>NW_005054305.1:3276046-3296448 GCF_000277835.1 Geospiza fortis | reverse complement strand
CAGGAGTGGGGTCTGCTGAGGCTCCGTGAGTGACTCCAATAGCTGTAAATTTATGCAAGGGGATAGCCCAGTAAACCAGGCAAGAAAGGGAGAATGTCAGATGAATGGACACACAATCCCCTCCCCTATTGCTCCTCAGACTCTTGCCACTAGAACCCCCCCAAATGATTCTGGCATTTTAAAGAAGCTTTGAATAATGGCTGAATGAAAGAAGGACCCTCTCTCTACTGTCTATTGTCTAGAAAGTAAATAGAATTCAAATAATACATATATCCATCTTTGTTTCCTAATTTAAAGAATCAAAGGAACTGATGTTAGATTAATTTGTAAAGTTGCACTGAGATGACTGTATTGTATTGCCAAGTTTCACTATGGTTTTGTAGCAGAAAGAAAAAAACAATTGCGTTTTTGATATTTTATGCATAGCTGTGGTGATTATAGAAAGGGAGGGTGGAGAGAATAATGTGAAGGAGATTTCCATTTATGCAGGAAATGCAGCCACAAGACCCTGAAAGGTGTGGCTGATGCATGACCTTTTCTTGGATTTTCTTCCTTGAGAGATTTAAGGGCAGAAAAGGTTGAGAAGCTGTTTAATGTTAAAAGAATTTTGGATATTGATGGTAGTAGGCAGTGGCCCTTTTATACACAGTGGAAGTTCTGGAAGATAGATGTAGCCTGATGTGAAAATCTTGTCACTTTGTGTAAGCTGGTGCTATCCATCCTTCAGCACTTTGCAGAGAATGTAGTTTTATGTTCATTTAATAATTATCCATTTTGGTTGTACTTGTCGGGGAGAGCTTCTTGAGCCCCATCAGTTTTTCAGAGAAGCACCACTCAAGCTCTTCTGCTGAAAATGTTTTTCCTTTCCTCCCTTCACTTCATTCCACTCTTCCCCTTATCGACACACTCATCAGTGCCAGAGCTCTTCAGTATTCAACTCCTGTCCTTTGTGAAGTGATTTTGCCCAGACACGTCTGGCTCAGGGTGAAGTGCCCTCCCCTGAGAGCACGCACTGCAGCCCCAGGTCGCCAGCACCATGAATACATTATTATCCCAATTTCCATCCTGTTGCCACGGCAGCACTTTTGGAGCTGCTGGGTTATTAAGTCGTACATCACTAATACCCTGATATGAGCAGAAGTTGGATTTAATATCGGCCTTTGATCAGATTACCTCCCAACAGTCAGCTGTCATTAGAAAATTCCTTTGCTCATTATACCCTCGGAGCTCTGGCCTGTGTAGAAAAGGGGTGGCAGGCCTGATACATGGAGGCAATTTCCAGCCTAGGCCCTGTATTGTACACTTAATTTATTTTCTGACCTTTTTGATATTTGGAAGGTGCTGTACAACTCCCCCTCTCTCTCTTGCTGTCTTCTTCTCCTTGTATGTGTGTTCGTATGTATATGTGTAATCCTTAGTTTGGTGGGGGTCTTTTTTTTTTTCTTTTTTTGTTTCTTGCCAAGTGATACTGTACTTTGTAGGAGAGTGTCTGTTTTCTGCCTGTCCTCGGGTAATGTATAAAACATGGTGCTTCAGGTAGAGATGAAGGGTAAACTGATGTCCCCCTAAATGGCCAGCCTGTGTATGCACCTAACACTTCACTGAGCAATCTGTCAACATGTCAGCAACACATGTTTTATAAAAAGCCTCCAGTGGGAGCAAAGGCTCCTGCCAGGGCTTAGGAAATGCTTTGAATTCAGCAGATTTCTATTGCTGGAGTCCCCCGAGGTTCCTTTTACAATGCCTACATTTCAGAAATTTGAACTTGGGACCCTTAGGGGGTTCTCTCCGAATGCCTGAAAATGTAGAGTTATATTGTTGCGTGTCCCCAAGCGGTCTTTACTAATACCTGAATTCGGAGAAGCTGGAAATTACAGAGCTCCCCAGGGGGAGCTTTATCCACACCAGGAAGAAGAGAATAACTCTGCAGGGAGATTGCTTAATGCATTGCTGAAATAAAAGAATTTGAGAGAGATGGGTTGAAGTGGGGTTTTTTTTTCTTTTTTTCTGGCCACTCCTTCGGCTTAGCTAAGTCCTTAAAGACAAAGTCAGGGTAAAGAAGCAGCTGGGCTTTTTTTAATGAAATTTTAGATGTGGCTTTTGAAACAGTGAGTTGACATGTGTGTGTGTGAGTGGATGTGCAGGCATAGACACGTCCTGAGAATGTTTCTGTTACATGTAAAAGTTTATTTTGCTTTTGGGGTGCATCCTTGTTTTTCCGTGTGTCCCTCTCCTTTAGATGCCTGAGTGTGCTTACCCATTCTGTGTTTTAGCCTTCAGAAGTACTTCTGCTTGCAGTTTTCACACCATCACTAACTTGACTCACATTTCAGTTTGCCTGCTCACTTCTGTGGTGCCTTTTCCTGGAGCAGGCTTGCCTCCCTCCCTCTCAGGCCATCAGGACATGGCTGAGCCTTTTCCTACTCGGTGTGCAGTGCTGGTGCTCAGCACTCCATCCTCCGTTTGTCCCTTGCCCTGGGGACAGAATGTGCATGCCAAGGCCAGGCCAGCCCTGCACATGTCCCAGATATGCTTCACACGGCAAGGGATAAATTATTTTTAAAAGCACCCTATGGTTACAGTAGGAGGCTTCATGTTATACCGGTCGTGATTTTGCCAAGCTTCCAGGACCGCAGGAAAATGCGAAACCCAACTGTGTGCTTTTTGTCATCCCCAGAAAGGCAAAAGCCTCTCTCCTTGCAGGCTGCTTTTCCAGATCTTTCCGTGGCCGGCTTTTGACACTGCATCGCCTGCCCCTGCCGGGAGGGAGCCGGGGCTGGGCTGTTTCCCGCAGTCCCGGGGGATGCAGCCCTACCTTGGAGCCATGCGCGGACAAAGAGGAGCGAGCGCTCGCACACGGCTCGGCCGGCCCGTGCAAAACAGTTCCAGCTGTGCCTGCTCATGGATTTCGGGGGGAGGGGGAGGGAAGGCATCGCCTTGTGTTTTAGGTGTGGCTGCACGCACGGAGCCTGCTCGAAACACTGCTTTTAACTTCCTTAGAGGGAGGGAAAGGGATATAAACAGGCAGTGATTCTCAGCCCAGGGAAATTATAAGAGCATTTTAAAGCATAAAGTACGGTTTCAGGTGGATTTGGAATTTTGCTGTGTTTTGGGGGAGTGTAACAATGATTTCCCTCGCATTCTACAGGAAATGTTTTCCTGTGGCACTTCTTCGTTAATGAGGCAAACTCTGCACTGCATTTGGATTTGGTGGCCTTAAATGCTGTGAGCTTACAAAAGACACATCTCACTTTCAGAAAGGCTTGCTTTTCCTAGTTTGCTCAGTGATTTTCTGTCTCATTTTTCCTCCAGAAATATATAAGGTGGCAAAATTAATTACACCAAGTGCAGGTGTGAAAAGTTTGGTAGCGCATATGGTTTTAACTAATGCTTTTGCTCATGTGGCTGCTGTCCTCTGAAGGCTCTCTGTTTACCGTGGCAGAATAATTGATGATCAGGGGAGGCTTTTGATCACCCTCAGAAACAGTGCATGTTTGGGAAAGGCTAGGATGGAGGGGTTTGTACCATTCAGAGAGGAGAGAGCAGGAGCTGAGGCTGGCGTGCGCCTTCTGCAGAGAGACCTATTTAAAAAGAAAACCTAAATTATTCTTTCCTTCCCAGAGTAGGAGACCCAGGCGGTATTTTTTATCCTTAAGAAAAGTAATGAGAAGAACCTGCTTTTGATATTTGTAAGTGCAAGTCAAGCTGAGCCTCCTGCTATATTTTGGTAACACTTCCACTGGACAGAATGTTTGTCCTGTTCATTACAAAAGTGGTGCCAGCTGCCTGTCTGACAAAGCAAGTGTATTTAAAGTGCCTCACTGTGTGTTTAATGCATTTGAAGAAGGTGTTTTGTATTTTAAGTACTTATAGGCGTCCAGTGGAAGATTTGCATCTGGCACCCTTTTTAAAAATAAAAGAGGAGACATTTTCTCTTCCATGTGGTGCCTTTCATGAAAATGCATCTGTCCTCTTCAGTAGTCATTATCGAAAAGAGAAAGGTTTTGTACTTTGGGATTTTTAATTTTTTTTCTATTTATTTTATTTGTATTGGTAAGAAATGTGTCTCTCATGAATAATGTCAGCAGGAGTTTCCCATTAAATGGTGTTGAGCATGTCATGGACAACTCGATTTAACTTTTAAATTTTCTGTTGCCTCCTTAGGAAGGATCCAGATAGTGCATCAGCATAATCTTAAATTTATTTCCTGGGGAGGCCGCATTTCTTCTTTTCCCAACCCCCAGCCCTGAGCACAAAGTCCTTCTTTTTTTCAGTGTAACTTCAGAGCAAAGTCAGCCTGCCAGATTGAGTGCTGCTGCACTGGTTTCCCTCTCTCAGATACCGAAACACATTATTTTTGAACCATACCCTGTCTCCCCTAAGGCTCAAAACTAAAAGACTAGTCTGAACTCTGATCTCTGGCACGGTGGCATGATGCACTGCGTCACTCTTAGCAGGCCAGTGTGTTGCAT
The DNA here is from genome assembly GCF_000277835.1 of Geospiza fortis. Classification (NCBI taxonomy): domain Eukaryota; kingdom Metazoa; phylum Chordata; class Aves; order Passeriformes; family Thraupidae; genus Geospiza; species Geospiza fortis. The sequence goes on along the minus strand of NW_005054305.1, from coordinate 3,291,976 downwards.
TTTCCTCCTTTCCAAATGAGTATAGTGTCATTCCTTATCCTTTCTAAGATTTTCACCCTGGAGAAATGTGGTCAGGATTATTCAGAGGAGTTGAGTACAGCTCAGTACTTACAGTCTAACTCAGATGCACTAGGAGTATGGAGTTGTGTGACCCAGTATTCTTAACCAGAGTGTCTGTTTAGAAGCCTGCAAAGAAAGACAAGCAAGGTTTCCATTGGAGAGAGGCTGCTTTCACAGCGATGCATCTCTTCTGTGGTGGCAGGCAAAGCCATTTGCCTTGTCTCCTAGTAGAAAAGGGGAAAAAAGTCCAGTTGCATCTAAGTGGAGAAGCAAAGCACAGGATGTGCAAACTATTTTTTTTTCAGTTGTTAGTATTCCAAACTACTCAAGTAACCACTAATTAGCTTTTATTTTTTTGTAGTACTTGTCTCCTTTTTGTTGTTGTTTTTCAACTTGGTGCATTTGTTATATCATAACCATGAGCTTGATTTGAGGTCTACCCCTGGGCTCAAAGTAGGTGCTTCAGGAAGCAAAATTAAGTCATCATTTCTGTTTAGCCAGTTAGATATGCTATCAGGGAGACTTAGCCACGTTTCCCACCTGACGGTGGTTGTGAAATGTGCGCACTGCTTGCTTTGTCAGCGGAGTAAATTTTAACTGAAAAAAAGAAAAAGAGAAATCCTGTTTGAACAGAGGCTGTGTTTTGTTTGTACAGTGTGCTGGCAGGCCAGAGTGGTGTTTCTTTTCTCAATGAGGCCTGTGTGTTGTGTGAATGACTAAAGCTTTCAGCAGCCTCATCATACAACTGTGTCATAAGCGATTGTCTCACCCATGTATTAGAACCTGCTCTGTCTCATAGCAGCTTCTCTAAATATTGATTATTTCCACAATAAAATGAATCAATATGTAGAACAATGAAGAAACTTTTAAACCATAAAATTAAATTTAAAAGTGCTGTCTGAACTGGAAACCCAACATAAAACTTCACATGAGGTATATGATAGAGTTTTTTTTTCTAGGACACTTGCTAGACTCTTGAAGTTGGGACATTTCTAGTGATGGAAAAGTGAGAACTAACAAGAAAATTTAAGGTTCTTTTCTCTGATCCTTTATGAATTAACCATCCATTTCACTGGATGGTGTTTGTGTAGTTAGGGTGCCTGGGTAGGACTGCTTCCAGTGAAGCTCAGGGTTTGTTTCTGAGTCCTGCAATTGGGAGTTTTTCCAGCCTCATTTACTAGTCACAGCAGTATGGGAGCAGTGTTTTTGCCTGTCAAGGTAAGTAATGGGCAACTGAGCCTGTTCCTGGTTTACTGAAACTCCCAGATACCAGCTGTGAGCAAGTTGAAGGAAAAAGACTCTTGTTTTGGCTTCTGCAATGTGACAGCACCTCAGGAAGCTACTTGGGCAGATGCCTGCCTTCAGGTAGATAAACAGTTTTTTCAATTTCATTGATTGTGTCACATATCTTTGCCATTGCTAGGGGCTGATATGAGGGTATCTCAAATAGAGGCTTATGATGTCCTCCTGTTTTAATCTAGACATTAATATGAGCAGCATTCTGGTGAGGACCACCTGTTGTATTTTCAGGTGAAAGAGATATAAAGTCATAGAATTACAGAATCATATAGGTTGGAAAAGACTTCTGAGATCATCAAATCCAACCTTTGGCTGATCATCACCCTGTCAACTAGACCATGGCACTAAGGGCCATGTCCAGTCTTTTCTTGAACACTTCCAGGGATGATGACTCCACCACCTGCCTGGGCAATCCATTCCAATTTTTAACAACCATCTCCATGAAGAAACTCCTCCTGCTGTCCAACCTGAATCTCCCTTGGTGCAGCTTGAGGCAATGCCTCTTTCTGTTTTGTCATCGTCTCCTTTCATCTGCTCTTCTCTCAGTGTTATCACCTTTAACTAGGTTTAGTTGCAAGGAGTGTCTAAAAGACATCAGTGATGTCTTTTACAACTTACCTCCTGATAGGGCAGCCAGAGCGTGCCCTTTTCACTTTTATTCTCGTCTGGTGTTCTTTTTATCAGCAACAAACAGGTCTGTGTTTGTGATTTCCTATGTCCTTGTTTCTTATGGTGGAATCCTCTAGTGCTTAATGTGGTAGGAACATGGAGTAAATGTCCTGGTTTTGGGTTACTCTAGAGGAGACTGATTTCTTTATCCTGTCCTTCCCTACTCCCCTGCTCCACCCCCTATGTGGTGTCGGTTTCCTAGAGCCTGCTGATGTGCCTGTAGGATAGTTGGAGCTGTATCCTCAAGGAAGGCATTGATAAAATAATTCTTTTCTACCTGGCTTGCTGTCTGTTCAGAGTTTATAGGAGCTTGATAGCATGTGGACTTTTCTTCCTGAGTGAGATTTAGTTGCAGTTAACCAATGGATCCAAAACTTAGCAAGTGGGGTATACATAGGCAGGTGGATGCTGTCTGATAGCATTGGCTTCATTTTTGGGGTGAAGTTATTTGATTTCCTGCCTCAGAAGCAGTCCCAGTCCAGAGTTCTGGGAATGGAATATTCCCTCAGCTGCAGTCCCTTGTTTCACTATTATCCTTTAGACCCTAAAATGCAATGTTATCTGTCAGGTTGAAGAGCTCTGGATGGGAATCCCAGCGAAGCCCATCAGTGCCGCTTCTTAATCAGCTGGAGAAGTCACTGCTCAATGATGTGGAGCACCCCTTGTGCATCCCTTGAGTGCAGAATCCAGCCTGGGATCTCTTGTGCAGCCGTGCCTGGTGTTAGGCAAACATGTTTGTTTTGCACTGTGTAGAGGAACAACAGAGCTGGTCATTGGCACATTCCTTCCTTCCTTCCTTCCTTCCTTCCTTCCTTCCTTCCTTCCTTCCTCCCTCCCTCCCTCTGTCTCCTTTTAAACTGGCAGATCTGTATACTTCTCAAGTAATTTTACTTTACTGGAATAAGGGCTGCAGCTACTTTTTCTATTTTTTTTTCCTTAAATGTGGTATTGTGTTGAATTGGAGTATTGTGTCACTGCAGTGTGTGACATTACACTGTAAAATATAAAGCTATAAAAGTCTGTAATTTATAAAACTATATTAGGTGCTTACTGTATGTATTATGGCCTTGTAATTCACTATCACCTATCATTTATTCTATATATAATTCCATTGAGAGTTTTGGTGACATTATAAAGGCAAAAAGTATAGCTCAAGTGGCTTGTCATCAGAACCCCAAGAAAGAATGTCCTTGTATTGCATTATATAATGTTTTTAGTATTATCCACAATGCAAGAATAAGAAATTTTTGCTTCACACAGTTCTAGTTTATGAACCAGGAATGTAATTTGTATCTGTCACAATATACTGAATGGGATATGACACCAGGTGCTCACACCATCTTGTTGAATACTTTGTATTAGATTGTTGTATCACATGTTTGTATAACAAGGTCAAAACATTTAGTAAAAAAGTTTTCCCAGCTTTGAACTGTGCGAGGCTTTGCCAACTTCAGTTGAAGAAGCAGCTAATTTGTTTGCTCCTGAATAAATTCCAAATCTTTCTAATTGGGAATTGTCAAATATACTTAAGGTCTTCCTTATGTTTGAAAACTGAGGAACAGTATTTTACACTCACTGGTCAAAGTGCTCTGGAACTGCTATTATATTTATGATGTTTTAGAAAACACAGAGTATCACAATCCATTTTTGGAAAGGTTCTTGAAGTTAGTGAATTAAAACAATAACAGATTTGGTAATACATCTAAAACCACGAGCTCTATTTCTAAGGAAACAAAGCAGCAAAGCTCTTCACTTGCAGTTGAAGAATTATGTGTAGTGTGGTTTGGATGAACTCACTGTCTGGCTCACCAGGTTAGTCTGATGTCTGTGCAACAGTTTTGTTACCTTCTTCATCAAGTGTGCTGAAAGCCAGCATTGTCCCAGTTTCAACAGGAAGCCTCAGTGCAGCTGAGTCTCTCTGCTTTGCTTTGTGGGTGTGCAGTGGCACCTCCTACTCAGGGATCTTCCAGCTGGATACTCAGCTTGTGTCAGCTGGGTGATGAATCACACAAAAGGAAAAGGGGTGTCTGAAGTGAAGGGCTGGAGACATCAGATTGTGGACTCAGTGGCAGGGTGTTTGAGGGAGATCTCTTTCAGGATTGACTCATTGCATCTGGAGAACAGGCAGCAGAAGCTGCTGGAAGGTGGGGAGCACTCGCAGAGAGGTGGGGCTCACCAACAGAGGTTTAGTACTCAGTGCTCCCTGTGAAATTCTTAAACCATCCCAGCTTTCTTTGCTAAAACATAACATACTAAGTTCTTAAAAATGGACGAATGTTTGTGAAACTTGTTGGAATTTTTGAGGGGAAACATAAAAGAAAGATACAGTTCAACCAAAAGCAATATTTTTTACAAATGTTTTCCTTGCAGCATAGTGGGACAGCTGCTTGCAGGGATGAACAGATCAGACTTACGGTATGGTTACAACCATTTTAATCAGAAAAGAAGAAGAGGGAGGAGGCAGGCAAGGAATGAGCCTGGAAGCTGACTGATTTCCCTTTAAATCACATTGTAATTTCTTTTTTGGCTAGTAAGTGACTTGAAAGTATTGAAAGATAAACAGCCTGAGCTAGGGCCTGGACTTCTGCCATGTGCTGGGTTCCTAATTAAGGGATGAAATTGCAAGATACCGTTCGATTTCACTGCAACTGTAGCCGGGTTTTGTGGGTCAGTAAAACAAATGAAAGGGTTTTTTCCTGTCCTGTTTGTGCACTTTAGATGCATTGTGCACAGCTATCTGTGTTAGCAGTGGTGGGACTTAGCCATACAATCCCTGCAAACTGATGGCAGGAATAGGCCTCTCTTTGAAAAGAAAAGAAAATACTTTAAGAATGTTTAAGTTTTTGTAGAATTTCTCAGTTTAATAACTTCCTTACCCTTTTTTTGGTTTTGACTCTCACATTAGCATTCAACAATGACTTAAAATCATAAAAACAGAACTATGGATTTTTATTAAGGGCTGAAATTTTTAAGTGCCCTGCAGAAAGCCTCACAATAGAAGAAAATTCAAATAACTGACTTTGTGTTTTTGTATCCATTTTAGAACAAATTTCTATTGATTACAGTGTTTTATTTTTGCCATGGTGCTGTTGTATTTGTAGTTGTACATTACTTACTGACTTGAACGCTATCATTTTCTAAAATGCAGAGGTGAGGAAGTATATTTTGGTTTTGTACAATTTTCAGAATAAATTAAAAGGAAAGTAGTTTCATCCTTAGAATGATTTTCATAGCTTCATCCCATCTTGTAGCAAGGTTTGAGAAGGTAGGAAAAAACCCTCTGTTCCATTACTTTTAATGTTACTTATCTTAGGGCAATAAAACACTATGAAAATGAAATAATGGATGTATTTTTTCTAAAACTTAAGCTCTTATCTATTATGCTTGCTTAATACTTAGTTCTTTCTCTTTTCTTTGCCTTTTTTTACATCATTTGCTACTGTGGCAAACTCTTGTGATGTCATACAGAGTGGTAACTCAGGCTCTCTGGCAGTACCATGACAGTCATGGAATTGCAGAGATATAAATGATAAGATGTTGTCTTGTAAGCGCAGAAATTTTTGGGATCACACCCTGGGCATGTCAATTAAATAGGCTTGCAAGAGAGATCATGGAATTAGGATTTCACTCCATATCTAGTACAGATAATTTAAGAAGTTGTCATATCACAACTGCCTTTACTTTATGGACATGTGGGAAAGTTGACTTGATTTTGACATAATTCCTTCCCTCCACCAAACATAGTGTTAGGTGACTTCATACTGGATAGTGAGTTAAAACCTTATAACCAGAAAGACACTGTGATAAACACATCTACTTGATGCACAAATTTGAGATAGAAAACATAATTTTATAAAAATCTTTAACTAGCCATTAGAAGAGGCTCTTCATGTTAAAACAAGAAGTGGATGAAAGGCAGTTTTTGTGCCAACAATTCTTCACCCTGTTTGTTCAATTCATAAACATAACATTTATGGGAAATATGCAGGTAGAATGGACCCTTAAGTGCTCACCCCTCAAAACAACTAATTCTTCCTTTTTCTCTCTCTCTCTTTCTCTCTCAGATGTGTATGAACAGCTTTAAAGTGATATTTTACATTGCTTAAAAATTATGTGAATGTTTGTTGCTGTTGTGTAGGAAGGAATAAATCATGGGCTTTTGTGGGATTTTAAACTCATCCCTGGAGTAAAGAGCTGATATCAAGGCCTTCACAACTGGGATTAATTTCATGTATCTCTCAGGAGTCCATTGGGTATTATCTTTATACATTATAAAAGTGTGTTTTGATATGCTTTAAATTAGTATTTTTTTTCCTTGTCTGTGGAGCAGAGGAAGAGAGATAGTGTGTGTGAGATGGTGTGTGTGTGTTGGATGACATGATTGACATGGGTGGAGAGCTGCTGTATCCAGGGCAATTAAGTGGATTGCTGTACAGTGTTGTTTCTGAGCATTACAAGGAGTAAAAGTGCAGTCTACGCATGCAGACGTGATACTGAAGAGGAAATTCACCCCACTCCAAGCACGTTCTTGCTCTTATTTTATTCCCCTCAAAAGAACTTTCTTCTGCCACTGGAAGCCTATGGCTGAATGCCAGCCTTTGCATGTCTTCACCACTCAGCAGCAGTTTCTATGGACATCCTCTAGCAGATGCTGTCAATTCTTCACCTTTCTTTCATTCTCCTGCCTCCGCCTTCATGGATCACTGCATGTTTGCAGTGCATGTCGAGGAGAAGGGCAGAGAGGCAGGAGGAGGGCTTGGGGAGGTTCAGCTTCCCAGCTCCACCACATGGGTGATCTTCAGTCACCCAGCCCTGTGATCCTCACACGTTGCTGTGACCCTTTGCCCTTGTAGGCAGCAGCGCAAGCTGACTAGAATCAAACCTGGCTTTTTCCTTTCTCTTTCTTTTTTATTTTATTTTGAAGTAATTTCTTTAAAAAAAATAAAGAAGAAAGGATTAAGTCAGAATTGGTAATAGGGATGCATGAGGCTTGGAAATTTGTACAATTGTTCAAAGAAACTTCAGCTACATTTGTGTGTGTGCTTACGTACACGTGTGCAATGGCATGTGAGCATTAGCAGCAGAGAAAGAGTTGCAAAATGGTTGATCAGGCAAATGGCTTAAATATTTACTGAGGTTGTCGTGGCTCCTTCTGCCTGGTCATAAGTTTTAATCTGCCTGTGCTGGTTGTCTCATTAATTTAAGAGGATAGAATTTAGTGCTGTACTTTGTGGTTGCCCTGATTGCAGAATATCTCTTAGGCCAGAAGGAGAAAAAAGGTAAATAATATCTTTATAAGTGTGTATTTCTGTAATCTTTTAAATAATGCATGTATGTAAGGAAACCTGAAAAGTGCACTCTCTGAAAATCTTACTTGAGCATTAGAAGGAATCTTAATGTTCATCCTGTTTGGACTCATTTTATCGCTGTAGGAGCTGACAGTCTTGCAAAATATATGCTTCACTGTATACTGTCGTGATTTTTTCAGTTTTTCAATGACTTCAGTTTTGCAGGCTTTTTCTTGGATAGTATTCTATTGGTAGAAGATTTAATTTAGTTTTAGGTGTAATCCATTACCTTGGTCTCTCTCTGGCTGTGTCCCTCTTGGTATTCCCTTTTCTTCCTTTGTCTTATTAGATGGAGGGTTGGTTAACAGCAGAGATGCCAACACATTTAAATACTTGTGGTCTGTGCTAGATTTGAATATTTAATATGGAGCACACAGTGTTCATTCTCAAGGTTCCTTCTTAAGTTCTGCAATAGATTTCTAATGCTACAAATCTGTGGAGCAGATAGCTCTCCCATCTGTCCATTATGCCTTGTCCTACTTTGTATCAAAATTATGTCAATGGGAAGCCTGAAGAATTTTATGTGTAATCTCAAGAACAGATAAACATCCATTTATTTGCTAAGATTAGTCCAAACTAGTTGCAAATATAACATATATTGTAACAGTTTCCTGTTGTATTTGTGTAATTAAAATTCTCACTCAAAAGAGCACCTGCATCACTTAGCAGTAATGTGCATATACATAACTCTCAGTTATTTAGCTGCGTGTCTGTGCGTTTGCATGTGTTGAGTTTTTCTTCTTTGTGCAAGACTTCTTGTGCTTTCATTGGACAGGATGAAGAGTTCCACAAAATAAGCAGCTTATGTTTTATTTTCCTTGTTTAGTATGTGGCCCTGTGCCATACTTATTCCTTGCAACAGAAGCCTGGCACTTAAGTCAGATTAACTCATTTCTTCATGGGTTTTTGTGTTGCACTCATGATAGTTGTTGACTGATCTGCAAATATTCTCTATCACATGAAGTGAGGTACCATTATAATTCCTATTTTACCCATGGGGAACTGAGTTACCTTTATTAAAGGCATTCTGCTCAGAGTAAGGGGCTGGATTTTTTAAAATTTCTCCTTCATTAGCATTTTGTATGTTCATGACACCTCAGACCTTCCATTTATGCTTTATGGCAAAGCAGTTTCCTGCCTGCTTGTCCTCTGTCCTCCCTGTGTGCCAGCAGCATGAACTGTCAGACAAATAGGAGATATTTTTTTTGCCCAGGTTCATCTATCTGTCTAGCATCACCATGGTACTTGTAAGCAAGAGTGGTAAAGATGGTCTTGTCCAGATTTGTGACGTGTTTACAGAGAAATCCATAGCGGTTTAGTTACCAAATGCTAACAAATCTTTATTGAATGCACAGTGGGGTTTTTGTGTGTATTAATTCAGTCAGACCAGCACTGTTTTTCTTAAGAACAGCAAAAAGCTGATAGCAGACTTATTGTACAGCCAAATTTTAAGTCCTTTCTGTGAGGATGTAATTTCCACTTATCTGTTAAATGTCTTCAGATCTTTTTTTTCTTTTTTCCTGAAAAGATGACATGTTTTTCCAGACTTCTTAGAGACACTTGAGCTGACTTCAAGTGGACTTTCCAAAAAACCCATTGTAGACAAGTCCTGAGACAGATATCTAGTATGAAAAATTCCAGCCCAAATAGTTAAAATCTGGTAAAGTAATATAGAGCTGGAAAAAAAGATGTTATAGTCAGAGGTATTTGTGAGTCCTAGTTAAAGATGTCATTGTCTGCGTATCTTCCAGTCTCTTTGGTTGTTACCAGCAATTATTTTTATTTCAATGCAAATCCCTTTTTTCAAGTTTGTGTTATCAGGAATTACTGTGCTAAGGGTTAGGGATATTTTTTTAACCTTTCTTTTTTGGTACCTGTATTGAGAGACTGATTTAGCTACATAATCACAAATGAAATTAATTTACTAAGCTTAACTCAGCTTGCCCACTTCAATTACCAGAGACACCAGAATGGTTGTTACAACTATGAGTCCTGTCCTGCCAATCGAATATTAGAACAGATTTATTTTCTCCTGTTACCCAAGTGAAGTTTTCATGTGCTTAAATCTGGTAGTGACCTCCCCAGCTGAGAAATTTTCTGTATCCTTTGCTTGCTAACTAGTCAGAATTATACTTGGAAGCATTTTGCTTTATATATGAAATCAAACACAATTCTTACAGTGCAAAAGAGTAAAAGAAACCCTGAATGTAGCAAAACCACAATTTCCTGTTGAGGTTATAAAACAGAAGAGCTGTCTGTGGTTGCTTTCTCAGTGGCAGCATGGAAGGGATATGGCTATGCCAAATGGTTTGATGTTTATGGATATACTGGTCACAAACTCGTACTTATGCAAGAGGTAGTTGGACAAAACTGCTTTTAAATCCTAATGGCTATTGTTACAACTGTGAGCTGGATGTTTGACTACTGATAGTGTCTGCTTTAACCTCAGTGCTTATTTCATCAGGGCAAGGACCTTCTGGTGCTTGTATAGGTGGATGAGTAGTTTTTCCAGCAGACTGTGTATGTTTTAAAGTATCAGGCTATGTATGCATGGTCTCGTAACTTCAGTGGTGACAAAGCAGTGTCAATAAAATACTTCAGAGAATAATTCATCATATAATAATTCATTCATATTATTTGTCTAGTGTTTGCTTTTTGGGTTTTTTTTTTTTTTTTGTGCAGGAGGAAGGAGATAGAGAAATGCCACTCTTTAACTTTGCTAACAAAAGTTATAGGAAGTGCATGAGATACTGGTGTGCTTGACTCTTAGGATGGTCTAAGTGTCTGAAGAGTCTACTGGACCTCCTGAGGCTTCCAAACACATCTTCAGGTACTCATGGGCTTTTCAGGTCTTGGATTGTGTCTTTCAGCTGAACCTGACTGGACTGGCCACTCCCTTGATTGAAAGCAAATTCTAATACTGTTCTGTGTGATGTACATGTTATTGTTTTTCTCCATTCTTTTCTTTCATGCTTACTGAGCTGAACCTTTTTAGGGTTGGTTGGTAAGGCTGACATCCTCAGCTCCAAATGGGGAGTCAGACCAGACAGTGTTTGTTTCAGATGTGTGCACTGATGATGAAACCTGATGCAGCATTTTATGAGCTTTGCTCAGATGGCTTTCTGGGCTCCCCCCAGGCAGACCTTGCTTGTGTGAGGAGCAGCATGTAGTGGCAGCCCTGGTTGTTTCTAGAACCCAGAGCAATCTAGTCATGTCAGGGTGGCATGGGGCCAAACTGGTGAGGTTTTTATTAGCCATGGGCAGGTCCTACCAACAGAGATACACTGCTTCTGAAAACGTAGCTAACAGCCCTGCTCAGTGTGACCCTGCCAGCTTGGGACAGGGCTGGGTTGAGGGCCACCTCTGTCCTCTTGGAGTGGGTACTGGAGAAGCACTGTCAGCATCTGCATATGACTAGGTCCTTTACTAACTAGCCCATCTTCTGGAAGTATTGATGTCCCCAGACGTGCCCAGTCTTCCTATGCACCCAGCAATAGAGAGACACTGCTGTGGCTGAGGGGCTTGGGGTTTGTTCCGAGGGCTGCCTCAGCGACAGCTCTCTAACAAATCATGCAAGAACAGAGGTGTCTGTGATGAGGCCTCCTGTGGCAAAAGTGATGGAATGTGGTGTTTGGCAGTTTGCTTCCTGGATAAATCACAGCTCTGTGCCTCACCTTCCTCATTTGTAAAATGGGGTTAATGATACTGTCCTCCTTGTTAAAAAGCTCTTGGTATATGCTGATGAAAATACACACAAAGTGTTATTAAGCTAGGTATGATACAGAGAAACTAGGTTTTATTATTGCCCCTACTTTCCCAAATGTGGGTTTGCATTGGAATTTTCATCTTGTGCTTAGTACAGGTAGATACTGAAATATATTTATCTAATAAGAACAGTAAGGAAGAAACAGCTAGACTTCTGGCACACTAAAACGTGACTAAATCAAGATTTAGCTCCTTGGGAATTAAACACCTGAATTATGACCACCTTAATGTGGGGTTCATTATATAAATTCTTGAAGATCATTGAGCACAAAAGAACATTCTGGGAGCTTCTGTCTCTGCTATGTAATCTAGGAGGTAGTAAGTGTGTTGGGCAACACAGCATATTCAGAGAGAGTTGGGGTAACCTCAAGACTCATATGAGGCTGATGAAAGAGGTAAGACTGTTCTCAAAAGTCCAAATTGAGCATCATAGTCAAGTTTGCAGACTTGCAGGGTCTTCACCAGCAGCTTCTTTGTGCTGCAGCAACTTCCCCAAACTCTGCGAGCCACTAGCTGGGCATAAGTGCACACAGTGTCAGGAGGTGTGTGCTGAAGAGCATAGTAGAGAGTGTCCTCTTTCATCTCTGCCTGAGGACTGAAAGGAAGGACCTGCTTCCTCACGTGAAATCTTCTCAGAGTGGGTTGTCAAGGGAGAGAAGCTCTGGACCAAGCAGCTCTCTGCCACATGGCTCTGTATAACCTGACAGACAACCATGCTACATTTTCAGTCTTCCAAAAGTATTTTACTGAAAGTTTAAAATGTCATAAAAGTTTGAAAGCCCCACATTACTATTGCAGTGCTGTATAGGGCATTGTAGAGGGGTGTACTTCCTTTTATGTTCTATGTATGTTGAAGATAATGTTCAGGGAGGTGAGGTCACTTGAATTTCCTTTTCCTCATACCCAAAGTAGTCTTTTTTTGTCCATCTTGCTGAGAGCTACTGTCAGTTTTACCTCTCCAGTGCCATTTCAAAAAAACTCCAAAACTTACCCAGCACACTCAAATTAATAAAACCTAACAGTTTGCTACTCTTGAACCTGCTAGAAGAGCTCTTTCATGGTTGACTGGGTGGCTCAGGAGATTACTAAGGGGAGATACTTTTTCTTCTCTTAGTCACCTGTTTGAGACTTTTCCAAGCTAAAAAATAATATTCATTATGCAATCACATATGTTCATATCTCTATTAAATGAGTTGTGCTTCTTCGAGTCTTAAGGGACAAGAGCATATCAAACAGTCATTTTCAAAGTGACCTTTATCTCCTTTTCCTCAGTGACCTACCACCCTATGACTGCTTGCATTTCTCAGTTCAAACACCTTTTTTCATAGAAAATAAGGCTCACAAGTTTGCATTTCCCAGGCTTATTGATGAGCTGGTATGTTTTTATTGTTGTTGAAACTGTCTGTTCTCAAGGTAGCTTAACTGCTCTATACCCAAGTTCCTTCAGAACTCCTAGTTATATATACCATGTGCACAAAGCACATTCCTTTTCTTTTTCTGTTTTCTGTGCCTAATTTTTTCCCCTAACTAAAACATCATTTTTGATGTCTTGAAGAAATAGGTCAGGACTGAAGTCAAAGAACAATAGGGCTGGAAGATCCTAAGGAAAGCATCTCATCCAGGTCCTTCCATCAGACTTGATCATGCATATGTAGACAATCCCTGATTATTTTTTTTTTACTTATGTTTGGAAAACTCCAGGGATGGAGTCCAATCCACTTTGGGATGAGTGCTGATGGGAACAAATCTTTTAGCGTCTTACAGCATTACTCTCTTTAATTAGTCCTGTAACAATGTGATAGCTCATGAATTTCAATGATTTTCCTATAAATCTTTTCTTTGTCCTTAATGTAAAATTTGTGCTCCTGCATTTTGCTTCTACTTGGGATGAGCATTTGGCCAAAACAACTCCAAACCTGTGTCATTTAACTCTGATACTTTATCTCACATTCCCTTTCTGCTTTTGCTGTAAAATATGCATGTGTTCTGTGACAATGTTAACATAGATTATAGATTGTAATAGCCCTGTAGGTGACAACGTTTAGCACTGTATGAAACTACCACTGTAGTGTTTTGTGTTTAAAAGGTGAGAAACAGTGGGGTTCAATAGTTGTATGTATTTTGAGAAGCTTATTTCAGAAGAGCTTATGCAACTTCTTTTTTTTTTAATACAATAAAAGGAACTTCAGACTATTTTAATGAAGAAAGAGCAGAGCTTATTTCTCAGTTTTGGCCAGTTTGGCACTTACTTGGGCCACCATGAGTTGTAAGAAGGTGCAGCTCATAATTCCTCCATCATTGTCCTATTTGACAAAGGAAATGCACAGTGAACAATAAGAAGTACAGTGCACAGGTGTGCATTGGTTATTTTTAGGGACAGAGAAGCAGAATAATTGCAATGGAACTAACCTTGCCACTTAAAAATCACCAAGTGCACAAGTTGAACAGAAAATAGAATTTAAGTAGTAGGTATACAGTCAATACATTTATGTTTATGTTCTAGATGCATGTAATTTTGTGTACAACTAAGCAAAAATATTAAAACCCGTTTTCTCTTTTCCCTTCTTGTATGCACACACAAAACATTAAATTTAAAGAGCTGTATGCCATTAGCTTCTAAGATTCACAATTGTTCCTAGAACACTGAAAGTAGCTCTTGCAATGATAATTGTAAAATGTTAAAGTAATAGCAAACGGGTTCACATTTAGTATAATGATTAGATAAACTAGGGAAAAAACAGCTATTATGTGTTCCTGGACCACCGTGGAGGTAGAAAGCAAGAAAAGTATGTGGTGTGACTGCATATTATTAAAAATGTAGCACTTTATATTTACTTTGCACTTAAAAATTGGAATGATCTGACTAACAGAAACAGACAATCTAATATAAATGGTTTGGAATACATTAAAAATGTATACAAGACAAATCGCTATTTTATAATAATTCGGCAAAGTAGTAAATTTGCACTGCAGGTTTGATTCATAACAAATTTGCATAACATTTATGTGGAGTTTTCATTGTGCTAATACCGTTCTTTTAGCCACTTTTTAATGTGTGCTACCATTCCATTATACACCTTTGGGGGTATTTGGAAAAAAAAAGGGAGAGTGGGGGATGGGAGTTAGCAGGAAGAATATGACAGAGCTGTGAGATGAAGGTTTGTAATCACAGAGCTGAAAATCTAGGGAAAAATGGATTGAAAAGTGTATATAACATAAAATTGGGGGAGTGGAGAAGAAAAGCATGTATTCTGGGCTCCCATGGGGATTTTATTACATAGTATTCACTTCATCATTCAGGAGGGCGTGAGAAGAAAGATGGGTATCAAGAGTGCATGGATTGAAGGGGCTTCCATGAACAGCTATGTTAAATGAAGGTGCTTATTAATATACCTTGATTTGCATATGTTTTATATCCTTTCCCAAATATTCCAGGGGCAAATGAATGTTTACATTGTGTATTTTGCCTTTTACTATTGTAGCTCTTAATTTTCTTAATTCCTTTCCTTTCAAAAGGCCAATTTGGAAAAAGCAGTGCAAATTTTCTTCAAGGCAGAAATGGGAAATACAGAGGCATGAGGAGAGAATTGGCATTAAAGTGTAGGTGGAATGGATCCATTTGAGAGAGGTCTGGTTTGACATTTCTATCATACCACCATCTTCTTGCTGATGGGCAAAAAATTGAGTAGGAAATCATCTAAATCCCAACTGTGAAATCTGTCTGTGGGAAAAAAAACTATATTTACCAGTGTGCTTACATCTGCTTTCCAATAACTTCTAGAATTTCTGTTATCACCCACCTCACCTCCCCAGCCTTTGTCTCTTTTCTGTATTCATCTTTTCTTACTTTGTAGAATATACACAAATCAGACAAGGAATAAATGCATTGTCCTGTACACAGAATGTCATAAGCACAGATTTCATGCTGCTTTTTTATCAACGCCATTACTTAAAATCAGTTTTATATCTTTAGATAGCCTGTATAAATATTTATTACTTGCAGTATTTTCATCTTGAATTTTAATAACCTAATGCAAAGTTTAAATGTTAAGAAGTAAGCCAACTGGCTGGCCTGTGCATGACTGAACTCATTTATGTACTGATATTGAGTAGGAGGATCTTAACAGAGGTACCCATCTGTGCACCCCATATGTAGCAATGGGTGAATGACATGTATTTGTTCCTTTGTTTAACAAAATTTATAAAACCTTTTGGAGGACAATAGTGGAATTTCTATGCTTTGGTCACAAGGTACAGGTGTAATAATTTTTCTCTAGGTATTTTGCAATGCCTAAATTGTCTCTTCCAAGCAGCTCCGCTTCCTGTAGTTTATTCATTCTCTCAGTTTGCTCAGATGTCCTGGTAGTTATGCTGCATACAAGTTCTGATGGCTAGTCCTTCTTCCAGGATCACAGAGTTATGTTTGAGTTAGTTAAGTGCAAGGATTTTCAGCATCCTAAATGAAGAGGATTGACTTTTGATTTGGCCTGTTATTCAGTGGTTTTGCTTTGTCTCTTCTGCATCTGGGAAGGAGGAAACATGATCCCCAAAACCATGTGGCCAACATCCATAAAGTTCAGTTTCTGAACATTAAAATGGATAAAAATAAAAATAAGGGCACACAAAGGCATTTGGGCACTCCTTGTCTCTCCTTGCTGAACAGGAAGGTTGCAGTCGTCTTCTTAATTCTAAGTTTGGCTGGAAGTGTGGGTTTGCATTAGATTCTGCAGGTTGCTTTTTGAGATGACAGATGTAAATGTAGTGCAGTGACAATGACATGGATGTGAAA
>NW_005054305.1:3212173-3276028 GCF_000277835.1 Geospiza fortis | reverse complement strand
GTAGGGAAGTAAATGCATTTATTAATTTGTGTAGAGAGAACACTTCTGGTGAGCTTCACGATAGTGAAGTAGCCTTCTCTGATATTTCCTTGAACTTTATATGTTACAGAACAACGTATGGACAGCAAAATGGTGCATTCTGAGCCGATACATAGAGTGACTTGCTCAGTCAGATTCAAGTAATTGTAAAGAAGAGCAGTAAATTACATGTCTCAAACAGTAAAGCCCTTCCTAACAAGTACTGCAGCCTGTTCTGGCTTTTATATTGGCACACCTGTGATTCCTATTCCAGCTGAGGGCTCAGCTGCCTGTGCTTCATTTGAGAGACAGAGTGACCAGGGCACCTTGTCCCTGCTTTTGAAAGTCTTTAACTGAGGAGCTAGATGTCCCAAAGAGAGTGAAAGATGGGAGATAAAAAATATAGGGAACACCATTTCAGGTGAGATTGAGCTCTCCTAACTGTGAAACCACACCCACGCTTACAGAACAGAGATAGAAGGCCCAGGGAAGAGCCTCTACCTGTCTCCATTGGCTAGAGTGGAACCTGTGTCATCCTGCTGAGACTGGGCATGGAACTGTTTTATGGATATGGCCAGTGGCATTAGATTTCACCCTACAAATGAAGCTGTTCTGGGGACCTTCTGTGGAAGTGTTGCACAGGTGCACTTTATTCTCTTTCCCAGTATTTTGACTGAGAGAGGAAGTGATTTCCCTGGCTTCACCTCACCTAGAGGATTGCAGTTTAGTAGCTTAAATGCTTTTGTACAAGAAACAAGAAAACTAAATGACCAGTTCATGAGTAACATCAGGAAATTGTACTTTACATTTAAAATATGCCTTTAATATTTCCTTCTCATGTTTTTGTTCTTCATATGGTGGTCTGCCTTTCTGAGCCATGATTTCTGACTTTTCTACACGAGAAGCAAAATCAGAAGCAGATTGTGCCCATTCCTCTCTGGAATGTAAAACAATCCTAATAGCTCCCTTCATCCAACTCATAAAGATATAGTTTTTTCTAGAAGTATTTTATTAGTATGACTTATTTGAGAAGATTTTGTTGTCCATTAAAACTTCTCACACTTAAACTTGTGGAATAATCATAAACAAAATGCTTAATGATGGGGAAGTTGAGATAAATTAGTGGGTTTGGTTGATATCAAAGCTCCAAATGTATTTTCTTGACTGCTAAATGACCATAATAATCCATTTACTTTTTGTATTAACATTAATAAGCATTGCAAAACTCTTCCTAAGAGCAAGATGCAGGAGGTTTGGTGGTCCATTCTGTGCAGCATGCTGAATGGTCAAGAACAAGATGAGCAAAATTGATGCTGTGTGTGATAAGACTTATCTGACTCCTAACCTATAACAATTGGTTCAAGAAAATGTTTGTGCAACTCAGAGGTAGCTATAGGACATTTTAATGACATTTTTATCATATACTTTATCCTGAATTCTTGCAATTTTCATTTAAAAATATATTTTCTTGCAGTTCCTATTGTAGTATCAGTGTTTCCACTTTGAACATTCAACCCTGATTTGGTCTGGGGCTGTTTTGCAGTTGCAAGCTGTATGCTTATTGCATTCAGAGGAAAAAATAGAGCAAAGAGTAAAAGACATATAATTTAGTGATTTTTTCAATAAATACAGGAAACTGTGTGCAACGAATGCCTAGTTTTTATGAACTGGAACCTTAAATCATAAATAAAATGTTAATTTGTAGACATGTGTAGTTGTGAAGCAGATGGAAAAATAGAAATGTGCCGGAAAAAGTAGGTATTTGCAGAAGCTAATGAAGTTAATTGGTCTCATTTGGCTACACTATTTTCCCAAACTCCCCAAAGACTGGGCTTTTTAATTCTTTAATTAAAAATGAGTAAGGTATGCTAATATTATAACCTTTACTTTTTTTCCAGCTTTCTATATACATACTTCTTATTAATAGAACCACCCTTAGCAGTTCAGTATTAGCAAGCACATTAGTAATCTGGAAGTTCTAAGGAGGGTGCCAATATTTTGAAACAATAATTAAAAAATTAGCAATCCATGAGTTAATATATGCTTTAAAACCTTAATTATTATTTCCTTTTCCTGTTTCTACATGATTACATAGAAAGGATCTGTTTTTCTCCAATTTAGAGAATGTAAATTAAAGTACACAGAACAGTTTTGGCCGTGGAAGATTTTAATTTTAAATAGAAATATTTAAACCAATTTTGATTAACAGAGTTACAGGCTAAGTCTGCAGCAAAATACTGGGAAATGGCAATGTCACTGAATTAATACATAACTACGTGAGTTCCCCATAACTCTTCTTTTCTTTCTTGATGGGAGGGAAATATTGGAAAATACACATTCTCCTTGCTAATGGACATTGAAGAGAAGCAGCTCAGTCCCTGTCCTGTATGATGGGGTGTGGGGTGCAGTGAGCATCCACCACGGCAGCCCAGGCGCTGCTGGCTGAGGGATTTGCCTGGCCCTCCCTTCCATATGAAGTCTTCTGTCTCTGGATGATTGAGTTTGAGCAACTACTTATGGTCTCAAAGGATTTGGATAATGTTACACTGTAGGGTTGGAAATCTCTTTGAATACTGGGTTGCAAAGGGACAAAGACGTAGTTTCAATGCATTTATTAGGCCCTGGCTGTAGAGGGGAGGAACAATAAACCATCTTTTTTTTAAGTTAAGAGATCTTGGAACAGGCCGCTCCAATAAATCCTGGGTTTAAAAAGTGAGGTACATGCTGCAGTGCTGAAGTTGTTTATTCATCTGGAGTGTATTAGGCGCTTGATTAACAAGAAGACATCTGCAATTTTACATAAGAAACAGAGCGGGCAGTTTGGCAGTTGCAAATGGAAATGGGGAGAGAAGAGCCAAACCTATACAAAGTCATCTACTCCTCATTGCCACTGATATTGATAATAATCATCACTACAGTGATAGATAGATAGATAGATAGATAGATAGATAGATAGATAGATAGATAGATAGATAAAATGCTTTAATCTGAAGGGCTCAGCAACCGTTTTTACAAGAACTACACGTCTTTAAGAACTAGGAGCTTTTCAGACAGCTCTATAAAATGGAAAGTCATCTTTGTATACCTAATCTGATCTCACAGGTCTCACACTGACATCTGACAGAAGGAACATATTTGACATCGAATTTACACTGACACAAGACTGATGTAGACTAGTTCCTGATGTTACCTTACATCTCTCCAAAATCTGTGAGCAAAATCATCAGTAGAAAAGTAGCAAGCCTGCCAGAGACACTTTTATAGGAACAATCTTGCATCTTAAATTTAAGAATGCTTTTAAAAACATCCAACAAGTAAATAGGGCAAAAACTGTGTAAAACTCTGCAAAATAAACTATTGCCTAACACATCCAATGAGTGTGATGACTGAGAGCCTCAGTGAAACCCAGTAAGATTTTGAGAGGTTTTTGGTTTTGTTTTTGGGTTTTTTATAATGGTGCCCTTAACTATGCAAGTCTATAATTTGGTAGAGAAAATAGAACTGTGTTCAGCAGAATTTCAGACAAATCAGTTCTCAGTTAGAAATTGATTGGGAGGGCCAAAAAATAAAGCATTAGTATTTATTTCAAGAAGTCACATGCATTGTTAATAATCCATAAAAGGGCAAATTCTGAACAACTGACCACCTCACTCCAAAGAAAATGTTGATAATATGACTCAGATGGTACATCAGCACTTTTTGCGGTAGAAAATGACAAATTAGTTCTTGCCAAAGAACTCTTGATTAGGAGTACAACAGTATAGGAAATTTTCAATATTTAGTGTTGAAAACTTGACCAAAACAATCTGATCCTCTTGGCACTGTGAGCTTAGTCAAAGTGTAGGGCAATGGTGAAAAGATGAGAGGAACTAGAGACACATCTGAAAGTTTTCCAGAGTTGGCTATAAAGCAGGACTTCATAAAGTGGAGAGTACATAGGAATCATTCTGATCCTTTTGCGAGCCATCTATCTGCCTTTCATGACTCCATAAATGTTTGTAGCAACTCTTAATAAGGAAATGTAGGATTAGCAGAAAAATGCATGCTGGTTAGCCTTCAAGGCAGTTACATCTGGAAGTGGGGAGCCATGCCACATGATCAAGCAGCTCTTTACAGACCATATGCAAGTACTTCTGGTGCCTGTGACAAGGCCATTAAATGCAATTTAAGGAGTTAAGGTGTAGGAGTTATCTACACCTGAATGCACTGAGACTTGATGTTCTACTATGTAATGGACCACTGTGCATCTCATTTTAGCTGAACCTTGAGAGAGGCAAAGTGTGGCCATCAGTGTCATCAAAAATGTTGTTTTCACATCTGTATTATTTCCTTTATCATCCTGCTGGGCCAGCTGAGGGTTGTGCCGCAGTGGTACCCTGAGAGGTACATCCAGCCAGGCTCACAGGGACAGAACTAGGAGCAGAGCGCTCCCTGGGAGAAGCACACACGTTTGGAACACAGGCTGTGGCTCAGTCAACCTTGCAGGCTTTTCTGGAAGAGTGACTTCAGAAATATCAGTTTGTTTATTTTTTATCAGGAATTAGTTAAAGTTGTAATGTGCATCTTAGGGTCTTTGTGGAGGAAGGAAAAGCTTTCTTTTTGGATATACCTTTTTTTATTTTTATGTATGCATAAAATTACATGTACACATTATTTTTATATATATGTTAGCTTTCCATATAGTCACTTCTGAATGCATTTTGTATATCCAAGTTAAAGTAATTGTACTTGGTTAAAATGGTTTAGAGCTAATTGTTTTCAAATGAAATCACAGTGTGATTTTGCTGAAAGTACTTGTCTGTGGGAAGTTAAAGAAATCCTACAAAGGCTTTTTTTAATGTAACTTACTGAAGAGCAAGAACTGTCATGGTAGCATATAAATGGGGCAGATGGAAATATCCCCTCGAGGCTATGGGACTTGAGTTAATAAACCTTGAAAAGTTACCATAATTTTCACTTTGTATTTTCCTCATGAACCCAAGTAATATAGCTCATTCGTTTTGAATATTACCACTAGACTCCCAGGCAATAAGTCTGATTTTCTTAAACCCTACTTCTAACCAGATCCAGACCAAAGCTAAAATGCTTGTCCCATTAAAAGTTAATAGCAAAAATTCCACTGGCTTCAGCAGGGCCAGGATTTTATTCTGAGACTTTGGGTTTTAGTATATTTGTTAATGTAAGTTAAATTAAACAGCATAGTGTTCAAAAGGTTGGCCAGTTATTTTTCTGCTAATCCTTCTCTGTATCTGTTGGATGCATTTGCTAATAATTCCTTGATATAAATATCTTGCTAGAAGTTTCCTCAGTGTGTTCAGTACATCATGCCTGCAACACAGAGAATATTAGCTTTTTTGTAATTAAATGCATGGGGAAAGGGATGAATGTTGTTGAGCTTATGAAAATGGTCACTTAGGGTTAAAATCTTAATGCAAAATGAATAGGAGCTCATGATAAAGCTAAGTCAGGGTCACATATTCTCTCACATAAGAGAATCTCAGGTGATACAAACTGCCTCTTCAGAGGAATGCAGGTTTTAGTTTGTGAAAGAAGTCAGCAAATTAGAATATTTCAGAGCCAGTAATTTGTATCAAATAGCAACAGAAATCTAGAAGTTTTTTGTGGAAATAAAATGGTCCAATATGGGGGTGATGAACCTGGGCTAAATTAGCAGACTTTAGAGCCAAGGAACAAAAGCCAAGTAATTATGTAGAAAATTTGGGGAGAATTAAGCCTTTCTTCAGCCATCCCACCCTCTAAGCAGCAGAGAGAATGTTGTACCAGTGCATTCTAAAATCCCAGCTCAAGGCTGAATAAAATGAAGAAAACAGATCCTGCCGTAATAAAAACACATGTAAAATTCCTGGAAATGTTTCCTGTTACAGGCTGCCTGGTTAGTATAGGCTGCCTGCACATTGGTACAAAGTCAGCAATTGTCTGATGTTGTTCATATTTCTTTTTGCCAGGAAGATGAAGATCAGACCGGAAGGTTATCGGTCTCCTTTGCAGTCATGTTAGGATCAGAAGGAATAAAAAAACTAATTGTCTTGATTGCATTTCAGATTGTTTTGATTGGGATTATGCCCATGAGATAAAAAGCCACAAAACAGGCTTTTTTTTAATACCACAGTAAAAGCTAGAGAAGAGATTTTGCTTTGGAGTTGATACAGAGTAGTCCAAATAATGTCTTGCAAGCCAGATCCAGTCCACAGCATGATTCTTCCCAGATTACCAATTTTTTGAAGTGACCCTGTGTTGGGACTGTAGCTCGGCAGGAACAGCTGTTACTGGCTCCTCCGGATGGTCAGGATGCTCTTAGTGTACCCTTCACTCCCCAGCTCTTCTCTCCTCAAGCTGCCACTGTGTCCATGTTGTGGGTGAGGGCTCCTGTCCCATGACTGCAGACCCTGTCATGTATCCAAGGAGCTGACCCAAAACTGGCATCTGCCCAAGAGCAATTAAATGATTGGACCAAACGGGTAATACCTTATTCCAAGATGAGTATTTGCTTTTTTTCACAAGGCAGTCTTCCATTGCATCTCTCTCTTTTTTTTTCCCCCTGTCTTTATGTGGGATGTGAGTTATCAGGGGAGTTAGAGGTTGCAGTTCCATTAGCTGGCTGGAGACATTGCAATATGTGATATTTTCATTTGGTCTGCTCTGAGCTGTTCTTGCTTACAGGAGGTCTGCGGTATATTTGCAGGCACGTAACATATGCCTCTAGTAGACACGTTTCAGAGGAGTGAAACTGGTGGTAGCACAATGTCCACAAGGCTGTGGAAAATGGGGGGGAAACACTTAGACCATATGCCTTGAGGCTGCCTTCTTAATGGGCTTGAAATAAAGAAGCAGGAAGTGTTCTGGTGTTCTGGGATGCAGAGAGACACATTTTCAGGTTAGTACAAGATACATGTTGGGAGTATTATTGACCAGCGTTGTTCATTCCCCAGCAAGAAGGGCCCTTATTCTACGTCCTAGTGATGAATTTCCAGCTTATTTGAACAGTTTGCTTATTTATCTTGGACAAAGACTATACTGCAATCATCTGGGCTAGACTACTGTAATGTGCTCCTAATTGTTCCCCTTGAAATGGATCCGGAGCCTCTTTGGGGTGGATATATTAAAAAATACACGCCTGTCCTGTAGCTGTTCAAATGTTAATCCCCTGGTTCTTGGGCAGCAGCCTTGTGCTCCATGTCCCTGTCTGGCAGTTGCTCGCGGTTGGACATGGCTTTCTCTCCCCGGGCTGAGTCAGACACAGGCCGAAGGCAAGGCTTTCTTGTCCTCCGTTGTGGAACTCCCTGCCAGAGCCCCTTGCTGGCTGCCTTTAAGGCAAGCTGCAAGCCCTGTTTATTTCAGTTGGCCTATCCATGACTGTTTTATGGGCTCCCTACCTTTGTTTTTGCATCTGCTACCCTTTTGTTTTTCTCTTTCCTATAACTAGTCAGGAATTGAATCTTTTGGGGCTGGCAGGTCCCTTTTGAATTCTGTGTGTATAGCATATTGTAACATGCTATTAGATTTTGCTTTCTACTTTTACTGTTTTGCATTTGGCTCTTTATGCTACTTGGCTTGCAATTGGTGCTTTAGAAAAGATCAAATAAATATATCATTGTGTCAAGTCTTATTTTGTATGAGGGTTAAATCCAGTATCCAAATATAGAAGAATGTGTTTATGGGGAAACTTAGTACTGAGAGAATTAGAGAGAAAGCTCCAATTAGAAAGCAAGCTGATTCTATGCCATTTGCTATGCCATGTTTTCTTTAAGAGAAAACTTCCACTGTAATTAGCAAGAAAGTGCAGCCTACCGGCCAGTGCATTACCTAACACAGAGCCTGCTATTTAGTCTTAGGAATAGCTTGTGCTTTTATATGCTCCTGTGGAGGCTGACGATACTGTGAAGTCCAGTATCAGCAAAACAGGAGTCTAAACACAAGCAGAGTCAGGAAATCTTGTACAATAGATGATAAATAGTGATTTGGTTCATTGGCCGCTTCAGGAGGAAGCATGTAAATGTAATCGTGGAACACAATGGTCTGTGCTTCAAATTTAAGCACTAGAATTAAAGTGTCTGTTTTCCATCCTGGACAAATGATTTAGCTGTTACATACATAGCCCAGCCCATGTACACGATGTTTTTATTTATGTTATGTGGGCTGCCAGGGGGATCAGCAGAAGTTCAGGTCTTTGTTTTAGAAACTGCATAGGACTCAGCAAAAAGAAGTGTTTTACCTCACATTGAGATAAGTCTGATAACATCAACCAGGAGAATGAAACAAACAACCAGGAGGAAGAGGAAATAGCAGCCAAGTGCTGTACAAAAAGCAAGGGTCTTAGTTCAAATATTGTCATCTGAAAATGGTTTATGGGCACTAAAACAGAGGAGTGAACCCAGGGGTAAGGTCATGCCACTTTGCTGAGCTTTGGGAATCCAGGAAGTTACATATCATCCATCTAAGGAAGTTCCACTTGTAAAATACTATCAAAGCCCAAGTTGTTTAGGGCAGCTTGGTCCTGCAAAACATTACAATTATTAATCACTTGACTAATCCACATTAATCAGTACAGCCTAGTAGCAAAATTATTAATCAGCTTGCTGAACTGAGCAATGTTGCTAAGAAATGAGCCTACTTGGAATTTTAAAATTTATGAAAGAGTAAGATGACTGGAAAAGATGCAAAATCTCCACAAAATCAACTTTATCTCTCATGTTACTGTTTCCATTCCATTTACCACCAAGACCAAAAACCTTGATGTAAGTTGGTATTCAGAAAGTAAAGTATTCCTTCTGTATATATGTGAAAACTGAGTCTCCTTCCCAAACATAAACACAGAGAGAAAAATAAAGATAAAAAAAGATGTGCGAGAGGGGAAAATAAGTATTTGTTTCTTAATTGTGAGGAGGATGGTTGTTAGGCTTTTAAGAACAGAACATGTAAATGAGTACAGAAACAGCATACAACAACCCATCCAGAAATTTGAATGTGATCAAAACACGTAAGATACATTGGAAGATGTGTAAGAGTCTTTTCAAGAAGCCTCAGGGGATTCAAAAGAATAATCTGGTGTATATAGCACAGCCATCTCACTTGAAGCAAGGAAAAATAAGGCAAAGGGTAGTAAACAAAGTTTGACACGTATATTTCAGCACTGGAAGTAATAAATAATGGTTGTTGGTGGGAGCTGAGTGCTTTACTGACAAGAACAAGATGGCAGTAACTAACTTGTCCCAGATGAAGAACAAAATCTATTTTCTGTAGATGGATGACTGATTAAAAATGTCTGAACATCAACAATTATAAAACGGGGAGAAGGATCTTGGCTGTTAATGCTATTTCTACTACTTCAAAGCATGTATTTTCCTTACATTTCCTTCAAGGAGTCACACAATCCTCTACTGTCTTCAGACACTTGTGCCTTCTGTGGCACTTCGGGCTGCAAATGTTCTGAACCAGAGGAAATGGAAGCAGTAGTTCTGTTGAGGAAAGGCCACTGCTTTCCAGAGCAGGTTGATGACACAGGCTATTGAGTCCTTATAGAGAATTGTTTGTCTTCTGGTTTTAGATGGCTTTAATTCCTCCAAATTACTCCTTGAATAATAGGAAAAAGGGCAATTTGAATTTCAGTGACAGATTGGACATAACAGGTTGCAACTATTAGGTCTAATTTTACCATACTGAGAAATAAAATTGCCTAAACATAAACATCGATCACTGATGCAGTAAATTAATTTGTACAGAAAAAGTAGTTTAACTGCAGTGCACATTAAACATAGAAAATTTTCAAAATTACAGCTCTCTGAATTAATTTGTACACTTGTTTACTTGTTAAAAGCAAAGCGTAACTTTTTTGATTTTTTTTTTCTTTCTCTTTGTGAATTTGAATTGTGAAAAGCACGGACAATCACTGACTGCTTTTTTTTCTCTTTTCCCTATTTCTGGTCAGGTTAATAGACATATTAAAGACCTATTTTAAATGTTTCATTCTAGCAAGTAAATTCAGCATTTCAATAGGTTTGAATTATGCTTTGTTAAGAACTGGTGATGTCATATAATTAAAAAATTTACGATTTGGTTCAGCAACCAGTTTACATTCAAATGTGTCCTCAGGCTTATTTAAACTGTTGAAGTCTTCCAACTGTTTCACAAAAAATGTCATCTGTGTCTTCTTCCTTCTACTCCCAAAAAATCTGTACATACTACTTCCCCACATTTTAATATGGTATCTAGAGACTTAACATAGATACTAGCCAACTTTTCTTCATTATGGCAGTTGCTATTTTTAATATGCTTATTGTTTTATAAAATGGAAAAGAACATGCCCTTCTTGAAACTATGGCTGTAACATTACTGATCATACGCAGTTTCAAGTGCATATGTAAGCTGGATAAAGGTTGCCTAAGTCACAGTGGAACAGGATCTGCCAGTGTGGGTTATTTTGATGGTATCTGGTGTCTACTGTTTTCAAGGACAGTAGTTCGATTCAAACACAATTCTGATAAGTGGCAGGTTTTCATGTCTTTAATGCCCTGACAAGGGCATCACTCTCAAGAGAGGGAGGTGAAACCATTTGGATGAGAATTTCTTCCCCTCTCCTTTGTGCTGACTCACCAAGATAATGGACAATTAATAGTGAACCTTCTCTGCAGGGAAAGTCTAGGGTTATCACTAATAAAAAGTGCTCATGAAATGTTTGGACATAAAAAGGGGGAAGAAAAAATAAACATAAAAATGTGTGAAGCAGGACCAGCACAAGGCTGGTCGAATTTTTTTGTTTTTCACCTGAAATTATGGCGAATGATTTTTCAGTAGCAGCAGCTTTTAAGCTGGCTCATTTCTTGTGAACTGTGAAAAAAAAGGACAAGAGGAATGTTGCTTTTTTTTTTTTTTTAAGGAGAAAGCAGCATTATATATATTTTTAGAGACACCAGTTAGTAGGGCTGACTGCTCTTAGTTACCAATCACATCATACTGTAAAATTTTCCCTGGTAGGATAAGAAGGAGCAGTCTAAATAAATTGCTCTTCACCTTATCTCCTCATCCAAGAGCAGGTTTGCAGGATTCTCTTCAGGTTTACTTTCATCCTCATTGCTTACATTTTGACTATATGTGGGATTAGTTTCCTTTCCTGAAGAGTGCACACTTCCCCTTGCTCATGGGGAAGGCTCACAAATGGTGAGTCCATGCAGACCTTAGTTTTTGCTTCACTGGGCAATCCTAGCAACTCTCAGATGCTCCCATAACAGCCTGCTGCCCCCGAGGTCACCTGGAGAAGGAGTTGCTGGAGGTCAGCAGTGCGCTGCTCACATTCACAAGCCAACAGGCAGACTGCCCTGGGGATTAGTGCTGTGGCTGTACCTGTGCTCCCGCTTTGGCGAGCGATGATGTGATTGTGCACCTCTGTTGTCCAAGTAAACACAGAAAAGATGTACAGTGTTTCCTGGAGTTAGACAAACCAAAGATTAGTCTAAACTGAGAGTGGAACAGGTTAACTGATCTTTCTCTACCCTAAGCTTTCATTTGTCCCTCGAAGCACTGAGCTGTCAATAGAATGTGCAGACTGATAAGTATAGGTTCTCCTCAGCCTGAAGAGATCTGTCTGATAAGATGGCCTTAAAAAAGAGAGAGAGAGAAAGTACGTTAACTGCTTTGACTGCAAAATACCCCCTGGTAGCCAGAGATAAGACACCTTGAGCTGCTCAGAAGACCTTAGACAGGATGTAAATGAAGCCAAAAAAAAAAAAAAAAAGAATAATTTCTAATCCAGCGCTATTCTGCTCTGCCCTTATTTCCAGCCCTGACAGCAAAAGGCTTAATTTACTGTATTTCACACCAGGCTTCCATTCTACACTGAGGAAGCTACAAAGGGTTGTTTAAGATATGGGCTTTAACAAAGTGGAGATCTCTTTATTTTTGGAGAGGCCTCTATTTCAGACACTTCATCATGCATTTAGCAGGCTTTGGTGAATGGAAATTATAGAGAAGAGAAGGAAAATTCTGCCTTTTACAAAGAATTACGCCTTCTCATTTTTATAATTTAATCACTCAAATAAACCTGTATTAACATGAGAGGACTGAGTGAAGCATATACATACTTCAAATGCAACTTTTACCATGCAAAATTCCACATAGAGGGACTGATATTCTGCAAGATAAGCAGACAGTAGGTGTGACAGTTTACATGTGACATCTTCATAACACAATTTGGTCTTCTGAGCACTGTGGACTGGGAAATTTGTTAGGTTTCCCTTACAGGCTAGGCCACCTGGATATTAATGGAAGCCATGCACACCTGCCAACCTGTGCCTGTCCCATGGCACAGACATCCACATGTGTTCCCATTCATGCAAACCTGGGGAAAATGAGAGTCAGGAAGAAAGGACTGTCTTACACAGCATTTTGACTGCACTGAAAATGTTCCCAAAACACATTACCCCCAGTACAACTATGCTGCATTAGAGTTGATGTAAGCATTTGTCTGCCATCCTGTTAAAAAAAGCAAGGTTACCTTTGCCCCAGGACATCTTTTTTAACAGCTGTGCAGCACATCTGCACTAACAGTCAGATCTAAAACAAGAGACCCTAAAATGGGATATTGATGGACTATAAGAAGCTAAATAGAGTTGGTTATCCAAAACTTACCTTCCTGGGTTTACCCCACTTTGGTAGGCACCTCTTCTTTTCATGACAATTTCTCAGGTTGCAGTGGTTTGGTAGTTTGTGCAA
Source organism: Geospiza fortis (assembly GCF_000277835.1). Taxonomy (NCBI): domain Eukaryota; kingdom Metazoa; phylum Chordata; class Aves; order Passeriformes; family Thraupidae; genus Geospiza; species Geospiza fortis. Next base: position 3,263,284 of record NW_005054305.1, on the reverse strand, counting down.
ACCATCCTAGTGTGAGCATCTGGGTACTTGCTGCCTTTGATCAGCCTACTGCATGGAGAGTGGGATACTAAGCCCAGTCAAAGTGTTGGGCACTTTCAGCAGAAAATGCTGTGTTCCTGTCTTCCCCACCTAGGGGCCAAGTAGGTAAAGTATTACATGGCATGAGGCCTTGATTCAGTTCTCTGAGTATCCTGAGGGGATTCAAAGCCACATTTCCTGCCTCTGAGCAGAGGGTCTTAAGTTGTCCCAAGGTCCCTTCTCCTGGAAGCTGGGCTGAAGGAAGAGTATCCTATTCATAGAACTGGTAGGAGCACATTTGAGAAGGAACTTGTTACCCTGTGGAGAAGTATGCTCACTTAGTCTAGGGGTTCTTGCAATCTGGAACTCATGCTTAAGTTTATTTTTGTTTTTATCCAGTGCCTCTTTAATGTATAAAGAGCCCAGTACTCCCCTGTCTCAGCTGAGTGCCCAAGCTGCGAGGCTGCAGACCTTTTCCTGGTTTCCCCCCAGGGCCCCATGAATCCTGCCTTCTTTGCTTCTTGGGCTCCTGGAGACACCTAGGTCCCTTTGCAGATCTAGGTCCAGGAGTTTTCACCTGTGTAAATAAGACCTCCACCACATTTCTGTCATTCTAAGAAATAAGCAGTTCTGTGTTTATTTACTGTATTTAATTCTAGCACACTGTAAAATAACACTGATGTGTTTTTGAAAGCGTTAACTGCCTACACTGCTTTCACTTGATCTTAATTTCCTTTTACTTTCCATTTCCTTGAAAAGATTTTTAGATATCTTTGCCTGGGTCTCTTTCAGATGCAATTATTGACTCCCTTCTTTCTCCCTACCCTGTATTTCTTTCTTTTGCTTCTCCACACATTGCCTTGCTTCTTTTCTCTGTCCTAGTTTAGCCCCCTCCTAACTGTCTTGCTGTTGCTCTTCTGATCTAAAGGCAATGAGGCAAAGAATTGGGGCAGTTGAAATGCAGGCACAAGTGGGACAGACAGGCATAAGTGATAAAAAATGGGGGACTTTCATGATTAAACTCTAGATTAACTGAAAGAAGGGAGATACTCAAATCAGGACCCAAGGTGATGCTTGTCATCTCAGGGGATTATGCTTGCAAATCCCACCCAGAGGCTCCATCTTTTGTCTGAGCCTCCAGCTAGGGACTTTTTTGACAGCCTGCCCTTCTTCCTGCAGGGTGCTGCAGCTGTGTGGGAATGGGGACTTAGAGGGCAGCTGTGAAGCGAGGTCTCTTTCAGCTCTTAGGGCCTGATCTTCTGGACCATATGATTTTGGGAAGGAAAGAGAAATAATGACATTTCTCTGACTTAAGGCACGCTGCTTATGTTGTGACCCAGGAAAGAAAGAAACTGTCAACTTGTTTTAATACTTACTTATTTTAAAAGTTTGACTGGGACTGCATTACAGGGACTGCTGTCTCTGAGGCTTTAAAAAGGAGCTGCAGCGTGGGGGAAGATTGGAGGCAGAGGCTTTTGGTCCTATTCATGTTGTTGCCTGGGGGAGAACACAACCCAGTGAAAACAGACGGCAGAGGGAAATACTGGGGTCCAGTGAAGAACCCTGAACTGTTATCCCTTAGTCATTTGCTGTTCTTAATAAGCAGAACAAATACTGTTATCGGCACAACAAATTATAATAATTATTCTCCAGCAAAAAAACCTGATTGACTGAATCACTACTTTTAGTACACGAGGTTGTTAATATACAGGTTCTTAGGAGATCACTATTATGTGCAAGTTTGCTGGAGTATCTGAATGGGCTCTTGCTCTGCCATTATCTTGATTTTAAATGCAATTATTCTCAGGGTGTTTTTTTCTGACCCTAGTTTCAGATGGAACAAGCCTGGTGGTCTCTGACTCATACTGTACAAACAAACAAAAACAAAGACTAAAAAAAATAGTAACTTAACAGGGGAAGAAATACACTGTAAATGTGTTTGTCACATTTAAGCAGTGGACAAATGAGCTAATTTGAATCGCTTAGTGCTTGTACAGTCACAACTAAACAACCCCTGTAAATTAATTGTGTGACATGAGATTCCCAATTATGTAAAACAGTATAATAAGCTGTGAGAATGGTGACTGTCATTAGTTATATGTACAGGAGTGTGGAAAATTACTTATGCTTTCTCTTTGTCTATAGAGGCACAAAATGCCAGTTTCCTCAAACAAGCAGAAGGGTAGCTCTGTTTTCTTCTAGTTGCAAATTGAGTTTTGTGTATGATTTGAAAGGTGGAGCAGAATATGAACTGCTTACATTTTCTTTAATTTGGCTGCAGAACATGGAATTCATTGGGCTCCGTCTGTTCAAATGAACTTTAAGCAACAATCAAGGAAAACATTTATGCTCCTCTTTACATATGTAATGGTAATATGTCTTCTGAAGAAGACATAATGGAGCTGGAGCCTTAGGTTACCTTAGGAGAGCAATACAGGAATGTTAACTACTTATGTAGGCATTAAAGGCATTTTATAAAAGCAAGCAGGTTTTTTCTGTGAGGTATTAAAGTGACTTATTTGTTGTTTCTAGGAGCTGCCTTTCCTCTGGTTATGAAATTTAAAATGGGGAAACCTCCCTACCAGCTGTCTCAGTTCTTTTAGTCAGGAACCCCTGTATGTTTCTCCCCCAGTAATCTAACTGTTAATGCATTTAATTGGTGCTCCCAAAGCAGTTTTGAAATATTGATAGATTTTAAAAAACATCTGTAAATTATAAATAATTTTTAAAGTTCACATTTCTCTTTTGAATGCCCATTACAGAGTATTAGTTTTCAAGCCATTTAATAAGTTATGAGGCAAATGAGTGAGTTTAATGTGGGGTCACTGATGTGAAAAAAATGTGATGATTATATTAAAGTTTCAGCTTTTCCAAAACTATGTACATTTCTATTGAAAGTAAACAGAGAATGTTATGTAATAATGTATATTTTATTTAAAATGAATTAAAGACTAGTCCTACCTTCTGCTTTTATTAAAAACTTCAAAACTATAGCTTTTTTCAGTGACATGTATGTTAGGCCATCATTGAAGCCATGTTAATCCTTAAACACTGTCCTTTGATCTTCTAGTTGTTTAGATCTATTCAGCACACAGCGCAATATTGTTTTATTTCAGCAATATCTTCATTTGCTATTTATTCACACCTGCATATTCCCCTAAGATTCCTTATCTCATTTTCAGGGTAGCCCTGCAGACAATTAGTGGTGGTAATAATATAAAATGTGGCCAGCACTAAAACCTGAAATGGCCATTACAACTAAACTATATGATATATAATAACCACTCCACTCAATTACCTGCACAAAAATGCAAGGATTTAAAACTGTGGAGCCTTATCATACATCCAGTTAACTGACCTACCTACCTGCTATTTAGTCCTTCCTTTCTTACAAATCATGTTCTACCTTGTGGCATGCTGTCTGGTAAATTAGCAGTGCTGTACATTTGTATGAATTTTTCATCCTTTCCAATACCTGTGTATAAGCACATATAAGTCTCTGCAGTGGCATATGAACAGGTCTTTGACTGGTGGTAGGACAATAAATAATAGCTACATAACAACCCAATGCATAAATGCATACATGTGCATTCACAATCTATGTGCCTGTGGCAGTATGGAGTACACAGGTTTATGTGCTGCTGCCTGGTGTACTTGATTTTTGATTTTTAGTATCTATTATCATCCTATGTAACTCATTATTTTTTACTTGTGAAAGAAACCTTGCTGTTTAGTACTTTGGATGGGTTCCTGGGGGATAGTTGTGTCACCAGTCTGTCATTATTGTTATGGGAGAAAAGCAGTGAGACCATATCAGCAGGACCCAAGCTGGGGGGTGTCTGTCCATCTCAACTGCTGGGCTTTTTCTTTGGTTGAATCCAGCAGTTTAAGCATTTTGCCGGCTCTGTGTTTCAGGGGAGAAAGAATTACTCTTGCAGGAATGGCTCAGACTGGGGAGATGCAGGTTCTGTTTCCTCCTTCACACAGATTACATTTGTAACCTGAGGCAAAGCATTCCAGCTTGTCTGTGCCCGTTACTTGAGCAGCAAAATGGGGAAAATGGAAAACTGCTGCTTACAGGATATTGAAAATATTAATTTGTTCATATGTGTAAACTCTGTTCTGTCAGAGGGGCCCCAATGTATTATGGCACATAAAGGTTAGCTGACATTTGCTTTAGGAATGTGGCCATTTGTCTAGTGGCAGCAAAAGCATGTTTAAATCATACAGAAAAATAAGCCATGATAAAGCAAGTGCCCTGAAGTCTACTCTGGCAAAAGCATGTGTATGCCATAGACCTTCCTGGTGACTCAGTAACATCTTTCTGAAGCAGTCCTGTTAATTCAGCCAGCAGCACTAGGGATAAGATCACTTTTAAGACCTCGCGTCTGCTGGGGTTGGCACATGAGTGGCTGGCTGCTAACTCCACAGAGGTGCTTTTGTGCTCTTGTGCTTCCCCCTTCCTCCCCCCCTTTCATGGGATAACTCCTCCTGGTATTGCTTCACTTTTCTGTTGGTGAGCACTTTCCCCATCAATACTACTGAACAGGTGTTACTCTGCTGCTAACTGAGTTTCCAGCTGTCCTCCTCCAACACAGACAAGGCAAAATTTGTTGTTTTGTCCTATTAGACAGCCTAGAGAATTATCAAGCCTGAGATGGAGGTCTTCCTTGCAGGATACGATAGTTTTGTTGCCAGAAGATGGTCAGGAAGGCCTGGCTGGCTAACAAAGACAGTCCTTCAGCTGCTGGGTGTAGTTCCAGTTTTGCATCCCCTTTGGCAGCAGCACAGAGACTGCTGCAGTGTGGCCAGCCAGCAGAATTAGGAAATAAGGACCTCTTTTATTTACTCAGGCTGCTGAATCATGGGCAGTCCTGTCTGCTTGGAGAAAAGTCAGGCAGCTCTGCTTTCCACTGGAAGTCTCAGGAGTGCTTGGTACTTTCATCTCAGAGTGTTCACACACTTGTTTTAATGTGCTTTATGGAAATGGTGAAACTCAGCAAGTACAGTTGGTGTAGAAAACATCTGCACTAACTATTCACACACATTTGCATCTTTAAATAGACTTTTAGGCCTTGTAGCTGATTTTCAGTGAAGTTTTTGGTTGTGAGTGCTAAAGCTTTCTTAGAGTCAGTGAGTGTGAAGTGACTGGTTCCAAAAATTAAAAATTTACATGGACATGTTAAGTGCATCACACTGAAACTCAGAATACTTGCCATAACACAAAAAAGGCATTTACAGTGAGTAGCACTTAGTGAGTGCTGAAGGAAAAAAAGGTCGATACAGAAAATATATTTTAAAACTCCATAAACACTCTGTCAAGTACCTGGAGCCCCATTCTGCCCTCAGATAGATGTGTACCACTCCTGGGAACTTGTATGTGTTCATCTGAATTTGGTCCAGAGTATTTTAAAACAGGTTGTTATAACATTAAAGATCAGATTTGTAATGTTGACATATAGCTCAGTGTGTAGGTGTCTGCAGATTTATATACAGGCAGCTATGTGCAGAGTAGCAGCAAACTGCATTTTCTATGAGTGATGGGTGAAAAGGGGTTTGAAGCCCTTTACCCTGACAGCAGGTCAAACTTTACCCCCTGTGCAGAGCTGGCTCTGTAGTGAGATCTGCTGTAAAGCTGGAGTGGAGCCTGCATCCCAAGCATCTGGCTCTCTGAGGAGACCTTAAGTTCAGCTCCTCCATCACAGTTTTGAGGGCCAAGGCCTGCTCACCCTGTGTCTGTGCACGTGAAGTAGCCTCAGTGCAGAGCAGCAAGTCACACTTTGCTGCCATTCTGAGGGAGATGCTCTTAGTGGTTGCGCCTTAACTTTATGGGGCAGCATCCTTGTGGGGTGTGGTGGGGGGATGGCAGGACAAGCATTGCCATCACTCAAGTCCTGCTGTAGCAGTAATTACCCTTAGTCCAGTAGTTACCCTGGTTGCTGTCCCCAGTTCCATTCCTACCCAGCCCCTGAGCTCAACTGGCACATTAGTCCATTGCACACAATGTTCCTAGTGTTCAGGTTGGAGTCTGCACAGCAAAAGTTACTGCAGTGAAACATTTTCCTTGTTGCAGAAGGATGGTTTCAAAAGCCTTTCTGTGGGTCACTGAAAGCTGATGGGCTTGGCCTTTGGAGCCCTTTGTGTGAGGACAGCCCAGAGTCCCTCCTTCCAGAGCATGTGGTCAGCCACCAGTACCCCTTCCACACAGGCTGTCCCCTGCCTTCCCATGCCAGAGGGTGGGGGGAGTCAGGAAAGCATGTTGGTGACATTGTTAGGCTTGTACTCAGGAAAATCCTGTTGTCCTCCGTCTTGGGAATTCCCCCTGCCTTGCTGGTTCTTCTGTAGCTCTGAGAGATTGAAAGATTTTCACTTCTCAAGTTAAAAGGACACAAATCTGACTTGTAAGTGGCTTGCTTTTCTCCCTTTTGCACAAAGGGAATTGCTCTGTAGAATTAGTATGGGCTCTGATTAAAAAATGCAACGGCAAAGTGGCACACATTTCCATTTGCAGACTGGAAAGCAAGAACTGTCTCTGTGCTATGGTCACATTCTTCCCTGTCAGCTTTCCTTACCCTTGTAAAAAGGCTGAGGAGAATCCCAGGCAAACAAGAAGAATTGGGTGGGGGAAAGGGGCTGCCATTGGTCACATTCCACGCTTGATCCTGACCCTGCTGCCAGCCCGACATCCTGCTGGGATCCACGAGCCGGGGGGAATGGTTGTATAATAGGTAAAACCGGGCAGGCAGTGGCCACAAAAAGGAAGTGATTTACTGCTATGTCAGTGATGGTACACTATTTATAACACTTACTATATAGTCCTCTAAACATTTATACAATAATATATCATTTCTCCATAGGATATACATTTTAATTCTAAATTTGGTTATGAAATATGTTGCCTAGGCAGTCACAGACTATTTTTCTTCACTCGGTTGCTTGACATAAAGTCCTGTTTATCTGCCATCAGTGGGTGTATGTCAGAAATATATTGGATTTTTAAAGAACAAAAGGTTTTCCCATTTAAAAGACCTAGCTGGAAAGATGCATTTAATATAAAATTTAGAACTGAAGAAAACGTTAACATATTTTTCTGTAAATGCTTGTTCCACTGTTTTGATAATTTCCAGTTTTAGAGTCAAATCCAGCAATTTGAAAGGGCAGTACACAGATTTACATTAAAAGTCTCCTGTGAATATTGCAGTCATTAATGCAACATCTTAAAAACTCACCTGACTGGTTTTATTTAGTATGTATGACAATGAGGAACTTTGCACATTGGGAAGCATTTTAGCAGATGACACTAATTTTGCTGGAAGGGAGGATTTTTGTGTTTTCTTCTTTTTGATAAACAAACAGCATTGTTTTTGATTCAAAAACATGGCACTCAGGCCAGGGGTTGATTTTGTTATTTGAATACATACCAGTAGTGCAGATTTGTATGTAGGTAATTACAGATGTGTAGCGTGTGTGTGTATATGCAAAAGGTGTGTTTAATTTGTAAAACCGTCTTCTCCAAGATGTAAACAAGAGGCTAAAAACCCATGCAGTTTCCAAGTTATCCTGAAAAGCATTGTGTCAATGGGCAGGCATCCAGCAATGGTGTTTGGTTGTTTTCTCAGAGTTAGATGGTTGCCATCTGGCATTGATAGTGAGATGGCATTGTCATCAGTTTCTAGATGCAGGAAAGGAATGCATCCTCATCTGTTTCCTGTGGATAAGCAAGAGGTTGATAATCTGGTAAAATCTCTTTACCTTAAAGTAAGCAGGCTTGGAATTTGTTTATATAATATAGGCTGGTTCTAACTTTTGTGGTGTTGTAGTAAATTTCTGGAGAGAAGGCTGAAGTTGTTAGGAAACTTTCGACTTTGCAAGAATACCTTTAGAAATATATTTTTCAAGGGGTTTATTGTATCTTTTTTCTGTAGTGTTACTGTAGTCAGTTTTATTTTAAAAGAAAAAAAACCCTCAAGCATTGCCCCTGGAAAGGAATGGAAGAATTATTTGATGTAGAGTGATCTTTCAAACATTCTTTTAATATTTTTAAAGAAGTTTTAGGTTAATATAAGTATGATCATTGAAGTATAGTTATCTACATTTAAAATAAAAGGTGCAAAAATTGTACAGCACATCTCTTGAAAAAAATATTTACAACTTTCCCTGTTTAGAGATGAGGTAATACCATAGATAACTAGTCCGTTTATTATCTGGCCAGCATTTCTGCTTTGTCTTTTCCTGGTAACTCATAAATCTTTCAGCTTTTACCATAAATGTTTATCATTTTTCCTGTTTCCAGTTTTTTACAAGTTGCTTTGTCTGTGATCACCTTACAGTACAGGTTCTGCTGTACTGAGGAAGTTCAGCTGGCTGAGGCCTTTGCAAAAAAGGAAGAAATGGTGGGCAACCTCTTGAACTTAAAAAAAAAATGTTGTTCATGGCTGACCCTTGTGACACTTTCCCATTTTCCTTGATCCTGGTTGTTGGTTTGTTAGATTGTTTTGAACATTTAATGATCCAGCTGCCAGCTTTTAGTAATTGAATTGTATCATTATTGGAGAAATCTGGTTGCACTTTATTAGAGAAAACATCATTGTTATATTGTTGTCCTGTTCCTCCCTTGTAATCTTTCCTAATATTGTTTAGAATAACACCCAAGTCTGTCTCAGAAATAGCCTTTAAAAGATTCCTGTGTTCAGAATCAGTTTCAAAGGAAAAAAATACCACAAATTTGTGGCAAAGCAGTGCAAATCTTTTCAGTAAATATTGGGCATGTGGGTTGACTGTGTTCATTCTAAAGCATTTCTGTAATATTTTCTCCTTTCCTTTGACTCTTCAGATGCTCACATAATATGCAAATAATTTTACAATGGATACAAAAGAAACATTAAATATATTAAAATCTGCATTTTAATAAAATTGTCAATGTATAATGCATATCCTGCAACTGAGAAAGAATGATAAAAAAGCAATAAAAAGTTAATATAGGCACAGAACTATTTAATAACTTCTAATGTTTTACAGTATGATAAAAATTAATGTGGTCTTGAAACTGTTGATATCAGTGTAAGAAATGTGCTAGACTGAGTTTAGTGTTTTAGCTATTTAGGAGTAGCAGTCCTGCGTTATTTGTATGCATTTCCTAGCTCCTTTTTACTCTTGGGATTAAGCTTGTGGGCGTGTTTCTTTCTCATTTCAGACGGAGTGGATGTTGAGGATGACCCCTCTTGCTCATGGCCAGCATCATCACCTTCTAGCAAGGATCAGACTTCCCCGAGCCATGGAGAAGGCTGTGATTTTGGAGAAGAGGAAGGAGGCCCAGGTTTGCCCTATCCGTGCCAGTTCTGTGACAAGTCGTTCAGCCGCCTCAGCTACTTAAAGCACCACGAGCAGAGTCACAGTGACAAGCTCCCTTTCAAATGCACGTATTGCAGCCGCCTCTTCAAACACAAACGGAGCAGGGACCGCCACATAAAGCTTCACACGGGCGACAAGAAGTATCACTGCAGTGAGTGCGATGCGGCGTTCTCTAGGAGCGATCATCTTAAAATTCACTTAAAGACTCATACGTCCAACAAGCCATATAAGTGTGCCATTTGTAGGCGTGGGTTCCTGTCCTCTAGCTCACTGCATGGACACATGCAAGTTCACGAGAGGAACAAAGATGGCTCCCAGTCCGCTTCCCGGATGGAGGACTGGAAAATGAAAGACACTCAGAAATGCAGTCAGTGCGAAGAAGGCTTTGATTTTCCTGAAGATCTTCAGAAGCACATTGCAGAATGTCACCCCGAGTGTTCCCCTAATGAAGACCGATCTGCTCTTCAGTGTGTTTATTGTCATGAACTCTTTGTAGAGGAAACGTCCCTAGTAAATCACATGGAGCAGGCTCATAATGGTGAGAAGAAGAATTCATGCAGCATTTGCTCTGAGAGCTTTCACACTGTGGAGGAGCTGTACAGCCACATGGACAGTCACCAGCAGCCAGAGTCGTGCAACCACAGCAACAGCCCATCTTTGGTAACTGTGGGGTACACATCAGTCTCTAGCACTACCCCAGATTCAAATCTCTCAGTGGATAGCTCAACAATGGTGGAAACGGCTCCTCCTATACCAAAAGGTCGTGGAAGGAAGCGGGCAGCTCAGCAAGTGCCAGATATCACTGGTCCTTCAAGTAAGCAGGCAAAAGTTACTTATAGCTGCATTTATTGCAACAAACAGTTGTTTTCCAGCCTTGCAGTTTTGCAGATACACCTGAAAACTATGCATTTAGATAAACCCGAACAAGCCCATATCTGTCAGTATTGTTTGGAGGTATTGCCATCTCTCTACAATCTGAATGAACATCTTAAGCAAGTCCATGAAGCTCCAGACCCAGCACTGATTGTTTCTACCATGCCTGCCATGGTCTACCAGTGCAACTTCTGCTCTGAAGTGTTCAATGACCTCAACACCCTTCAGGAACACATCCGATGTTCTCATGGATTTGCCAACCCTGCTGCTAAGGACAGTAATGCATTCTTTTGTCCCCATTGCTACATGGGATTTCTTACAGATTCTTCCCTGGAAGAGCATATTAGACAAGTCCATTGTGATCTTAGCAGTTCCCGTTTTGGTTCTCCTGTGCTCGGAACCCCAAAAGATCCAGTGGTGGAAGTGTATTCTTGTTCTTACTGTACCAATTCTCCAATATTTAATAGTGTTCTTAAACTGAACAAGCATATCAAGGAGAACCATAAGAACATTCCTTTGGCGCTGAATTACATCCACAATGGGAAAAAGTCCAGAGCCATGAGCCCATTATCTCCTGTAGCCATTGAGCAGACCTCTTTAAAGATGATGCAGGCAGTTGGAGGTGCTCCTCCTCGTCCTGCCGGGGAATATATTTGTAATCAGTGTGGTGCTAAGTATACTTCCTTGGATGGTTTTCAGACTCATTTGAAAACACACCTTGACACTGTCCTGCCTAAACTGACCTGCCCTCAGTGCAACAAGGAATTTCCAAATCAGGAGTCACTGCTGAAGCATGTTACCATTCATTTCATGATCACCTCAACCTACTACATCTGTGAAAGCTGTGACAAGCAGTTTACTTCTGTGGATGACTTGCAGAAACACCTACTAGACATGCATACATTCGTGTTCTTCCGCTGCACCTTGTGCCAAGAGGTTTTTGACTCCAAAGTCTCCATTCAGCTGCACTTGGCTGTGAAGCACAGCAATGAGAAGAAGGTATACAGATGTACATCTTGCAACTGGGATTTCCGCAACGAGACTGACCTACAGCTTCATGTGAAGCACAACCACCTGGAGAACCAAGGCAAAGTACACAAGTGCATCTTCTGTGGTGAATCCTTTGGTACGGAAGTGGAGCTGCAGTGTCACATCACTACGCACAGCAAGAAGTACAACTGCAAGTTCTGCAGCAAGGCTTTCCATGCTATCATCTTGCTGGAAAAGCACTTGAGGGAAAAACATTGTGTTTTTGAAACGAAAACTCCAAACTGTGGAACAAATGGGGCATCTGAGCAAGTTCAGAAAGAGGAAGTGGAACTCCAGACCTTGTTGACAAATAGCCAGGAGTCCCATAACAGCCACGATGGCAGTGAAGAAGATGTGGACACATCTGAGCCTATGTATGGCTGTGACATTTGTGGTGCAGCTTACACCATGGAGACTCTTCTGCAGAATCACCAGCTGCGAGACCACAACATTCGACCTGGAGAAAGCGCCATAGTGAAGAAAAAGGCTGAGCTCATTAAAGGGAATTACAAGTGTAATGTGTGTTCTCGAACATTCTTCTCTGAAAATGGGCTTCGAGAGCACATGCAGACACACTTGGGACCAGTGAAACACTATATGTGCCCAATCTGTGGCGAGCGGTTTCCGTCTCTTCTGACTCTTACTGAACATAAGGTCACACATAGTAAGAGCTTGGACACCGGAAACTGCAGGATTTGCAAGATGCCCCTCCAGAGTGAGGAGGAATTTTTAGAGCATTGCCAAATGCACCCTGACCTGAGGAACTCCTTGACGGGGTTCCGCTGTGTGGTGTGCATGCAGACAGTGACCTCCACGCTGGAACTGAAAATCCATGGCACGTTCCATATGCAGAAAACTGGAAATGGTTCTGCTGTGCAGTCCACGGGACGTGCACAGCATCTCCAGAAACTGTACAAGTGTGCGTCTTGCCTGAAGGAATTCCGTTCGAAACAGGATTTAGTGAAACTTGACATCAACGGTCTGCCATATGGTCTGTGTGCTAGCTGTGTTAATCTCAGTAAAAGTGGTAGTCCGAGTGTCAACATCCCTTCAAGCAGTAACAGACAAGGCATGGGCCAAAATGAGAACTTGAGTTCCATTGAGAACAAAAGCAAGGCAGGGGGATTGAAGACTCGCTGTTCTAGTTGCAATGTAAAGTTTGAATCAGAAACTGAACTCCAAAACCATATTCAGTCAATCCACAGAGAGCTTGTTCCAGACAGCAACAGTACACAGCTGAAAACACCACAAGTATCTCCAATGCCTAGAATCAGCCCCTCCCAAACTGAAGAGGTAACCCTTTTTTCTTTGCTCTTGACGCCCTCCATACTTTTGGAAAAAATCTCCCTTTTTTCAAGCTGTCTTGTCACTTGTCATGAAATGCTTAGGCTGATCCATGTTACATTTCCATCCACAGCCATTAGCTAGTAATTACCTGCTGCTTGATATGCCTTACATCTTGGATTGAATTTTGTGGAATAGGACTTATTCCAGTCTCCCTAGGATATTGTCTTCTGTATCACTGAGGAGACCTATCTTCATGCCAGCACAACTGAGATCTGGAATCTTATCCTAGCTCCCATACGCATTGGAATCCCCAGCTAGGAGTTGTGCTTACGGCAGAGAGCATTAATGACAGAGGAGTAGACAAAGTGAGCCAAAATGCTAGCATAAGGGGTTGATTTTTTAGAAAATATTTGTGAGCAACAAATTGAGGGTATTTTTGTTAATTGTGTTGTAGACTTTCATTTCCCTTTCTTCTAGCATATTTTGATTAAGTAGAAGTGCAATGCTAGCCTAAGGTAAATTGGGAAATCAGTCCTTTGGATGCAATTTCTTTGGTTTTTTCTTTCCATTCCTGATGAAGAACACTGAAACACCTAGTGCCTAATGATTGAAATTCTGTCATGCAGCATAACTTAGAAAGTACATATCAAATTCTTGAAAGATGTAATCTGCTTCCTCAGTCACCAGTGACCAAGTAATGACATCTGTATGTGGGGAGGTAAGGGGGTTGTGTACTGAGGGAAGGGAAGTTTTATCTTCAGAAATGTTACCATTAGAATGACTTAGAGGTAATATTTAAGCATGGTATCTTTCATCTTATAATTCAGGAAGTCTAAAAACACAGCACAAGCAAATTTTAAGAAATAACATCTTTTGTTTCAAGAAAGCTTTTAGCCTATAATGATACAAACATGGTGCAACCATGTTGTGAATTGCTGTGAATGTGTACAGATACCCTGTGGCTAGGGAGCTGCTGCTCCTCCATCACCTTCCTCACTCCCTGTTTGTGAGCCCATCTGTTGGGAAAGACATCTCTCAGCATGTTGTCCACCAGTGTTGTGCAAACTGGAGGGCAGGAGGGAGGCAGAGAGGGAAGAATAAGGATACACCAGCATATGTGGACCAAGAGGTATTGATGGAGCTTCTGAGAACATAGATGAAGATAGGCTGGGAGAAGGACACTGAGGTGGCACAGAACCTAGAGTGCCATGAAGAGAGAATTGGAGCTGAGAGTTCAGGATGAAGTACCAGGCAGGCTGCATCTCCCTGGGAAAGGCCCTGTGCTTTCATAACTTTATCCTCAGTTTGCTCAATGGTGGTAGGGGATACCTGAGGATGGGGTGTGGTGTGGAATTTATGGAAGGCTGTAAGACTGAGAACCTGAGGTCTAAGGAAAAGCATCTTTTTAAAGAAGAGGGAAGAGGAATGGCTCTCATTAGCTGTGTTTTAGGCCACTGATGATCTCACTGCTGCTGAGTTGGAACAACAGGATTACCAGCTGCATGTTTTTGATAGGTTCAGAGTCATCCTGGTTTCTGTTTCTGTCATCTTGCATCGAGTGACTACATTAAATCCCTCTTCCCAGTCATGTTGGAAGCCAATTCCTGCTACCTCAAGCACAATCAGAATCATGTGTTAAGTCAGTTACCATGCTAAGATGCTACCAATTTGTCTTTCTCTTGCTTGTAAACTAGACAAAAAGAGATTTGAGAGTCTTTTGTGGTGATATAAGATCAGTTACCTTCAGTATCATTAGTGAATCTTCCTGTACTTGGATCAGGTATAATCCGAGTTCTTAGTTATACTGCTAATTGGCATCATGTTTCTCTTCTTAATCCTTTTGATTTTTATATAAAAGTGTATCTAAGATGAAAAAGCTTTTTAAACTGCACATTTGTGAATAGCATTTGTCTCCTTCAAATCACCATTTACCCCCCACCTCCATTCTGAGGATGTAAATTGAATTTTCAGTGTCTATGGTTCTGGTGTCCACATAGTAATGTAGACTTTCAGATTTTTTTCTCATGGGAAGAAAAAGCTATCAAATTCCTGATAGAGCATTAGGAGTTCTGGAAACCATAAATGCACGTTTGTAAAATCCTGAAAGATAATTAATTTTTCTAGCAGATATTACTGGTTCCAATTCTAGTGATGCAAGCTATGTAGCAATGAGAATCAAAATTTAAAGTTGGAATGTGCAGATGTTTAAAACTATAGATTAGATGTCCAGACTGAGGGAAGTAAAAACAATTAAAAAATTGATTTTTAAAATTTATTATTAGTCACTGGCTGTCATACTCCACCAGAAGGATGTTTCTTGAACTGAAGGGGATGTTGAAGCCAGCTACTTAAACATGCAATTTTGGGGAAATTTTCACCAAACAGTATTAATAATATCAAGGAGTGAAAGTTTCATTTGCATTATTGAGAGTCACGTGATTTGAGATTTCAACCTATATATAAAGAGTATTTCACTATTAAGGCAAGAAAAATAGGTATCTTGCATAAATCAGATGAGTTGTCTGACCATTAATATTGCTGAATACCCCTTTTTACTCAGTAAGAGATTTCAATGATAAGAATATTTGAAAATACCTTTTTAGGATAAAAGATCACACTGGAGGTGTCACTTCTAGATTCTTTGCTGTGCATTCTCATGGTTGAACTAGAAAATTTCCCTTTTTAGTCTGTTCTCAGTGATGTGATAGGGTGCAATTACCTTACCACAGTATAATGTCTTCAGCTGGGCTGTCACCTGCTGAGCTCACCCCACTTGCTGAGTGAAAAATGTTGACCTGAATCATCTCCACTGAAAGTTACGTTCTAGTTGGGATAGAAAATTTTGACTAGTGCTCATCATTGGTTACAATGAGTCAAGGAGCAGATCAGAACTCATTAAGTCCATCACACTGCTGAATCTAGTACCCCTAATTTATCACACAGACTTAAACAGACAGATGAACAGCAGCTTTTGAAAGTGCTCTAAAATGTGTAGATCTGCAAGTTAATCTTTGAGTTTCAATGAGGTGCTGGATTCAGCTGATTTTAGATTTCTTGTAAAGACCTTGAATCACACGGCAAGCACACTTTTGGGCTAGGGTGATAACCTTAGTGATAGTTACTGTCTAAAAGCAGAGAACAAGATCTGGTATGCTGGTGAATTGGGAACTAGACCTTCTTCTGTCACTCATTTGCTTTGCTGACTTGGCCAAAACTGCTTGAACATCTCTACTTCATTTTCCTTATTCAGAATATAAGATAGATATTTCCTGAAAAGTGTGTTTCCATGCTTATTTACAATATACTTTTTGTAAAGCACTTGGAAGATGAAAATCTGTTCAAGAAAATCTCTGTTCTTCTTCCTTATTTTGCTGTCAGGCACCTAATGAGAGAACTCTTGACTCAGCAGAAATTGTGCCTTTGCTTCTTAAGCTGCAAGACTTCTATACTTGCTGAATCACACCAACATAACAGTGCAATAAATTATATTGTCTGTTTCTTAGCTGGCAGGGAGGAGGAAATGGACTCCAGCTTCCACCCAGAGTTTAATGTCTAAACTGAATTATGGTAGAGCATCCACATGTGCAACTGTACTCAGTTTGGGGTCCTGTTGGTAACTTTCAGAGTAGAAGCATAATTGCTTCTGTATCACTTTGTTCCATGAATGTGAAGCTCATGTGAATACTGTATTACCTGTGGCAATGCAGACAGTCCTTCGTTAACAATACAAGAATTCTCTGGGTTTTCTGGTCATGAGGAGGGAATGAGCAGCGTGAGTACATGGCCAAATCACTTCAGGAGTGGAGATGCTTATTTAGGTGTGGCAAAAGATTTGCAGAAACTCACTATTTCAGAGAGTATCAAAAATGCTGGACAAAGGAGAGAGCTTGCAACTGTCACACCAGCTGGAGAGCAGAATCTGGGGCTGCTCTTCTGTCCTGTTGTGGTTGTGCAGAGCTGTATGCCAGGATGGGCATGTCACAGCAGGGGACACCAGGCACATCACAGCACTGTTCTGGAAGAAGCCCTGAAAGTGCAGTCTGACAATGAGCTTGCAGAGATGGGGGTCACAAAATTCAGATGCTGTGGAGAGCTGTTGGCTCCTTGAAACTCAACTTCTCCAACCTAAGATGAATCCAGAAATGGTATCGCCCCGGGAGAAAGAACGGAGCTCAGGTAGGTGTACTCTTTTATCATTACTTTTTTTTCTCTTTATTTATTCATGGGCTCTGAATCTACCTTTATTCTCTAACTATTCTTCCCCCCACTTCTCAAAACATGCCAGACCCACAAAGACAGAAAACAGGAACTGCCTTTTGAAGTAGCTGGTTTATTTCAACAGCATGCACTGGCAGTCAGAGGCGGAAAGAAGAGAGAAAAGACTGTAAGCAACCCAGAAATGTTCCCAGATGCATGCTTTTGGCAGGGCAAGCAATAGCATTTTAGCAATATAAATCACAGTGCTTTTAACTGAAAAAATGCACTGAAATCTATACTCACGCATTTAATTGAAATACATAAAGAAATTAAAATAATCCTCCTCATCAGCAATCCAAGCTGATCATTCTGACTACGGGATTTTTATGAATAAGCACATAAACTTGTAATGTAAACATAAGTAGTGCCTTGGGTTTCCTGTCAGTGAATCCAGGCCCAGAACAAGTGATTTTCATTCCGTATTTTGGATCCAGGGACAGAAAAAGGTAAAGAAGGTTTGTTGCTGGCACGAAGATTTGGCTTTGAAATAGTTTGTGGAACTAATCTGTGACAAACATATTTTCTGCTTCTGGAGTTTCAAAATGAGTTCACTAAAAATACCAGTTTTGTCTTCTGGCATCATTTTAACACTGCTTTCATGAAAGTATTATTTAAAGTGTGACCATATCTATTCTTAGGAAGGGCTAGCCTGGGGTTTTTTGCCACAGTAGGCCACCTCCACTTTGCACTATGCTTTAATTTCTGCTAGTGCCACTACCATGAATTGGCTGATAAGGTCCAGCTTAAGCATTTCTCTTTTCTTTGTCTGGTGGTGAGCTATCAGGATCCTCTTTGAATTTTACAAGGATAGTATTATTATCCTGTTGCTGTAAATCCTACCAAAGTTAGGCTTCAAACTTCTCACCTCACACACACCATGAGTTCAGTCTGAGAAAGGAAGGCCATATGTTGGCTTGGAGCTGCTGAACAGAAGCAAGGGGGAAAATTGTAGTGAATTTTCTTAGTTTCCTGTCCACTGTTCATTAAAATCTAATGCTGTTTGTCTGTCTTGTTATTTGTCAGAGGCTTCAGATGGGAAATTTGGAGAGGTGTCTTCTTCACACGCATGGAAAACTTTGCAGGAGAGGATGAAAGGATAACGTGTTCTCCAAAATTTTCAAGAGCACTAAACCAAGATTTGCTTAAAATGAACCAGGGTTTGGGGGGTGGAATGTGTGCTTGAAGAAACACAGAAGAACCGGAGAAAGTCACAGGAATGTGGATGAAGTCCTTAAGGATCTCTAGAGAGGGCAGATGTAGATTCAGCAAAGCTTTATGAGACAAAACATCCATGAGGTGTATGCTCCCACAGCTCAGCTGTGCTGCTCACTGTACTCTTGGGGCTTTCCCTGTACTTGTACCTGCTGGCCAAATGGCTGGTGTAGAATGCCACAATTTCTGCACAGCCCCACAGGAAGATCACAGTAGTGATGAGTGTTTGTATTCTGATCTCAGAATTGGGTAGAAACTAGAAGAAATTTCACACAATTTTCTAGCCTGATCATCTTTAAGAACAAGACACAGAAAATCATTACATATCTCTATTTGTCTACTGGTTTGCAGACCTCTAGAGGATTTTCTCACTTCTACCTCTTATTTTTGGACTACTCTTGGCCAATTTCAGGGAAAAAATACATAGATTAACAGTAATCTCAAAGCCTATGAAGTTGTTACAATATTTGGGAAGAGAGGTGACCCAGCAGGTAACAGAATCCAAATTGGAGAGAGGCCTTTAAGAGATCCAAACCAGGAAGATGGCTGTAGCTGAAGTTTATACCTGTTTTATATGCAAAAGTCAAGAACACAAGACATGAAGCTATAGGAGGAAACTATGGTCTGTTCTTTGTGAGACTCACAGGCCAGCTTCTTAAGTGACTGTACATGAGAACTGTTTTTCACCACTATTCAATAAAGTTGTTATATATGATATGTGTATTCCTTTGTCTTGTACAACAAACATAACACCCAGATTTATTACTCTGTCATGAGGGAAATAAAATGGGCTAAACATCAATTTAAAATGGGTATGTAGCCCCAGTACTGCTTGTTTCATGAAGTTATAGAAAATGAGCATAAGAAAACCACCTGACATGTAGTATCTTGTTAAAGGATACTGTTCTTTGACCTGCCAGAGCTCTGTGATAGCAGATAGTTGATTTTATGCCTGGTGGTTCAAAACTGTGAGATACCTTTTTTCTTGCCAAAGCCATCTTTCATTTATACTGTTTCCTGCATTGTATTACAAATTATTGGATAAATATGACCTGTACTATTTTACACAGCATATTTTGCTGGGTATGACAGCAGAGATGTGATTCTTGCTAACATCCACCCTCACCATGTGACATTCTAGGACAAGAAGCAGAGGAGACAAATGGACACACAGGAAGATCCCTCTGAACATCAGGAAACACTTCCAGGGTGACCAAGCCCTGGCAGAGGTTACCCAGACAGGTTGTGTATCCCTTTGAGATACTCACAAGTATACAAGTATCTGGATGTGGTCCCCAGAGATCAACCTCAGCCATTTTGTTCTTCTGTGGTTTCTGCCCATCTTTGGGCCCATCTACCAGATGTATGTTTTGATTTTACCCTGTTGTTCCTTGGTGGATAAACCTTTGTTGCTGGTATATGGCTCCATAAGTCAGTGAATAAAAGAGCAGGGCCCTTCCTGATACTGGGCATCTCAGTTCAGTTCTACTAATAATAATGTGCACTTCTAGGAATTATTTTTAATACCGGTGAAATGCCTTTGAAGAGTGTCTTAGAAATACAGCCACTTAGAAATACAGCCATTTCAAAGTGACTTTCTGCTTGTGTACTCAAAAACAAGGTAGGAGGTAAGAGAGAATGGAGCTATTTATCCCCTTTGATTATATGTCCACAGTTTTGGTGTCCTGTGTTGGGATACATTTCCTCTGGTTTTTGCTTATTATTCAGATGTTTCACAGCATTCTGTCTAAAAAGGCACATCTAATGGCTTTTCATATCTGGAAGGCCACCTCTTTCTCTCTACATTTTCCAGTAGGAAATGGGGTGGTTCACCAACAAAGAATGATCTGAGACTTCAAGTTTCCAGATTTCCTTCTGTGTTTGCTTTACCACTACTACAACAGTCCTCTTGGTTTCTGCTCTGATGGCTGGAATAGGTTTAGGGCCAACCTAAAGGAACATAGCTGTCTGCTTACAAATTCTTGCAACCATCCCAGACAGTGGTCAACTTGTAATTGACTCTGTTCTGCTGCTTGGTGCTTCTCTCACAGGCCTAGGCAGGGACTGTCTGCATCACCTGGCGATTTTCCCAAACTATCAGTCTTAACCATAGTTCCTCATTTCTCAGATGCTCCCTGCTTTACAGCTGGTTTGTATGATGGTGGTTGAGTGGTTGAAGTCCTTCAAACGTAGAAGTATGACATTCTGCTTCTGAAACAAATTCTGCAATCCTTTTTTTAAGATAGGGAAATGGTAGACTGAAGCCCCATGTAAAAAGACATTAACTTTTTACAGGATGTACCTAAGAGAAGCTGCTGGTATTTTAAGCATTAATGTGAAAGTAAAAGATTATGAAATAGGACAGAGTAGCAATTCTGTGAAGTTCCCTTAATTCCCTTAGAGGAGAGCAAGTATTTCTTCTCAGGAAAAAAGCCAGTTAAACACAAATCATTGTGGATAGTGTTGAAGAGTGGCTGAGCAGAGTGCTTGTTTTGCTGGTACACCACTTCCTTGGGCAGCTGCACTGCCCTAGAGGAGGTTTTTCAGCTGGGCACACAGTCAAGCGTCATTGCAGTGTCAGCAGCTGTGTGCCAGCTCAGATGCTACCAGTATATTTGTTCATGTTGATGTGGCCTAAGCGTATCCACAGAGGGTAGAACCAAAATCACAGCAATATGATTGTAGGACTCTGCTCATGGCATATTTTGTAGTGCCTTTTTAAAACCCCAGTCTTGCCCATGTTATCGTGTGAAGCCCTCATTTGTGAAGTCCCATTGACTTCCACAAGTGCAGAGCTAATTGCATGAGAAGGATCTAAGGGGTTTACTCCTTCTCTTGATACTTCAATGGAAATTAATTTCTTATATATTATGTATGAGTAATATATTTCTGTTTGTACATTAATATTAATGTTGCATATTTTTGAGCACAAGTTCTATTCTGTAGGATTAAATTATCTTGGTAAGTAATAGTGCAGAATTCAGTTTGAGTTAAAAGTGGACAATTAAGGGTAGGGGGAGGGTCCTGAGTCACACTTTGGAAAGTGAAATTAATCAGCATTAATTCTCCACAGAGTAGGAGAAAAGCAGTTGTAGTGTTTAAATTACAAAAAAAAAAAGTATATAAAAAGCTCCTGATTTTGCCTTTCTGTTAAAATCCAGAGAGCTTTCACAAAATCTGTGATGGAGAAAAGAGACAAGAGTATTCTCTTGTGTGTACTTGCAAACTATTAATTTTATTGGCCTACATCTGTTGCTGATTGTTGGTGAAGAAAGTAGTGGCTTTATTGAATGGCAGTCTGTCTCAGTATGCCTTTTTTAAAAAACAAAGCAAAAACCCCAACTTTAAAAGGGAAAAAATATCAGCTTACCCAGAATATCAGCTTTTTGAGTCAGACCTGCCAAGTCAAACTCTATTGCCTTTGCTTTGATGCCACTTCCTCTGCAGAATTATCAGTGTCATGTTGGTCATAGTTCTTCCTCAATGTCTGTGGCCACACTATGGTTCTGACACAGATGCTGAGTCTTGGGATGCCTTGCATGGGTTAATAGCTCTAGGGCTTCAGAGGGTCTCATTGCCTTTGGTTTTAAGTGCAATGTAAAGGGACAGAAGCGGGTGAGGATGCTGACAGAAAGTTCAGTTGCTGACACAGCTCCGAATTCCTGAGCACTGCTCAGCAGATACCTGTGCGTTGCTCGGAGACTCAGTCTCACCCAGGATCAGGCCCTCACACAGAAAGACAGAAAGAACTGTATTTGCTTTTTAGACCCCAAATCAAATTCACAGTACTTTAAGCTGTTTGTATTC
The DNA here is from genome assembly GCF_000277835.1 of Geospiza fortis. Taxonomy (NCBI): domain Eukaryota; kingdom Metazoa; phylum Chordata; class Aves; order Passeriformes; family Thraupidae; genus Geospiza; species Geospiza fortis. The sequence continues at coordinate 3,241,450 of NW_005054305.1, read as the reverse complement.
ATAAATTATATAAGCCTAATATGAAGTAATTGAAAGAGAAAATAGATATACAACCATGTGCTGCCATGTTTTAGAATTACTTTTCTGACAGGTATTTCACATCAGTACTGAGTTTGAAAGGCCTAGACAGAGTTAAAGGATTAGAGATCTCAAAGGGAAGAGATGCAGTTTTTAAATGTGGCAGGATGTGTTTTTTTCTGTGTGGGGATGTGAGACATTGCAAGCTAATGCTCTTCATCAGCTAGGGGAGGAAAAGGTTTGTAACTAAGAGACATTGAAGAGGGACATGATTAAATACAGACTCCAGAATAAAGGTGAAAGATAGAACAACAGACCATGAATTCAAACAGAATAGAGAAGTAAGGATGGCTAACATGAACATTTGTATTTCTGACTCAATATATTTTGTGTATGCAATAAGTAACCATAATGAAAGAAATGAGGAAAAATAATGTTTCTTTCCGTTTTTCATTTTGCTTACCTTATGGGATTGATTGTTTTCTTTCCACAGGCATGTACACTCAGACTCTGTTATAATTTAGGCCCTGATAAACAAAAACAGAACAGAAAAATACTCATAAAATCTCCATGAAAATGTTTTTTAAAGTAATCGGGAAATACTAATTAAAGGGTTTTGTGTGAGCAATTACAAGAGTTGGTGATTAGTCAATTAAAAAGAAAAAAGGAAGATGACAGTGCCCCATAAGCAAGATAAATAACTAACTATGCAGTGAAACTGGCTAACATATGCTTAGTTTTCTAAGAGCTTAAGGTTGACAAAATAAGCATCCAGGAAGGTAAGAAAGAAATCCTTAATTAAGGTACTGTCAAAATTAATCTGAACTCTGATGAAAAATGGCTAAATGGACAAAGCTAGGACCATGGTTGCTCTTGTGTATCACAAAGGGCCAAGCACACTGTTAATGCTTAATAAAATAATGATGTAAAAAAATCAGCTGGCAGCATTAGGAGTTAGCACTGGCAAATTGCTGTAGTTAGTGTGCAAGTTTTAAGTGTCTTAACTTGTTATTTTCATATGATTTTTGGATGCCGTTCACTTTCTCTTGTCAGGTTATTTTTCTGTCAGTTTAAAAGGTTGAATTAACTCCATCCTTTAGGTGAGGGAAACTGAGTGAATGACTGATGGGAGAAGGGAATTAGATGATGTGACTCTTTTTTGGCAACAGCAGGTTGTCTCAGCTCTGTTATTGATCCATACACTCGGTCTGTGCTAAAACTGAGGGGAAGAAGCCTTGAAAGTCCCCTTCAGTAGTGTGACAAGGGCAAATAATGTAATTAGGTGTAAACAGGAGGTTATCAGTGGGGTAACAGGTACACATCAAACCCATTTTTGATCAGGCAAGGAAGAGAAGTGTGAAAGGAGTATAGAACAAACTAGGGATGCCTGCAAGCCTAAGACTGTAGATGCCATGCATTAGAAGCTATAAGTGATATTTTGGTTGTTTCATATAGGGAATTGGTATTCAGTTAAAAGGGGCATGGGTACAGGAGATCCAGAAATGGTATATGTAATCAAGGAAACCAGCACTGTTAAACAAATGCATTGTCGTTGAGCTAGTGGCATCTCCTCCCCATGGAGAAGAACGAAGTACAGATTAGAGGTAATATAATGGAGTATTAATACACAATAAATTACTTACAAAAATATCCATTCCAAAATTCTCAGTGAAAGCAGCTGAAGATAAAAGGAAACATTAAGCAGACAAACTTGCAGTCTTTAAGAAGAAGCATCAACAACCTGGGAAAAGGCCACTAAACAAACATTTAACAGGGAATATAAGGCTTATGCATGAAGTTACTGGTTTGTGAGCTTGATTTAAACAGTGAGGAACAGAAGAGGAAGGCTAATCAAAGATACAATAGAAGAAAGTTTGGATTTAATGAAGGATGGAGGGCAAAGATTCACAGAGGGAGGATCACACTTAAAATTTTCAATAAAGAATATTTTTAGAGAATAGCCACAAATGCTGACAGAGAAGCCTATAAACATGATTTACTAGGATTTTAGCAAAGCTTTTGAAATGGTATAGCACAAAAGACTAATCTGTTGGGTGAATAAGTACAGCATAGGGAGAGATACCTTCTTTGATTAAAAAAGAAATGAAACACGATCTTGGGTACAGAAAGCATGAGAGTCTTGTGAATTGAAGCAGGTTGGTTTGGAGGGGTGTAAATAATGGAAAGCCTTAAGAATCATTATTTGCACCAATTTTGTTGAACTTATGCAGCATATCAGTAGGCTGGAAGAAGGAATAAGTAGTAAGGTGATGAAATTCCCTGATAGTACAAAACTGGGGAAATGTCAGAACAAAATAGGCAAGTGATAAAATACTGAATGATTTTGACAAGGAGGTGGAGCATGAGCCAATAAGTAGCATATGCAGTTCATTTTCAAGCAATATAATGAGGCTAGAGAGTAGAAAAAAAAGAATGTATCAGTACCTCAGACAGTCAGAGGGCACAAAAGTCTACACAGAAGTATTTTCTGCATACTTTTGAAGCACTTCTGAATAGAACTGTAAATCCTCTAGCAGTGTTGTTATTAGTTGTTTTGCTTTATTTATAAAAGCAAAGCAAATAAAATTCTGTTCACAGAATTGAAGTACCAATTGAAAGTTTGTATTCCTGGACTGTTTATAAAAGCAGCAAAGTCTCATTTGGCATGACATGGACACACTGGGCACCGTTATAGAAAAGAAATTCAGAAAACTGCAGAGGCGTAAGTGAGGATTGGGACAATATTTAAAGGTCTAGGTGATGTTAACTATTCAAAAGGTTAGGAGACATGCATATGCCCAATCCAGAGGTCTTTAAATGAAGTCACAGGGAAGATTTGAATGCTGGAAGCCTTTAAAATGTTGTGAAAACAGGAATGCAACAGGCACCCAGTGGTTTTGTGAGACATTTGTCCAAGAAGTTACTCTTCTACAGTGATTTTGAATGGCCCCAGGAGTGACTTGGGCCTCAGATTTACACTCAGCATGGAGGAGAAATATTGGCACTTAGGTTCTTGACAGGAGGGGGTTCAGTGAAGGATTATGGGCTTGCTGATTGGAGAGTTTTTATTAAAAGATTAGGTGACAATAATAACAATAATAGGGAAAAGTTAAACCACGTTCTTAATCACATGTGCCTTTCTCCTCTGGAACAAATCCTTGGGAGTTTTTGCAAGACAGCACAGTTTAGAACACATTGCATTTTCTCCATTTACTGAACTGGTCCTGTCTGAGTCCATACAGGGATGTACTGGCAAGAGCATTCTGTGGCCCACCCTTGCTGATTTAAAATTACTCTCTTACAGGAAATATGTGTCAGCTTTTTTCTGTGTTTGTAGGGGAAAATGATAATATTGTCATTGTTCTGTCTCCTCAGGGGACTGACAGGTATCCTTTGGGAAAAGCAGCTGTGGCAGGTTAGGGAGTAAGTGCCCTTAACTGACAACTCTTCATTGTGTGGAATGGATATGCTCAGGGCAATGAGCTGGAGCAGCAGAGCCTGGGTGCCTGCTCAGTCCTACTGAGTCCTCCACACGCTGGTGGCTTGGGCAGAGGGGCAAAGGAGCACAGCCAGACTTCCCTGCTGCAATCAGCTGCAGCAGGACAAGGCAAGGCTGGCTGTCACAGCCCTGAGCTCCTTTCTGTTTAGAGTCATCTTGCACTGCAAAGGCTGGAGATACTCGTGAGAAATTCGAATGCCTCCTTGAGTCACAGTCCAATTCTTCTTCTGTGATGTGTCACACAAGTGCTGCAAGGCTTCTTTCCTTCCTATCCAGGCAAGGGGCATGGAGCTGCGCTACCTCAGCGCTCTTTTCTGTCTTATTCCCCCAAGTTTCCCCTTTTTGGGAACACAGTGTGAGGAGGGGCTGGGTCTCCCCCCAGATCTCACCCTAGTAGGGAATTGGGATCAGCTGTGAAGCACATCAGGACCCAGGAACTCCTGCGAGCAGTTATGAGTCCCATGGTTCTGCCAAAGCTTGTGAGACTAATGTGCAACTTGCAGCAAACAAAGACTTCCTTAGAATGTGAAACATATGGAAATAAGTATGTGGGTTTTGTTCAACATGGTGTTAAAATGACTGGGTTTGATCGCTTTGAAAATCTAGGAGTAAATGGAATTTACTGAGTATGCTTTTAAAATGAAAACTTAATCATGCACAAGTTTAGACACTTTGAGATGAGTGTTTATTGAGCTAATAAAAGTTGATGTCAACATTTTAGAGTATGCTTGGGAACAAAAAAGAACTAGTGCTTGATCAAGCAGCAGTCACAAAAACAATCTTCTTTTCATGATAAAAAGAAAAACTCTGTGTGTGATTCTGCAAATATGTCAGATCATTTTGAACAGGCTAGTAAGTGCTAGTAAATTATTATTTTTTGTTGTTGTCAAATCACTTTACTTTTTAGCATTTGACTTCAAAAACTCCCCAACCTTTGTATGTGTTTTCTTTATGTACATCAGTCATAATTTTGCTGACAATTCTTGACATGCACTCTGCATTGCTCTGCTAACAAGAGAAAAGACCAGCCATTACATTTATGTTTCTTTGTTTTTCAACAAAGTCACATATCAGGAATAATGCTAGAGGTATGCTAATAAACAATACATAGTGGCAGTCATGAGGGAGTAAGAAATATTTTCTAACTAGTTCTAAAGGGATACAATGTTTTTAAAAAAGGGAGAGTGATTGTTATTTATGCAATATTGTTGTTCTATATGTCAGCATCAAAAAGCATCTGGTAAAGAGCTTAGCATAATAAATCGTTGATTTTGACTGTCATTATTTAGAGGTCTTTGCTAGATCTAGATGTAGTGCAGTAAGGTTAAATTTACCAACATATAATAGGAAACCCTTAGACTGAATCTGATTTTCTACCAATGATACCAGAATTGTCACAAGAATGAAAAAACAGAAAAAGTATTTTATCTTTAAAAACAGCTGGCTTTACAAATAGTAACAGTAACACTAAGTCAAAGCAGACTTGGTTTCTTGGTGTCCATTGATTTTTGGTTGTCTACATAATGATTTAACTTGGTTAAATTTTGAAAAACTAAGGTTCATTTAAATGAAAAACAGCAAAAAAGGCTTATCATTGTTTCCACTGTGAAAAGACACAGCACATTTTATTCTCATCAAGAAAATTAAAATATCCTCTGTGTATGTGAAGCAATGGGAGATTTGTAAAGAGGAGCCCACAGGAACACTTAATTTCAGAGTTGACTTTGATTAGTCACTAATTTTTCAGTTAACTTGGTAAGGCAAAACAACATATGTTTGAAAGTCTTTATATTCCTGCCTACAGGCTTGAAGTAGAAAGATACTTAATAGATGGCTGCTTTATCTGTCTGGGACAGGGCACCTAAATTTAGATGATGATAGAAAATCCAGCAAGTTTTTGTTACTGTTTGGAGTCAGGTAAAAAAAAGCCAATACCTTTTAAAAATATAATTGAAAATACCGGCTGCATAAAACTCTTCACAAGTTAAATATATACAAGAGAGGCTGTATTTTTGATGCACGTTATCCAGTGAACCCTATTTCTTCTCCAACTAATATATGGGAAATCTGCAGTTTAATACATCTGTGCCAGCTTCTTGTTACTTTACATTCTTTAAAAAATATGTGTTTTTCTGTGTTTTTTTCTTCTTTTTGCTGATGTAGGCAAGGTGCCTGTAGCTGTACAGAAAGATCTATGTCTCTTGAGTTACTGCCTTGATGTGGCAGTTCAGGGCTTACCTTGACAATATTGCATCTTCAAAACAAGAATTGAGCTCTTCAGGACTGTTACCTTAGGACTTGAGTCCTTGATAATACAATTATGCAGTTGAATAATGTTATAAATCTGGCTTGTCTCATTAGATGCCTGGATAACTGCAGATTTTAAGTCTTATGCGGGAAAAAATAACTTTACTTTGAATACACTCTTAGTTTTCACTTTTAAAACAATGCTTTCCAATATCAACTCTCTGGCCAATTCAGATCAAGAAAAATAATAAGAGAAAATGCAGTTACATTTTTAGGATGTTGAAATGTCTTGGATAAGTTATATACCTTGAAGAAAAGTGAAAGAGCAGATCTTTTTTGAAAGACACCAAGACAGAAATGAAAAACGCGTTCTGTGCACGGAATTGAGCAGAGTAATGTATTTCCTGGTTTATAATGAAATTTGAGCTGTATACACCATGATTTTTAAGTAAGTCAAGCCCAATCTAATGTGGCCAGAAGGCATGGTCTCTGGCTAATTTCCAGTCAAGCTTCCCAGTTTCAGTACAGGCTTGCCAACAGATATTATTGAAGCAAGTGCCCTGATATACGGACTTTTTGTCCAGACTAGCTGGGAGGTTTTCCTCCTTGAAAAATGGCAGCCTGATGGATCATTTAAAATGTGTGGTGCAGAGGAGATTCTGCAGCTCCACTGAAAATGAGAGAAGCATATTTCTCATTTCTGTATTCTTTTCCTGCCTTCTTCCTTGTTCTGTAGTGGATCTAATCCATTGGTGTAAAATGAAGGATCCACATTGATTTCAGTGTTGTTTGGCTTACACCCCATACATCCACATTCCATTTTGCCTTCCATGAGTGTGAAACTGGTGTTTTAGCAATAATGTGTTCATGTAGCTAGGAAGTTGACAACAATCTCTACCAAGTTTCAGAAAACTCAAATGAAAGGTACTACATAACCTGCAGAGTGTTATTGTTTTAATATTAATAATTAAGCCTTAATGAAAGCATTGATGGAGAGCTTTAAATGACTACTGTGAACTTGGTATTTTGAGTTATAATGAAATTATTATAATTGTATGTTTGAGTAAATTTTATCTACCCTTGTTTCTTTAGAAGAAGACCTACCAGTGCATCAAATGTCAGATGGTTTTCTACAATGAGTGGGATATCCAAGTTCATGTTGCAAACCACATGATTGGTAAGTGAGCACTAAAATTTCTCAAAGACAAATAGCCATTTTTCTTACTCATTATCACCATTGTCTCTAAAATTAAACAGAGTTAAGGAGAAATTAATTGTGGATCCATCAATGATTAACCTAGGCATGATTGATTTTTTTGTTCATATTATTAGACTTGATAAAGCATTAGCATATTTTATTTTCTGCAAGGGCTAGTTTAGACTTCTGCAGAGAATTATATATCCACTGCCAGTCAAAACACAGGTGATTAGCAAATTAAACTTCTAATCATTTTTGCATTATTGAAAACAAACTAACAGGAATGGTTAATGAACTGGATGTTAGCTTTCCGTAGAGTTTTAGACAGGTTTTAATTTCAGAAGTTATTATGGTAATGACACTACTGTGTACTTCTCAAGCACCTCAGTACCAAAATCAAAACTGGTGAGTTTTTGTCATTAGGAAACATAAATAATTCAAATGGCCATAAAATAGTATTGTTTGTTATGTTTGAGCAGTCTGGAAAAAAATCCTGAGTGTATCTGTATACAATTAAATCTTATAAATTATTTGAAAAAGTAAGGAATTGTAGTATAGGGTAATGAAATACACTCTTTAAGGCACAAGCATTTAAAAAAAGGTCTTTTAGAATTCCTGAATCCTGATGTTTACAAAGCTGTTACAGTTGTAAATTGGAATAAAACAAAAGCTGCTTTTTCTTTGATATTCATATTTTCCTATTATTTGCTGATTCCCCCAGGTTTAGCCATAATGTTTTCAATTTGGTAACTACTCAGTAATAGCACTAAGAGTTCTATCAGCCAATTAAATTTATCAAGCACATCATTTGTTCACTAATAAGATAACATTGCCAGGATTGTCTCCTGGCTTTTTTTGGTCTTTTTTCTGAATTTTGCTTTTCAAAACAGAGATGGATACCACTGATTTTTTTACTGCTTCTCTTACTCTGGTTTTCTTGCTAAAATAGCAGAAAATCTTACAAAACACAGACCAAAAAATATGGTATAGAAGCTGGTAATTATTTATCCAATAGAAGAGAATTTGCTTGATTTTTCCACTTTCCAGATTGGTGGTAATTTTTTTTTTCTTTCGAGGTAACATTCAGATTTCTTCCATGAACACTTAGCAATTTGGCTGCACTGTAAAAGAAAGTTATCTGCCAAAACTTAATGGCCCATTTCTGTGGATACTTTATTTAAGTTGTTACACATTTAGAGCATAAACATTTTACATTTTTCATAAAAATGAACAAATGAAAATGACAAACTGGTTTTGTAAAGGAGACAAGCCATTTGCCTGTTAGGTTAAGCCTTAGTTTTGATATCCTGTGGTTTTGGGTAGAAGATAATTTGAGCTGCTTCAGAGTATTTAATCTGTGTCAGTAATGTAATTTAAAAGTAGGATACTACTAACAACAGAATTCACCATTTCTGCTGTTTTATTTTAGTCCAGTGTTTGAAATGTTTGTAATTGTAGCATATAGTGATGCTGAAACTTGATGGGGAGTATGGACACTGTTTATAAGGGATGATGCTGGAATTGATGATGTGTTTGCTTGCCACCTTCTTCCCAGTTGCCTCACAGTTTAAGAATAGGAGCTCATTTATTTCATTAAATACTCAGATTTATTTTTCCCTCTATTTTCTGGATGAGTTTTATTAAAGAGTCAGAATGGGAGGATCAAAATGGAGAGAGTCAGTAAAGCAGGACAAATCCATTTAGCTGGCTTCAGCCTGCAGTTCTGAAAAGACATATTTTCTTAAACTGAGCTATTAACTGCCTGTGTTTAATTTCTTAAAGCTGGATGAGGTTGAATAAGAAGGAGAATATTTAAAAAAAATTTAATTGTTTTGTCTCTGTTCTATCTAATCATGCATGATATTACTTCATGACATAACCATAGTGACACAGATTTAAACGTGCTTAATATAAAATCTTCCCAGTGAAATAAAGAAGCTTGCAAAACATGCAGGGAGATTTGCCGGTCATGCGTGTGGTAATCTGTGTTCAGTGGAAGATTCTTATCTGCACTGCCAGACTTAACAGTGCAGCTCCTAATGATGTAGCCTCGATTAAGCAAATGCGAGGGGATTTTGTGTTGGGGTGGAGTGAAAGGAATATCAGCGTTCTGGAGAGTTTTGAATGTGACCTCAGAATCCAAGCGCAAGGAAAAATAATTTCTGATCTCCAATTCTGTTAGTCTTCTCACCACTAATTGGATTTTTTCCTTAGCTATCTTTCTAATTTCACTCTCCCCCCTCCCCTTTAATTTATATCATTGTTCACAGGCCTTTTTCCAAGAACACGTTCTGTCTAGAAAGAAAGGTTCAAGGGGTCACATCAAGATGTTTTTAACCAGCCTCAGTTTACGTACATCTGTAGGTATTGTTACAGAATTTATACATAATGCAGAACACATGCACACAAACACATTTGTGTGAATATACGTAATATACACCTGTAGTCACCTGCGTGCATATCAATATGTAGATTGAGAAATATATTAGATTAAACACTGGAGTCAATATTGGCTTGTTGACACAGCACATTAAGCAAACCAAAAAAATATGGTTTCCTAAAGACATTGGTCCCTCCCTTTTTTACATGTATCTGATAAAATGTGTCTTCTTGCCCTGATTTCCTAGTAGGGGATTGGCAGAACAGGATGTAGTGCCTTTGATTCTTTGGGAAGAGGAAAGTAAGGACGCTTCAGGAAGACACAGAGAAAGGAAGGAGTTTAAATGCAAGAGAAGGGGAAGTTAATGCGGCAAGGCAGGAATTAAATGGTGTGATAATCCCCGGATCGGATGTATGGGCAATAAATACCTTCACAGACACCATTGCATAGTGTCAGGAACTGTTATTTCCTCTCATAGTGATACATTCCCATTATCTGTGTTGTGGCTATTGATGTGTTTAGTGTCTTCTTACCTGAAGGACTCCACAATCATAATTCAGAGAAAAGAGAAAAGGGGAGGTACCTGGGACATGGGACAAATGTGAAAGTAGAAAGTCATCTGCCAAACTCCACTCAGAAATGAGTGGGAACCACTGATAGAGATAATGCTCAGCCAGCTGAGGGAAACTGTTGCTGCTCAACATCATGATGCAGTTTGAAAGCCTGGAGAAGTCGATGGTGTCCCATCTAATCACTGTGTCCCTTGAACATGATCCCAATATGTAAACTGAGTTCACGTTGCTAACATCCACATAGAGAAGTCGCATTATGGAAGGTCACTGAGGCAAAGCTATACTTATAAAACCCCAGTGTGAAACGTAGGCTTGTAAATAAGGCAATTGGAATTACTTTGTTGGCTAAAATAGCTCCACTGAGGGTAGGTATTTTTGGGTTGTATGTATGTGTGTGTTTTTGTCTAATCAAATATAATCTCAACTAGACATTTAGCAGGGGAAGAGGGATTAGAGGCTATTTGAAAAGCCTCTTACTCTTCTTTGTTAGGAGAGTATATAGCATTTTTTCAGATTTTATTATACATTTCAATCAATTCAACAAGAAGGATTATGCCACCTAATGGAAAATAAAATCTGCCGATGACCCAGTGAAGTGTAACCTTAAGTATCTTTGACAACAATGCAATTTACATTATACAAGTTATGTAATAAAAAGATGTTGTAGGGGCAGCTTTCCTTTAGTAACTACACATTTACTACTTCCAGAACTTTCCATTTTAGAATTGTTCTGCAGCATTTTATCCAGTCTTCCCACCATCTGATGGGATGGTGCAGTAAGCCTTTTCCTTTGAATGGATGAGGACAAAGAGGCATAGAAGCGGAATCCCTTGCTTGCATTAAGTGAGCTAAAGTTCAACAGTTCTGACTGCCAGATCTGTCCACACATATCCAGACACTGTGTTTCATCAAGCAGAGCCTGTGTTAGTTTAAACAACTCACTGAGTCAGGTTAGGCTAGGAGATGCTAGCAGACAGAAAGCAAGGCATAGTGTGGGTTTTTTAAAATAGGTCCTGTGTTTCGGCATTATTTTGGACCTAGATGTAGGCATGTACTTTTGTTTGGATAACTGTGAGGATGATTGCCAAATTAAGACCTGTCTGTTGGTGTGTGTATTGAAATTTGTGGATGAAACGATTTCCAGCTTTTGGGTGGGAAAAGAGGAAACATAAATTCAGCTTTCATATGGGTTTAGAAAGTGTTGGCATAGATGGTATTTCTTCAGTTGTCTTTCTTCTACCTTTTTTACCTGGGTGGAATAGCACTTTTAGCAGCTTTCTTTGAGAAAATTCTATTTCTGGGTACACGATGTCTGTGGAAAAGAAGCTTTCGAGCATTCCTTTGTTTTCATCACATAGTTTACAGTTGGCATTTGACCTGAGAGAGTATGAAAAGAGTCTGCCATTGTTTGTGTTCTGTTTGATGCACTCTGCTGCTCCTCCTATTATTTTCACTGTTATTTTAAGCAGACATGCTAAACATTGTTTCATCTTCAACTGATGCCTTTATATCTGTAGTATCTGATGCAGTTTGGTGTAAATAGACTAAACACTGCAGCAGTTGCCTAGGATTTTGCACACATGCATATACAGCATGGCTCAAAACTGGGGGAGATCAGGAAAGGAATTACTCCATATAAAATTATGGGGCTCAACAGCAGTAGTGTAAATTTGTAAGTGCTCTGAGTAAAGTGCTGTTAGGCATGAGATAATGTAAAGAGATGACATTGCCAAGAACTATTTATGAAGAGCTTAATTTTTTTCACTCTGATAATTCTTGACCAATAATTACCAGCTTCTAATTATCTATTTTAGTTAGAAAGAAATTTCTATCACTATGGAGGTTGGCATTGCAACTAGCGCATAAATCCCCAAAGAGGTAAATGTGTTCCAAACAGCCACAAACAACTGTCTCATGAAACATAGTGAGCAAATTGCGAGCCGCTGGCTGTGCACAACAGAGCAGCACATTTACCATTGAGGACTGATCAGGCTGACAAAGAGAATGATAAAAGGGGAAACAGCCACAATCTTTGTAGTTTGCTGCTACTTTTGTTGATGGAGAAAACAAGCCCCAATGTCATAGCAAGAACCACTGCCCCTCTGAAGAGTTGGGGAGCAAAGGAGAAGGATTTGGCACCTTTTTGAAATCTTACTTTTTGACAGTTTCTAAATATGTCATTTCTGATAAATAAACAGACTATTCTTTTTTTAACCTTTTCAGTATCATGTATAAAATACATTTTTTGAAGTCTGTTGTGGAGAGTTTGTCTCTGAGTGAAGGATGTTATGTGGTATTGAGCAGGAAAGCAGGTGTGAGCAGGAGGAGGAAGTGAAGGGAATGGAAAAAAAGGGTACTGAGCACTAAAGTTGGAAAGCAAATGGGAAAACAGGATGAAGCAATCCTGCAGCTGACTAGATGAATTCTAGTTTACACCAGTAAATAAATACTTCACCAGATCCCAAGTAACCAAATCTATGCTGAAACAATTGGAGTTTAAAAAGAGGGGTATATAGAAAATGCAATCTAACATTTTAACTTCTCAGCAAAGAAATTTTACAGCTGTGTTTTAAAATAACAAGTAGTATGTAACCACTAGAAGATGTAAAGACACATTTTGTGCAACTCATGATTTTCAAATTTTTCAGCCACAGTGATATGAATATATGCTTATGTGTTGTGTGGATGTGCATGTTTGCATTATGCATGTATTAACTGCATGCATAATAAACCTATACAAATAAATCATCTTATTAGCCTCACATTTGTGCAGCGTACATTATGGTACATGTGGACAATATCACCGATGTCAAGACAAAGGAAATACCTCAATCAGCTTTCTGGAAATCAGCCCAAGAAAATTCTTGTATGGTTGTAATAGCATGTGGCATTCACACATTCTATTATTTGTCTAATGCCTAAGGTCATTAAAACCCCATGATTTTCCTTTCACTTATGCAGAAAGCTGTGCTGAGCAACTAATACTTGTTGCACCATGTTGACCTCAAGTAATAAATCTTCAGAACGTCAGTTTGATCACTCTACAGTAAATGTGATATTGTAAAGTCCCTCTTAGCTGAGAATTGGAGAAAAAGGATCCAAAGATATAGATCTACACTCTAGAGGAGGAAGGAGGTAAAGACTTCCTTTTGTTAGTCTTTTTTTCACTGGTCTGTGAGTAGCAAAAAATTGAAATCATCAATTTATAGTGAAAAGAGTGATAATACCTTCTTAGCATCAGGAAATAATTTGAATACCTGGGAATCTGCTGTTTACGGGCAGATCTGACAAGAAGTAGTATAAAAGTTAGAGGAAACTTGGTCACCTTGTCTGCAAAATGAGGAGATGTAATTGAAAGACCCAGGAAAATCAGCATTTGGAGTTAAATCTGAGAAAATGTACGTTTATTTAATGAGGACCTGGGTTACAAAATAGGCAAAATCTGGGCTGTTTAATACTAACAGGAAGCTACTCTCCTGTGGGCAATGCTGGCTTATTTGAAAAGCCCATAAAGGGTTTCTGCATGGACCATACAAAAGGGATACTTTCTCTTTAATAGCCATCTGTACAGGAGAGATGAGAAGTGGGCCAGGTCATCTCTCCTCAGCTGTCATGATATTAACGTAGGTAATGGAGCAAGCTCTGCGTTCTGCTGGGTGTTGTTTTTCATAGATGTTCATCGATTTACACAGATAATTCTATTTATTTCTTAGAGTTGGTCCAAGCAAACCAGGCAGAATAACAAACACCAAAGCATTTCAAATGACTTTATCTTTGTTGTTTTGTAATGTAACTTTTGTCTAAAAAATGGTGTCACACCTACTGTGCAGATGGCTGCATGATTTGTAAACCAGCCAAAACATTTAAACAAATGTGTGATCTGGGGATAGATTAAATAAAGGATAAAATGGAGTGTGGACCACAAATTCTAATAATCAGATGATTTTAAGTTGTGTGTGGTGTGGAGCGATGGTAGCGGTGATAGCAGGGAACGCTTGCCAATGACAGCAAGGTGCCTTACAGATCTCAGGATGGAGCCTGTGGCCTAGTAGGCCTCAGTTTGAGAGCTGCACATTTGCTGTACAGCTGGCAGCTCTGTATGGGGACATCAGATAAAACTTATGTAAAATGAAGTGTTATTGCTTAGTATGAAATTGCGTGGGGAGGGAATTTGCAGACAGTAACTGAAAACAGGATTCATGGTACCAATGAAGCAGACTGTAAATATGAAGAGGCTTTAATTATCTGCGCAATTTAACAAAAAATTCAGGATGTATTCGGAAGAGGCAAAGGCAGCTGTACAGACGTTCCAGCAGCACCATTCACTGGGCTGCAGGTTCTGTCTGTCACCTACTGGGGCTATGGGCGCCCCATCCCTGCCACCCCCTGTCCCCAGGTGCTGGCTTTCTCCGCTGAGCAGCTCTGCTTGGAGCTGGCACTTCCTTTCTGGGGTTTGAAGCAGAAATATCTCCTTGCTTTTTGAAACAGCTTTCAGGGAAGGCTCTCCAGGCTTTTAAAATCACAAATGGTTCATCCAGGACACAGTCTGCAAACAACTGTGAATAAGAAAATAAAATGCAATTGCTGTATTCTTAAATAATATTAGTAGTAATACTCATAGTAATATTAATAATAATACTAAAAAGAGCATCTGAAAAATGGCTGTAATTCAGGCTGGAGTTCATTCTGTAAGGAAATGAAGCAAAGTTCATGGAAGCTTTAGATTTTCCTACAAGAGTGCCTGTGGCATGAATAGCACTCAATGGACAGGATGCTATGGAAAAGCAGTGCCAGGCAGTATGAAAGTTGTTCCCTACCCGATTCTCCTCTGAACCATGGCAGCGATACGCTGTGCGTGTCAATACTTAGGCACCACAGGCTGAATTAATGGCAGGGTATCAGCCTTCCTTTTGTTCTCTGCTGACCATTTGCACTGCAGGCTTGCTCAGGAGCCATACCACCTTCCTTCGGCAGCGTTTGGCTGCCAGCACCGAGGGCAGCCTCACCATCACCTTTCCAAACCACCCCTGCTCCGAGCAGGGGGACCTCTGATTCTTTCGGGGAGCTTGTCCCAAGGCTTCTCCCTGCGATGTAAATGTGGGAAGCACAACAAAAGAAGCCGAATATGGAGAGTGGGTGTCGAGCTCGAGCTGCTCATATTGTTGCATTTGGTGAGCTGACGGGGTTTCGTAGGTCACCTTTAGAATTATGCCTATGACAGCAGTAGCTACCTGCCAAGATTGCAAGGTATCTCACAGCTCTCAGGATGGAGCCTGTGGCCTGGTAGGCCGCCGTTGGAGGGGCACACATTTGCTGTACAGCTGGCAGCACTGTATGGGGCAGCAGTGTGGGCTGTTAGGGAGCTGGAAAGGAGACAAGCATGAAATTTCCTCTAACCCCAACTCTGTTTTTCTGTACTGTTGGCTGCTTCTCAGTTCCTTGACAAAAAAACCAATCAGGCACCCTTTAATCCGCCTGTGATTACCAGTGGTATAAAAAGAGAAGCATAATGAGGAAAAATGCCTCGTTTTGTTGCCTTCAAAAGCCAACAAATTGGAGTTAACTTGACAGGAAGTGGCTTAATAATTAGATTATTTATTTATTCCTGACACATATCCCCCTGTTACTAGTCTCAGGAGATCCTGTAGATGGTACGATTTTCAAGCTGCCATTACTTCGCTGTCTTCTGTGAACAAAGAAGCTACTGTCTATCAGTCAATTAAATGCACTCTTTAAGCAGAGGCTGAGAAGTCCTCAATGGATAGAGCCCTGGGACACTGTGGCTGATGATTCCTTTCTCTGTACTGTACATCACACTCTCAACTACGGTCCCCACAGAGATGGAATAAAGTCATGCATTAAAATATCACTTGTTGATTTGTTTGCTAATGAAGAGCCATTGAAATGTTTGTGTGTTTCTGTGGCAAAATTGTTGATAAAAGGACTACTTGCTTGCATATCTTACTTCATCTTCAGGAAGTGCTTATTTAAGACTTACTAAAATTAAAGTCAACAAATTAGAGAAAAAACAGAGAGATGGATAATATTGGTTTACTTGCAATTCACATCAATGTAAATAACACTGAGGACAGCAAGAAGAGAGAAAGGGGAATAATAGTACTTCAACCATGTCTGTTATCATTTTTTTTATTAGTAAGAATAAGAATGCCTGATCTTTTTTTTTTCTAGTACAGTAGTGAGCACCCATTTCAAATAATAAAAATGGTAAAGTATCCATTTTAAAATTAACCTGGACATGTAAGAAAAGGGCGAGGGACTGGGGGGGAGTCTGTTTTTTTTAATGAAAAATGTGAAACTTTTTCTGTTCTTTGCATTTCTTTAAATATGCCAAGTTAGCAAAAGCTTCCATTATTTAGCGATTATCTGTGTGCAGCAAGTAAGCCTCTTTGCTGAGAAAGGTACAACCATGCCAAGATAGTTACTAATGCTGGTTAAGGGTGCATGCTTAATGCAAAATCACCAAAGTTATTTGAAACTGAGGCTTAATAATACTCCCTGTTACCCCCCCACCACCCACCCCCATCTACCCATCGGGCTTCTTAATGGGATTTCATAATCTCTGCTCTTCCACCACTCTTCTTCTACCTACTAATGGCTCAGGTCAACAAAGTGGATGGGTGTGGACCACATTTTGTGCTGGGCAGGAGAGAGGGAATTTGGTTTTGGGTTTTTTTTATTTTACGGAAGTTGATATATATCTGTCTTCACACTGAAAATCAGTAATTGGCAACCTCCATCTAAAGTTGATGCAGGTCTTATGCTGCTCATATTAAAGAGCTATATTTGCTCTGAAGACATACAGATAGTGCTGTAGCAGTTCTCCAGTAACCTAGCTCTGTTCTGAATTTAGCATCTGTGTGATCATTTGCACCTCCATATAGAGCCTATAAGTGCTATTATACACACATACACACATATATGTATGTATATATATTTTGTATATAGAGAGTCACTGCTTCTAGGATTATTGTTTTCAATGAACTCAACAACAAGCTATAGGGAATTCATTCAAACCAGCCTCCATTGGAGTGTTTCTTATTCCTATCCTGTTATTCCAACTCATTTTATTAGAAAAAGCTTAGATACTCAGAGGTGTTCTATAATAGAAAATGAATTTGAAACCCATTCATTAATTGGTGATTAATACATTTCAGGATTAGTTTAAGCAAGGCCTTACCTCCTGCCCAGTCAAGTATGGTCTGGTTAATATCCAATTATCTGCACCTTCGTAGTTATTATGTCTTAATATTTCGGATATGATAACCAGAAACTTGAGAGTAATGCTAATGAGGAGCATAGAACAGGAATTAACCGGTGACACTCTCAGTGATCCTTCCTGAGGAAAGTAACTCCTTCAATCTCATCAGCACAGTGGCCGAGCTACCACCTCACTTTCCATAAGCACTGCTTTCAATTCAGCCCTTATGGGAGCTTAGAATTATATTTGTGTTAAAATCCTTCTTTTTGCATGCCTCAGAGACCATCTATGATCAAAAGATACTCTGCATATCCTGTTTCACTTGTAGAGTTACTTTCTTTAAGTGGAGCCAGTAGAAAATCAGCAGTAAAGTAAAATGGTGATCCCTACTTTAAAGAAAAGCTATTTTGCAATAGAATACACCCTTTTCTATACATGGGTGTATGCACGTGTAAATTTAAACTGAACTAGATATCATGTCCTTCATCTTGTAAGACCGGTGCTTCAGCAACCAGCGAACTAGATAGACACATCTGTGAAATACAAAAATTAAAATCCCCTAATTCATAAATGTGAAACGTAAATATTCCCAAATTAAAACTTTTCATGCACAAAATTGTCAGGACCTTAGCATTCAATCTCAGGATTCTAGACTGTGCAGAAATTATTACATATCCTTCTAGTGAAACATGCAAATAAAACCATTGCATCAATGTATCAGTGGGGCAGAAATGAGTAATTCTGTCATGTGGCCTGAAACTAACACACCTATCGAGCTAATTTCAATATATAGAAAGAAAGGAAGGAGAAACCTTCCTTTTTGTAAATTTTCTCTTTTCTTAACTAAGCTGCTTTTGAATACAATGTGCAACTCAGGCATTATAAGAAGCCCCAGAGGAAATGAAGCAGTGGGCAGAATGAAGGCAACCTGCTCAAAGGTGCAAAGCTACATTACACATTATTTTTATTACATGAATATAATCTGATAGTTACGGTACTTATCCAAGAGACTTTACAGAATATGCTATTCACAGTGTGTTGGACAAAACTTAGTTCAAAACACTGCCTCATTCACTGTGTTTATGATGAAAGGTACCAGCCTCGTGTTTAGATTAGACTGAATGATAAAAGGAATAGTGTATTTGTGTAATCAAAAGCAATCATAAGACACATGTGCAATGGCCAGAGTTAAGGATATGCCTGTAACATCCTGTTTTGGCTATTTTTTTCCAGTGCCTAGCCACACAATTCAAATTTTCTCTCACACAGCACTTTATTAATGTTGAAGTTCAGGACCTGAGCAGTATATTCTTAATATCTAGCTGTTTGGCTAGGCACCCTTTTTCCCAACCCTCTCACAGGCAACCTTCACAATGAACCCACTGTGCTTCTGGCTTCATTGCTTTTCATTGCACACCTATGCGAGTGCCAAGACATTGGATAACAGTGAAAAAAAATCCTCCACCCCCCCCAAGTCCCCCAGATGAGACTCCTGCAGAGCACTGTGTAATTTATTGAACAGCTTGGGAGATGTTGATGTTTACTACCTCGTTCAATTAGACATTCAGAGGCAATGCAGCCCTCCGTTTCCTTCAAAGTTTGGTTAAAAAGCCTAACCCAAATACCACTTAGTGCAAAGTGTGATTTGCAAACTGTCATAACATGATCAAATCAAAACCAATTTTCACCAGAGCAGTTAAATACTCATCTCTTCAGATGAGTGACATTTCCCTGCCAAATTTGAACTTTTAACCCACACTGCTCCTTGTGTGCTGTTACTCTTCAAGTCTGACTTAACAGGGATGTTATTCTTAAAATCTTTTGATAAAAATATAACTGAGCTTAAAAAAAGAAGACTAAAATGAAAACAATAGAGAAATAAGAAGAAATAAGTGAAAAATGAAATAAATAGGCTTGGGCAGAGAGCTAGTCTAGGAGACATAATCTTAGGGATACTTCTTAATAATGGAGCAATTCTCTACTTTTACCTGCTTCTGCATTTGCACTAGTGATGGAGTATGCCTAGCAGTGCAGACCAGAATTGTACCGCCAGGAAAAATCCTTCATGGTGGTGCATGGGAATAAATTAGGTGACAGAAAATAGGACTCTAATTTCTATGATATGTCACCTAGGTTATCGTATTTTACATCAACTGCCGCTTTTGTGCTGCATGTGCATCTCTTTCAAGCCTTGTGATAGGTCCTCCAGGCCAGTCTTTCTGTGGACTGGTAATATTCTTTGTCTCCTTCAAGCTAAAGCTTCAGCAGGAGAAGGTTTCTTCTCTGACAAGAGAAACACTTTCAACACAGTTCAGCTACCCTTTTTTTCTTAAACATATCCTCTTCATTCATCACCTTAAAAAGCAGATTTGGAAGGCTCTTTGACTCTAAATTCTCCTATTCCATTATGTCTCACAAATACAGTTAACTTTTCATAGTATTACATGGTCCCTTTCTCTCCTTTTCCTTTATGGTATTCTCCTTTCTTGTTTGGAGGGGAATTCCTCTTGTTTTTTCCTAAGTATCGCTTTCACATCTTTGCTTGACAGGCTGCAAAGACAGTCTTCATTTCAATGTGTCAAAAAGGGAGTCAAAATGGGTTCAAGTCTGTGGTGGTTCCAGCATGGTGACTTCTTTGCTAGCCTAGAACAAGTCACTGAAATGTGAAGTGGAGACAGTACTTAGCCACAGAGATTTTTTTCAAGACAAATTAGTTAATGTACATTCAGAAGGAAAAGTACTATAATGCTGTAAATAGCAAGCCATTAAATAATTTGTGTTTTTTATTATCTCTTGGCTAATGGGGAATTCTGCTGCTTGCCTTACAGCTCCCAAATTTGGTTCATATTTCCTATCCATTTCAGAGTGCAATTTAAAGAAAAATTGTTCCTCCTTTTTTGCGTATCATCACTCCTTACAGATGCTGTCCAGCTGATATCTGTTCTTGACATCACCTGCTCCACACAACAGAAATTGTCCTTTATTTCTTCCCCAGTCAGAAGCAGCTAACAGGAAGAGAGTTAACAGAAATTGTGATGGCTTCCATGAGTCAGTAACATTGTCTTACTGCTATTCAGAATTTTTCCTTTGTCACTGCAATTCTGAAAGTTGCTTCAAAGTCCATCTGCTCTGCAGGTGCTGTACCCTGCACAAATCTCTTTCTCAATTCCTATATATTCTCCTATCATATAAAAATTATTCTTTTCTCCCTTACCTAAACCAGTTGAATTTCTTTGTCTTTCTTGGCTCTCGTTAATTTGCAAGTAGTTATAGCTGTGCTTTTGTAATGAGTTTGAGGGTTCACACTATAAAATGTATTGTCAGTCTTTAGCATCAATCTCTTATTGTGGCATTCAGCTAAGTCTTGTAAAAATGACACACTTGTGCACCTTCAGGAGAGTTTTAATTTTTCAGTATTCTCTGCTGAGATTACTTTTTTTTTAATCTATAGTTGTGATTCAGTACCAGCTATGGCTGGCACCACAGATCCTGTAGCTTTAAATAGTGTGCCTTAATATTGCCCCCTTTGTATGCTGTATTATAATGAAGCAACATCACTAAATTGCAGTGAAGGGTGATTGTTGCACGGGGATGACTACAACACCTTGGGGTCTATTTGCACCAGATTATTTCTTTATTGTTGTTATTACAACCCATCGTCTTTACTCTCTGGATACCAAACTTGCTGTTGGACATCCATGTAGCACAGGGGATCTTTAAAAACATTTTGGACATCAATTTGTCTCTTAGGTACACACCAATGACTGTTCAATTCCAGGCTCTGGTATCCTGTGTGGCTTTGCAATACTCGGTCTGTTCACATGACTTGCAGTGTTCTTCATGATTTGCTCTTAAAAAAAATTAGTTTGTTGCTGATAGAAGTGACAGACATTTCTTGCTAACCAATTTCAGACAGGAGCAATACTAGATTTATAACAAGTGGAACATGCTTTTTACCTTCCTGCTATTCCCCATACATTTTACAACACAGAAGAGTGTAAGAATGATTTTGCTAGAGCTGTTTCCATTCCTTTTGGCACTGTGTTCACATTCAAAGAAAGAATTATAGCAGCGGTGTCAGTTTATCATCCGGTGCCATGACCACAAGGAACCTTCTGCAAAATTCATTTCACTCAAGTAAGAAAAATTATTATTATTATTGTGAGGATACAAATATTTTAATAAAGACTTTCTTTTCAAAAATCTTTTCAACCTACAGGGATAATGTTTAAACAGTGGTGCAAGAGTGCAGATTTCTGCCTTAGTTGTACAAGAAGGAGCTTTCATCCATGCAGGCAAATTTTAACTGATTTGCCAGATGATAATGTGTAGGATAATAATTTATTTTGTATATGTGGAGGTGAAGAAATTGTCTTGTGTTCTACAGCCACAGGGCAGCTCAGGAGACCACCGCTGACACACTTACTGGAGGTACAAAGAACCATTGTCCACTCCCACATGCCCTCATTGCCTGATCACTTTTGATACATTGGGTAGCAACCTTCCTGTCCCCCCTCCCAAGGCAGCCTGGGGATTCAACATCCCCTACTGGTGCTCTGCTGAGGGGTGGACCTAGAATCTACAGCTCTGCATGGCTTGCACAGTATCAGGGCTCCCAGATGTGCTGGCCTGTGGCTCTACTCTCTGCTTTCTTTGGTGCTGTCCTCACCAAGACTGTTTGACCAAAAAAAAAGTGTCCCAAAGCATGAGTTTCACAAGGTCCACAAGCTCTCTTCTGTACCTGTATTTGTGCCTGTCACACTTAGGAAAAGTTTTAAATGGACTTGCATGGCACCACAGTACATCTAGAATTGTAGTGAAAAGGTCTCATCCTGAAAACATGCAACTATGCGTACAATTTTACTCACATGAAAAAATGTCTCAAGCTTCCTTTTATACAGGAATAAGGCTGTATATGATCTCAAGTGTTTGTAAGATTGGAGCCTAAATTGCCATTCCGGGTGGTACTTTAACAACACATTCTAAATGTGGAAAAAAATATGTGTCTTCTGTAATGAAGTCATCATCCCATTAAAACATCTTTTTTCCCTCGGCGATACCAAACACGAATTTTGAGCTGTAATTTGGACTTTTTCCATCCTTATGGATATAGCCCCTTTTTTTCATTGCAAGGCAGCTTTTTGTTTTTTCAGTTTCTTCTTTAGTTTAATACTGTAGCTGGGTAGCATCCCCATTTAAATCCAGAATTAGATCTGACACACCTTGCATTGAACTATCAATTCTTTTAAAACTGACGCCAGTTCCACACTCCTTGGTCGTACAAACTTCCGATTATGGGCCAGAGAGCATTGATTTTTAGCTGTCATTTCTAGCACACACACTGTAGAACTGAAATTTAAACCTTAATCCACTCTATAATACAATTAATTTTTAATGTGCAGTAATACTAATTGAAATAGCCTGAATTTAGTAAGTCACCACAAGACATTTTCAAAAGCAGGAGTCTCCACTGAGAGCTGGAAGGACAGATAATCATTGTTACAGTGTTTACAGAATAAATGCACACTCTGCAGGCAATTCCATGCCAAGAGATTTCTTCCTTGTTAGTTTATATTAATATATTTCATTGTGGATTCAAATCTTTTTTCAGTGATTTCTACTGAAATGCATCTCTTGTTGTGAAGCAAGTTATTTTGATTCTGTTTTAATGGAAATGTTTATTTTTGTAGAGCATTTTCAGTCTTACATCACTTTTTTTAACACAACTGTCACTGTATTATGTAATTATCAAATACATTGTGATGTTCAGAGAAACTAATTCAATTTTCTACCTATAAAATGGTCAGCCATGCAGTTTCTATGTATGATAAACCAAAGCTGCATGTTCTCTACCTGACTTTTTTTTCCCTTGGGTTTGCCTTTCATGTAAGCAATATATCTTGTGCCATCCTGATTTCACTGCATCACTTTTAATTTTCAGATGTGATCTTTTCAGATGTGATCTCTTCAGATGTTTTAGTGGGGAGGATGGAGAGGGGATTTAACTGCAGAGGAACAGATCTTATGCAATTAACCAACGAGGGATTTAATCATTTGTATAATAGCAAGATGCCATTTATCTGATAAGGAGTATTTCTTAGAATGCTTCAGTTCTTCTGATGAATGGGCTTGTACAGTGTTCAAAGTGAGCACCAATGCTAAGTGAAAAGAGATGTCATGTGCTTTACATCATCCTTTCATGGCTTTCGCATTACAGTATTTAGTAAGCCAATAGTGCTGTTAAATATTTAGCAAATGTTCCCTCAAAACCATGCCATATATTCAAATGGGATTTTGAGACATTTTACAGCACATAAGTAAAAATTATGGTTTAGTTCTTGAAATGGTCGAAGCATGGCATATTTCCTAAAGGAAGTGCAGAACAACATGGCATAATTACATTCAGTAGATTTCATACCAACAGAACATCAGCATTGATTCCCATTTTTTGGATTAAGGATTCAAACTGACTCCCATTTCGTCAGAAGAAAGCTGCACTAAGTTTATTTGCATGGTATTAAAACAGCATTATAATGTTTAGTAAAAACTCTGTGACTTACAGGGTGGCATTTTAAAGGCAGCCTTACCAGTACGTAGTTCTTAACAATTAATATTTTCTGAGTTGTAGGTGAGAGAAAAGCAGAGATCAAGTTGTCGCCCTCTTCTGAGGGTAACAGTTCATCACTAGGTAGCATTTTCAGGTTCTGTAGTAGGCAAAATAGAGATTTAATAACATAGCTGGTGCGTGATGTTTTTAATCAAACAATAATAAATCACTAGAAACCCTGTCTTCTTTGACAAACGTCTGCAAGTTTCAGATCCTTGTTGTATGCTAATTAATCCTCAGTAAGTACTTTTATAATAATTAAATGTCTTGCACTTATAGAACTGCAAAGCCTATTTATACTGTTTAAGTTTCTTGTTATCTTTGAAAGATATGTGGGTTCCACATGTGTTGCAACGGGTATTCATCTGCTTCTTGGGATAACTCCCAGATATTTGCCCCTGTCTATGTGTAAGAGGAAGCTACAAAGGTTGGGCAAGCCTGTCTGGCTGTTAAATCAGTGTGTTTGCTGCTGCTGCTGCCCAGCTGCACATGTTCCTGCCCCATGCAGAGGCAGCACAGCGCTTCTGCTGCTTGCACTGACAGGGAAGGGACAGCTTTGCAGGTGCTCAGCTGCCTGGATTGAAGCTCCAACTGCTGTTTCCTTGGTATATCTCCAGTCCTCCCATTCCTTACTTACTCTCTGAGCTCTGTGCACATATTTGGGCCCACTGAAGAACTATATTTTCACATGTTCCTATTAAAAATAAAGGCTTATATTGGTGGGTAAGAGACATATTTAGTGTGGCACATAGTTTAACTCCTGAAGGTGAAAAGCAGTGTTCTTCTGCAAAGGTTATTTTCTATGTGGATGAATATGAATATTTTTTATAATTTTCAATTTGTATCAGGCACCTGCTTTTTAATATTGCAAAATATTACTCACTTTGGAAGAAATACCAGTGTAGCCTGTTTGAAAATTATTTGAGTCTTCTTTAAAACATTGTATTTTTCTTGAGAAATCATGTTCATATGCATGGCATATTTGTTTAAGTGATCAAAAAATTAAGGTGTTAATTGCATGCATGTGTGTGAATATATGGAAAGGTCTATATAGTTATATAGGGTAGGCATACTTAATATGCATAGCTTGATGTATCTTGACCTCAGGTTACAAGAGTAGAAAATCCCATTTTCCAGCTTGTTTCAAATGTAGTAAAAATGCTGCTTCAGTTGCTTTATGCTACTCACATTGGGAAAGGTGCTTATACTGTGATAATTATCATCAAGGAATATTAATGCGTTCAGCATTTGTAACCCAAAAACTCATTATAGCTTAAGCTGTGCATCATCTGTGAAGAGAGAACTTTGCCAGAATTCGCTCTTCACAGGGGTTGCCTCCTGCTTGTGATGGAGTGGTCAGAGTATTGGAAGAGGTCACTCAGGCTATTTTTGAAAGCTCAAGTTTTGCAATTTTTGATTCACTACCTTCTGTCTAAGTAGCTTAGCATTCTTCCCCCACCCTCCAAAAAAAAATTTCCTATTTCTAATTGAATGCCTGCTGAAGTGCATAAAGCTAAAAGATTGCATCTCATTATGCACAAGAGGCTAAAGGTGTAGACATAAATATTACACATCAAGGTCAGAGAGATTTCGGAGTCCGTATTCCATCACCATACGTGGGATTTGAACGAGCACCACTGTCACTCATGCTAATGGGAACTAGTTGTTCTAATTCTGCAATCTTTGATAAGAATCTGGTTTCTTACTTGTGTAAAACTCTTGATGCTTTGGGTGGCAACTTCCACTTCAGTATTTATGTATTCTGGGACCATGTCTTGATTCCTTAATGCTATTTCACCATAAGAATAAGATTTATCATTTTTACACCCCTCTTGTCTCCCAAGCTCCTAAACCCACAGTTTAACAGCCTTCACATTTCTAAAATATACTTAAGCAGTCTGTTCAAAGCATCAGAGCCCAATTCTTTCCTCACTCAATTTTCACACCAATGCCCCCCAGTTGATTGAGCTGATTTATATTGATGTTGTTGAGAGGAGATTCAGTCCTTAGGCTTATTTTGTATTTTCATTAGTACATCTTATTGTGAGAGTCTATATGTGCTTATACATTATGCTACCCAAATGGTAGTAGAATGGTTAGAGAATAAGATGGCTGAAGTTTCTAAAAATAAATAACCCTCTGCAATAAAGTATTTCTTTTTTGTTGACTTGTAATTGAAATCTTCCTTTCAACTAAGCAGATTAATATGATGCTTCCACCCTTGTTTATTGAGACAGTAGTAGTGCCAAAATTGTGTTGTTCAGTACTGTTGCTGGAATTTTTAATATGGCTTGGTTTTATTATTTTTTCTTCCCAATGCTGATACAATGTTTGTCATTTCTCACTCTTAATACTGCTGCATGTTGCGTGTTGTAGTTTGCTTTATATTAGGCAGAGAAAGCTGGCTTTTGTGGACTGCTTTGTTTCTGAGGTCAGGATGTGAACCTGGCCTTGCTCCTGAGAGGACTAGAAAAATCTATTTCATAACTTTCTGCAGGCCTCAAAGAAAGCTAAGAAAACAAAACAAAACAAAACAAAAAACCCACAAAACCCACAGGCTTAGTTTAGACCTGGTGAAGAGTTAGATTCATCAAGAGGAAAGCTTGCAGCTGATCAGCTTTACTTGTCATAAAGAGTCCCTGCTGTCAGTGCACACTCCAGTGATGTAGCAAAGCTTTGGGGAGCCTTGTGAGTCTTTTCAACACCCACGTATTTGTGCAGAAATACCTGACTTGATAACATAGAAAGAATGAAGTAAGAAATTGCTTGCCTATTAAATCACCAAAATGAAGGGCTCAAAAAAGAGGTAAACACAGTCCTCACGAGCTGAGTATGCGTATTACAGGCTTGCCCGGTTCACTTATGGGGCATAACTTTGGTTTGTGCAGCAGAGTGCTAATGCCTTGTAATAAATGGCTGTCTTAAACCAAGGAGAGATTCTCAGCAGGTGACAACACGGTTGATGGGAAATAATATGGTACCATATCTGCTATGTGAATGTAAACTTAATAATCACTATGAATTTTGAGTAACCCTGCTTCCCTTCCAAAGAAACATTATGAAAAGATTGCTTCCAAATCCTTCTGATACTGTTCTTGAGATAGATGCCTTAGTCTTTACCTTGAAGCCCTGGAAATGAATGTATGCTCTTTGCAAGAGATAAGGGTGTAAACTTTCAAAGGAGTAAATTGTATTTCTGTGTTTAAGCTCACCATTTGCACTTCATGTGGTGAAGGCCAGATGTGAGGAATTACTTTTCAACATTATTACTCCATCTTCTGTATCTCAGGACTTCTGAGTTATTATGCTAAAATGTTCTATTACATGTCATAAAGAAATGTTGGAAAACTAGAAATAGGGTAAGATTGCCTCCATCGATTTGGCTGCACTTGGATTGCTCCAGCTACATCTTAAACCACAAAACAGATCATCTTTGTGCAACATAATAATGTTGCTGAAAAAACCAAACAATCTGCATGTGCTGATGGCATGAAAAATGAAACCATTTTCCAGTTTTAACAGTTCCTCCTTTTAGGAAGAGAATCAGAAGGGAAAGTGCTGGGATTGTTCCTTATCTTGCTTACACCAACACAGTGAGCTACTAAGTAGGTGATTACAATGAATTGTGAGCAAATGCTCATGAAAAAGCAAATGGAATCAGAATTAGGGCCAGCAAATTTTTTAATGTTAATATTCACTCCATGCTTATTTAATTTTTTTTTTTCAATTTTTTATCTATTTGTCAAAATTCCTATTAACGTACTGTGAAACACAGGGAGTAAGCATGTACTTAGCATCTGCTTTTCAGCCAGACCCTGAAAATACTTCCACGATTTTTAAATTCATCTGGATCCTATTTCATGCATAAGGCTTTTATTTTGTAGGATTAAAAATCTTAAAACTATCTCAATTTTTAAAAACAATAAGCTCTCTATATTAAAAAAAAACCCAGCAACATGTTATTCTATATGATTTATTTTATACAAATCCAAAAGCTCAGAGATTTATTGTATGTATAAACTCAAAACGGAGAAGATTAGATATTGTAGCATGATGTTCAAAGGAGAGCTATTGGAATGGTAGAATTCTTGGCTTGGCTCCCTCTTCAGACGTAATTGCTGCTTCATTAGGTCTTGGAAGAGCTTCCTATGGTTAAATTTAATCAAATGGTTTAGAATGGCAAGCTCGTATGCTCAAAATTCCAATACCATTCAGAATTTTTAACAAGATTTCCCTCAAACCTTTTTTAAACAAATATTGCTTAACACTAACTGTAGATTCTGAAGTAATTCATAGTAGATCATCATAATGAATAAAGTCTGATTTAGAATAGTCTGCATAGGACTTGGACGTTAAAGGGGAGTCATCTGTTGTAGCTAAAACCTGCTTGCCAGTAGCCTCTGCAATTAAGTAGCAAGGCTCTGGTGCTCTTTTAGCTGTATTAGTGGGCAGCTCTGTGGGTTTTTTTCTGCGTATCTTTTACTTGTGTAGCTATATTCTAATTCAGTGTGTTTTAATTAGCTTGGCTTGCTACGTTAGCTATTTCAGTTGATGTAGTTATCTTGAAGACTTCACATACTTGAGCAGCAGTGAACTGCAGCCTTCTAAAGCACATCCATGGGGTGGGTGGGAGAGGCTGGTATTAGAGATTAGTGAGAAACATGAAAAAATGGTTCAAAATGACATGAAAGAAGAAGACAGTGTGAGGGGGTGGAAAGGAGAAATGGAGCCAGCAAACAATGTGAGTATGCAGGTCACCTTTTTCCAAAGCCAGTGGAAACACTGGAGGTTTGCAAAAGCTGTACAGGTGCAGCACATGTTTATTCCAAAATACATGATAAGAAAAATGTAGCTAAAGCTGGAGCTGTGGAAAGAAGGAGAGAATGGATAAATGAAAAGACTGTTTACTTGCCATCCTTAACTTACTTCAAAATGTTGGGCTTAAGAGAACAAGGGGATGTAGAGGAGGATGTTTGTTTATTCTTTTACCGACTAAAAATACAAATGCACACCTTGGCACATAAAGACAAGGTCTCCATTATGAAGGCCCTGCAGTCTGGATTTTGCAGACTGATGCGCTGTAATATACAGTAGTGGCTTTAGAATACTATTGTTTATTTCCGTAAATACCAACTTTTAACTACCATGTCAAATTAAAATGGTGGAGCAGATGGTGAGTGTGGGACCGAGGAAGGCTGTCTAGATGTTGTTCTATTTTTCCATTTTTCTTCATTTTTGTACATTTCTCTGTAGTAGAGACCCCAAATGAGAACGGGTTCTAAACTGCAGCCACGTGGCCTGGGTAGGTTTCCTTTTCAAATCCATGAGGAACAATGTAGCCAGTAAAATGGAAGTGCCATCTGGGTGTATATGTGATGTCACTGCCAACTCTTTGCTGGTGCTGATAGCAAGCCCAAAATTATGGTGATGCATCCATGTTTTATAAGTATTCCTTCTGCTGGAGATGTTTGACTGATTTGAATTTTTATTGCAGATGATACGTTGCAGTGCAAAAAGTCTGGGCATGGAGTGTGCAT
>NW_005054305.1:3204673-3207173 GCF_000277835.1 Geospiza fortis | reverse complement strand
TGACTGGACTACAGCAGACAAACAGTTTAGGAGAAAATATTTTTTATGAAAAAGGGCGGATGGAATATGGAGCTTTCTGCCAAAGTCAGCAGTGGAAATAAGCAGAGGGAGTTGGACGCATTTTTGGAAAAGAAGGGAGTACTGGGGTACCGCCACAAGCTATGCTGTGGGAGCCAAGGTTAGGAAATGTAGTTCAATTTATGCATGCTCTGTTTATAGTAGAAATATGGAGCCTTCATAAGTTTTTCACCTGGCCTTTCATTTTTCCACATATGCCAGCATACTCTTTCTGCTGCATATTAATAAAATATTTTTTTTAACTCTTGCTTCTTTTTAGACAGTAGTGTGCAGCAGCATCTATGAGAGCAAGGTAAAACATAATGTAGGTTTCAGTTACTACTGTGTAGTATTCAGAAAAATTGTTAGCTGTATGAGATTGATGGCTAGAATTAATTTTTTTTTGTACATTAAGGTGTAACAGCTTGATAGTAAATGCCATCAAAACCCACTGTTGCAAGAATGCCAGTGTTGTTCTTCCTTCATTTTCATGTTAGGTTTAATTATTTGCTGGATTTTAATACTCGTTGGTCATTCTTAACATCATTGAATTAACACTGAACCCTATTTTGGTAAAAAGCCTTATGGTGCCCCACTTTATTATAATAGTGCAATACAGATTAAAATTGCATCTGTTAAGATTACATTGTGTGTTTGGATTATGGGAGGCAGAAGCACAATAATCTCTGCTGAATATAACTATTGAAGCCAATAACCTGTAACCAATCACATAGTTCTTCTGTTGAAAAATGTGAGCTAGAAAGGATTACATCTTGGAAAAGATCATAAATCTGTCACCACTAATGTAATCTTTACAGGAGCTTTGTAACCAGTTAGCGACTAAAAGAGATCATTACTTCTTTTGCTATAATTACAATCATAACACATATTTGATATTTTATAACTTTCTTTGTTCAGCAGCAAATGCATTATAAAGTGTACAGCATTAATAAATAGAGGCATAATGAATGTGACTAATTGATTTTGGCAGTCAAAGACTGGCATACTTTTTATACAATAGGGAATCCATTCAAAGAAGCTTAACTGCTATTGAGTGTGAGCCTTCAATGTAATAATGGGACCTAATTTGGATTCTGTTGTATGAGGTGAGTAAAGAAGTTAATGCTATATACAGCAGTGTAGTTCAGCATGTAATATACACTTGCATGCAGTGATTCCTCTTTTCACTGCTATAAACCACCATATCCCAGCTCACACATGTGCTTGCAATATTTTAGTAAGCACTCCTATCTGTCTATGTGTCAGAAGATCTGAATGGAGAAACTCTGCATCTTGTATGGAGGAGGGCATATTTAAAACACTCCTTTATTTTTTTGCTCTGACTGGGTACTACTTTTTGTCCTCATCTCTTTAGTGCTGGGCTCAGATTTTCCCTGCCTGTGAAATCCATAGACAGCAATGAAAGTGCTGGGAGACAGCACAAAAAGATTAAATTGTATGCCCAAGTGCAACAGCATAGCCTTTTAGCAGGTGTTTAGTGAAAAATTAATTCCTTGAAATTCCAAGGGAGAAGCCTGAGGGTTTATGAATAGTATGACCAGTCTTACAATCAAGACTTTGGATGGATATAAAAACTGATTTTGTATTCTTTGCAAAATCTCTGTAAAATAAATATATAATGAGAAAGCTACTTAATTGTGGACACAGCAGTGACAAATCCAGTGGAAGCTTGCACCCCCATAAATCCTATCATTATTCCTGTCCTATGTTCTTAGGTTCATGCATGCAGTAGAGACTGTGGGGGTTTGTGTAGATATTTGTTGTTTTGGGTTGGGCATGGGGGTTGGTTTGTTTATTGTTGTTGGGGGGGGGGGGGACGTTGTTTTTTATTTGTTTCAATGGGACTCTTTATTTCAGTTGGTTAGGTAGGGAAGGAACCAGGCAGAGAGGAATAGAAATAAAACAGATGAGCTTTCTGCACAGCTCCAGAAGTCTGCTGGTGCTCAGCATGGAAGCAGGGTGGAGTTACTCCCAGAAAGTCCTGTTACTGCACACAATTGCACTTTTTTAAGGATTTACTTGTGTTTTTTAAAAGGAGAGAAAGTGGCCCTTAGTGTTCCAGCCACAACATTGTTACTTCTTGTATTACTCTTATTCTTGTGTGTTAAGCCTCCTAATATGAAGCCAAGAGTAGTTTACACCAACCAACTTTTCATTAACTGTGGTAGTAATTGATTTACAGGGGTTTGTAGCTGTTTATTTTTAATTAATTTGCAACAATGGAAATCTTGTTTTCTCTTAAAAGCAAAAAGGGAGAAAAAAAAACCTACAAAACTTCTTGCATGACTGTCTGGCACCGTACAAGACATTGTGTTTGAATGCAATTAGAAAATAACAGTAATGGAAAGTCAGTCATTTCCAGGCAATGTGCAATTGATTTTCCTCCAATCAGAATAGGGAATGAGATCCTCTTGGTTTATTA
>NW_005054305.1:3179673-3199673 GCF_000277835.1 Geospiza fortis | reverse complement strand
ATGCAGCTGTACTTGTGATTAAATTACACCAGCCCTGGCCCACATGTAGCCACAGATCCTATTAGTTTGAGTACAAAGCACCTTGTAAGAGTATGAGAACTCTCCTTGTGATGTTTTTTGGCCTCTTGGCCACTGTATCGAGCAAGCATCAAAAGTCATGCATGTGCTTAAAGGTCTCTGGAGGAGGAGCGGTGGGACAGAGCAGTGCCGCTCACACGGCACGAGGAACTTTGACAGCCTACCAGGAGGGATTCTGGGATTGCTGCTGTCAGCAGTTCCAACAGTGCAAACAGTATGAAGAAGCTTCCACAGGGATTGAATTACTGAAGACTTCTGCTCCGTGTTTTTTGGTATAATTGAGAGCACAGAGGGAGCTTGATTTCTCTGTCTTATGATTTGAAGGTGAAGACAAGAGCCTGCAGGGCTCTGTCAGAGTTATGGGCATGCTCAACACAGACTTCAAAAAATCTAATTCCCATAAAACCTTACAAGGCTGAATTGCTTACCTGAATATAAAAGATTTACTTTCACTGAATCATTTAACACACAACCATATTAATTGCATTCTGAGATGGAAAAAATGATAATGGAATAAATCATAATGTGGAAATATCTTAACATTAGAATTTGCTTACATATTTTAATACAGTGCAAGGATTTTGTGCAAAATACAGGAAAATATAAATTCTCTTTAACATGTGTATACATTGTGAGTATCCTCACAATAGCCCTTGGAAAGCTGAATTAACAAATTCCCACAGTAGCACCAGAACAAGAGGAGATGGGGCCACATCTTTATGTACAACGTTAAGCGCTGTACATAATTTAATCACATTAATTTAAAGCAGGGACAGTGGGGGTTAGAGATATTCTAACTAATCTTTTAACACCCAATTTGGCCTGATCTGTGACCAGAGTGTTTTAAGCCGGGAGTAGCATTCAGTTGTCCCCAAGTGTGAGAGTGGGAGAGAGGAGAGACACAGGTTTCGAGACTTACATGCCTGACAGCATTTCCAGCTCCCCACTCCTTTTGTAAGCACACCTTGACCTGAATGTTTCCCTTTTAAGAGGAGAAGAGAAGCACAACAGGTATGTTTTCTCCCAGATGAGAAGAAATCCTCCTGGGGTGTGTCCTGGAACAAAGGAGATGAACCTAACCCACCCCAGCTCATTTCTGAATTAGGCTGATGTGATACTACAGACAGATCAGTGCTGATCTCTCTTCACTCCCCCTCCCTCCCCAGCCTTTGTTGTGTGCTACCAAGTAAATATGCAACCAAACTCGATGTAAATCATAACCCGCATGGAGCCACAGCTTGCCATCCAGACCCAGAATCCTACAGAGGTTTGTGAGGTGGAAAGACTGTGTCTTTCACACAAAGAATGGCTATGCTCACTCCCATCCTTCTTTTACTTTCTGCTTAACCCTTTAGGCTGTGGCTGATGCCCTTCTTAACATCCTCTACCCGAGCAGTTCTCTCCTTTTTCATTTTTCCTTTTCTCTCTCTCTTTTTATTTCCCCTTAAGTCTGACCTCAGCATCTGAAACCAAATAAGCACACTGCAGGTGGAATGAAAGCTGCAAATGCATTTGCTCATTTAACCCATGTCCTTGATATTAACTATTGAAGTTTCAGATACAAAGGAATTGTTACAACAAGCATAAAGCTGATAATGTTTTTAAGAAATAGATGAATACAACTGGGAAACAGGGCCAGGTATTTTTCTGTGAGAAAACGGGAGCAAATGTATGCTGCTCAGCCCCACATGATTTTGCATTCCTGCCCTCCTGCTCAATCTTGTCAAAACACTGCAGAATACATGCACTGTCGAGTATACCAGTGGGGGTCTACTCCCTGCCCATCTTTTGGGGAGAAAGGGACTCTGCTGGGCTGCTGAAAAATGAGATAACTTTTCCCACTCCTCTTCAAGGACAAACCATGCCTCAGTTTCTGATAGGTTCCCCAGATTCAGAGATGTGGCAGTAATACCTCATGACCCTTCTGTGATGGGCACATCTCCACCCTTAGCCTTCTTTCGGATTCCCTTTGTACTTATCTCCAGAGCTCTAGGTTAAAGATATCGTTACCTATCGCTGACAAATGGACACTATGTGGATGGTATTACCCCGGGCACTCTGTTCCAAATGCATTGTGTCTAACAACAAAACCCCCCGTGAAACTCATAAAATTACCAATTTCACAGTTGACTTTCTTCCTGCTCTGCTCTGTAGCCTTCATACTCCTGGCCTGTCTCCACACACTGCAGGAGATGATGTCGGACCAAACCAGCAATGCTGCATTAAAAAGGTTCTTGATATAAACAAGATCTATCTTGGTACTGATTAAAACGTCTGCAGATTTTTGCCGTATCTGGATAAATCCTTCTGATGTGCATCCTCTGCCATTATGCAGTAACAATCACCATGGTGTCCAGAGAGGGGGTTTATAGGAGCTGATTTTTGATTCCACCCCTGTACACTGCACATTCATGTACACAAAGTGTGGTATTGCCTTGCATGGGTTACGTGTGAAGAATTACATCAATGTCCATACTGGAGTTTGGCCTTTCCTGCTCTTTGGCATAGTTGGAGGTGTAAACAGCATTACTGGCTGCTGCACTTCTCACCTGGAATCTCAGCATGTTGCAAAAAAATGAATTAAATCTCACAACAGGGCCCCGAGGACTCTTATTTAAAAAAAAGGGGGCTGCAGGGACATGAAGAAGAAAGGCTTTTTCACATAGGGAGGTTGCTGCAAAAGATTGGAGGGTGTAAATTTGCAGGGTGCTAAGTATGATTTTACCCTGTCTTTCCCTGTGGATGCTCTTAGAGCACAGGGATGTCTGGCAAGGTAGAGACCTAATGGGCACCAACTGCCTGCTAAGGGCATCTAAAGAGGGGGTTGGTGTATTGGGAAGTTGCAGCCTGGATACTTGGCTGGTAGTTTCCCTGTGGTGACAAACCCAAAATGATCTAAGCAAATCACACAGTGAATCATCCAGGCCAGTTTAGAGTCTAGAATATTGGTTTCCTGATTCTCTTTTCTGCTTCCTGGATCATCTTCCTTTCCAGAGTAGTTAAGGGCTTTTTCTGTCTTCTGTATAAATAGTTTCGTATCTTTCCTGGCTACTGGGCTTGCCCTGGGATATTGAGCTTTTTACAACTGGCTGTTACTCTGATGATGTACTGTATTACATCTGTCCAGCATATTTTTTTGTGTCCAATTTTTAAGGAAGACAACCGGAAGTATCCAACCATACTGTTTTCCTCAGATAACAGTCTTGGGTGGCTTTTCTACAGCGCAGTTTAAACGTCACAGGTGGCTTCAGTGTGAGTTCTCCTGTTTTTTACTAATCTTTTTAAAGTCTACTTCATTGAGGATGTGTCTAGTGTACTAAACTTTCTTTCCCTTTTAGGATTGCAGGTTCTTTCTTCCCACAGGATGCCCACAGTTCCATTTTTGCCCCTGTGCAGGCTTTCCTTACCCTGCCTTTCCCTGCCTGTCTCTGTCCTCAACATGTGCCTTTCCAGAGCCACCCACTATCTTTCCAAATAATTTTATATTTCAAGTGGGTCTCCTTCCTACAAATTCCTCCCCCTTTTCTACCTTTGATCTCATTATTCTCAACATGGTCTTCAGTGAAATCTTTACTTGTTCATCTAATTCAGAGAGTAAGCTCCACAGTAGAGAGAACTTGGTGTTGAAGTACTGGTAAAACACAAGCCATCAGTAATCATGTGGTGGCTGGCACTGACCTCCACTGCAACTAGACAGGAGAAAGAGTTAGCAAGTGAATAGTGGTTCCCTTTACACAGTATCTGGCCATAAAGAATGCATCAAGCACTAAGCATAACAGAGTGCAGGCCCTGAGCAGCATTATCACAGGTCCCCAATAAGCTTGGTGCTTGTAGATTTTGTGATAGAATCCAACAGTCTTTAGCCATTTTTCACAAATTACTTTGCTGGTACTACAAATACTGTGAAAAGCTTGAGCAATGCCACATTTCATGTCAAACCCACCTCCTTCTTCCATTGCTCTGGCTATTCCACAGCACACAAAGAACTGCCTATAGCTCTCTGCTCTGCACCCATAAATAACAGAAATTGCCATATTTTTATAAATTTGGAATTAACATGAGCTGTTATGTAGCAGTTTCCCCAAAAGTGACTTTTAGGCCACCCGAATCTCCTGTTTAATGGCCCTATAACTTGCCTAAAATGTTTCCAGGGCTGTCTTCAAGAAACTAGGTGGCATGAGGAAATCCCTTACCACTGAAATGGGATTAAGAGCAAAGTGGGTTAAACAACAGAGTACTGACACAGGTTCATTTAGTTACCATCACAAGATCTGGCCACAAATATATTGTGCATTACTCTACCGTGAGTTATCATGGCTCTGACCCCTCTCGGGAGATCCCCATGCCACCACTGTATTAACGACTGCATCTGCTTCAGAATAACCTTATTAGCTTGCCACAGCTGAGCCAGTAGTCTCATAGGATTTTTGTCCCAGTCCCTTGTGGGGTGTGATTCTCTTCTCCTTGAATCCAGTTTGATGCCCAAAATTTAATAAGTTTTCCTGGACCCTCTGCTCTCCCTCCCCCTCCCCTTTTATCATCTGCTGTAGGGACCATGAAATCCCCAGTAACCTCCCCAAATGCCATCAATAACTCCTGAAATGCCATGATGTTTGGTGCTTCCTTAGACAAAAAGCTATGTTAATTAGGTAGGAGGAATTTTTTGTCCCTCTTTTTAAGCCAGATTTTTGCCTACACATCTTGTACCAAGCACCTCCAGTAACCAGCGTAAAGCTACAGAACCCTTACACATACCTTTATCTATGTAAATGTTGCCCTCCAGTCTTAAATGTTGCCAGTCTGAAGCCTTGAAGTGGCAAGTGAAATCTATCATGGTGTTCTCATAACATGTGAGCAGCTCTGTGTGTGATGGGGAGGGGGGGTGTGGGTTTTTGTGTATGTGTGTGTGTGTGTGTGTGTGTGTGTGTGTGTGTCTCCTTCCCATCTGACTGAGCCCTCAGACTGCTATTCCTTGTAATCTGCATCACTCGATCGAGAAGCACAAACGATACTGCACACAGCAAGGTGTCTATATAATCATTAACTCTCTCGCCCTCTGGATAGGACAAATGATATACAAGCCTAAACTCGCCAGGGGTCTTCTTTGGGACTGTGTCCTGGGGGAATCTTCTCCTATGAGTTAATGGAGTATTCCTAAATGGGCTGACTGCTTTCCTTCTGTGTGCCAGTTCTTTCCCAACTTTCCTTTCACAACCTCTGGCATCAAAAGCAAAGATATCGCATTCATAGCATGTGCTTTTTTTCAAGATCCATGCAAAGAATAGCAAAGCCATTAACAAACCCTTTGAATAGAAAATCTGCTGTAACATGATCTGCAGTAGGCAAACATTTAACCACAACAGTGTTTAGATTATCCATGCCAGAATGGAATAAACGCCTTTTAATTCTCTCTTGAACAATCCTTGACTTCTTTCTCTTTCTCTCTCTCTCTCTCTTTTATTTTTGCTGTGCTGGCCTATTTCTGGTAGAATTCTCCCACATCATTGTGGGTTACACTTGTTTTGACTGCACAGCTGCCCTCCCATCTGAACTGACTTTTGCTTGCTCGACTTCCAGCCTGTAATGTTTGCAGCTTTTGAGGCTGATATTAGGTGGAGAATCTGATAAGTCCATGGGTAAAATGGAAAGGGCACCTGGTGGGGAGTTTGGAGCTGTTCCTAGCCTACTACCTGCTTTGTTACCTTGGATGAGTTACGGTACCCTAGTGGTTATAGTTCCCTCTCTGTAAAATGATTACTGTGATATTTAAATTCTGGTTGTAAGGAGCTTTGAGATGCACAGCTGTAAACACTGTCTAAATGCTGTTAAAATTGAACTGGCCTCCTTGGCTCACTGACTAGCCTAAGCTCTTTAGACCCAGGCACTCCAACTATTACAGCCTGTCATTGAGTCCTATCACCCTGAAGAGTGCTCACCATCATTCCAGGGCTGCTCTCCCAAGAGCACCAAGGGAAACACTTGAAGAGCGTCTATAGGAAGTGGTGCTGCTGCCCTGCCATCACCACTTCACTTATGGTCCTTTTCTGTTCCACTTTCTGTCTCAAAGTCCTGTTTGGCAGGTTTGGGATGGAATACATCTTACCAGCTCTCTGTGACAGGGTATCATCTTCCTTTGCTACAGCTGTCAGGTGTATATTTAATAAGGGTGGGAGAACCCCTGAATGTCATCTTGACACTCATACACTGTGTTTGAGCTAAGGGACTGTGTATTCTGTTTGGCTCTGGAAAAAACAGTATTTTGGCAATCAAGCAGGAAAACAGTACAATACAAAATTTATTTCCTGTTAATAATCATGAAATATGCCTTTTTTCCCATCACTGGAATGCTTCTCACCCTTGATAATATTCATCCTCTCTTTTTTCTGTGTAAACTATCTGTCTCTTGCTGCTTTTTGTTTTTTCTTGACCACTTTATCCAGAATTTATGTATTGCTTCCTTGCTTTGTATTTGCTTGCTTGCTTGCTTTTTCTCACTGGTACAGATACAGGGTTCCCAGGTATCGCTTTACCTTGTTTTCCAATTCTACTTTCCCTGTTACTTCTTTTGTATTGTTTCAGTGCTTTTCCTTCTTTGTTTCTCATTATTCTTCCTTTTCTCATCAATTTTACCTGCCAGTTTTTTCCCTCTTTGCATATTTTCTCCTCTGGTGATCCCATCTTCTTTCCCCAGAATAACCAGCCTCTTCCTTTTATTTTTGTCTACCTTTCATTCTCTTGATTACTCTTTCCAAAGGTTGATGAATCTAGCTTGCTCTTGAAATATTTAAATATTTAATAACAGGATGACAGCTATTCCCAAGACACTTGTGTCAGCGGACAGACAAGAACCCCCTACCCTTCCAGTCTCCCAGCAGGCCTTTTATGCACTAACATATACCCAGGAAACAGGATTGCTGAGGGGAAGGAAAGGTTGCAGTTGAAATTAAGTCCCCTTGAGCCATCTCTAATTCCTAGTCGGCTGAATGAAAATATTCAGACATGTAATTCCTTCAGCGCCTTTGTTGCAGGTGATAGTAGAGGCTCTTCCTTTGTGCCTAAGTGCCTCTTTTCTCTTCATGACTGATCTGGCCCCCTTACTAGCACACATGAGAGAGAGCTGAGGTTATTCTGTGCTTTGTTCCCTTGAGCTCTTTGGCCTCACATAGTAATGGACATTGCAGGGACATCACTGAAAGGGACCTCCCCACCCTCTGCCTGACAAGACCCCCAGACTTTCTCCTAGGCAGTAACTGGCCCTCTATCTGTGCTACACACCTTCCTGATGTAAACTTTGGATTGAGCATTGGCATCTTTCTTTAACAATACTGTGTTGCTTCCTCATTAAGTCGATACCAGTAGAATTGCAGCCTTTTCTGTCTTGTTTCTTTCCATTTCCCCTTCTTTTGTGGAAAAGTTTGTCTTATATTGTTTTATATATTTAATGGGCTGATATAGAGAACACATGGTAGAGAAAAATAGACATTTGAACTTGTGTCTTAGGCAATTTTGTTTCCTTTTCCCGTCAGCAGATCTTTTTTCCCCTGTAATGTAATCCCCTGAGTTGTTTGAAGCCTCTGTTAATAATCTCACTGGTATTTCTCCACACTTACAGCTGTATTTCCTCCATTCTTTTGTTTTCCCATAGCTGGTGACAGGAGAGGGACAGATATTTTCGAGATATTCCCATCACTATCTCACGGCACAACCCAATTGATGAAAGGTCCCCTTTGAACTAACTGCCAGACAAGTCTTTCTCTCCAGCCCAGGACAAGAGGGATGACTAGGAGTCATAGCTAAGATAGTAAAATCATGTCAAAATGGCAGCTGTTGAAGGAAGGCAAACCCCTTTCCACCAGAATTATTTCCATATCTCCAGCAGCATGTTTATGCATGTAGTTCTGTATCACCAGTACTCCTGCCTCCCTATTGTCTGTTCTGGACTTGAGTCTGTCCTCCTTTCTTATTTTTTTCATGGCTTCACCTTTGCAAATTATACTAAGCAGAGAGCTTACCAAGGTTCCTAGGTGAAGATCAGAAATCCGTTCACCCTTTCTTCCTCATTTCACTTTCCTTTTCTTCACAGACAACTTTTGTATGTGCTATTTGTCAAATGACTGACTTGTAAATGCCTTTCTCTGCCCTCCAAAAATCCCCCAGATCCCATATGAACAAACCAAACCACCACATACATTAATGTATGGAGAAAATACATAATAGTTTCTGCGAATTCTTTGAAGAGATTAGTAGTCTCATATAGTAGCGTGTTTTAGTCCTTGAAGACAGAGAGTTAGGAAAAACATTTCAAAACAGTGGGATTTTGTCAAACTACCTACTCTGAAATGAAAGAAACATTTCTGAAGCTCAGTTTAGGCTGCACATTGATGGCTGGAACCAGAACCTGGTGTGGCAAAGCAGCGTTTGCAATAAGTGCTCATTGTCTGCTGGTGTGTTAAACTCCTTCAGCCCCACATTCTGTTCTCTTGCTTCAGCTAATGATTCTTGCCTGACTCCTTTAATTGGAAGGTGGAAGTCCCCTCCTGTACACCCCACACAACATGTCAAGTTAAACACAAGTCACCTCCATTAGTGCCAGTGGGTGGGGGGAAGCACAAAGGAAAAATATAACAACAATTCTGCTTAAGCCTTTGAAGTGTTAGACGATCAATCTGTCTGCTTGAGTCTGATTCTGAATCCCTCTTTAAAATGCATCAAATGTTTGAGCCTGAAGTTCCGTCCTGACAGCATCTGTGAGTCTCTGCGGAGACATCTGCTCCACAGTTTCACAGACGCTCTCTGTGTTCACATGAGAAGGGTTTGATCCAAAGGCCTAGCCAGAGTGAGACTGTGTGGAGTTGTAACTAGACAGACAGTTTTAGCAGGGTCCTGTGGAGTCTCAGTAGCAAAGACCCTGTGGAGCTGGAGTACGTGTTCTGTAGCAAGGGCCAGAGGTTTTTTTCTGCCTTTCAACTAGACTTTTCTCCACCAAAACCAAAATAGCTACAGGGACATTTATTGGGGAGAGGGGAAGCAGAGTGCCATAGCTTCTTGGATACTTTTAATGGCAGAGTTACACACCATGGCAGCAATAATGATTAAAATGAAACTCCAAGTGTTTATTATTGGAGAGCTAGGGGCATTTTGGTTTCTTCAAAGTAAGTAAGGCAAATAATTCTGGAGGGTTAGAAAAACTGCTTTCCTTCCA
This sequence comes from Geospiza fortis, assembly GCF_000277835.1. Taxonomy (NCBI): domain Eukaryota; kingdom Metazoa; phylum Chordata; class Aves; order Passeriformes; family Thraupidae; genus Geospiza; species Geospiza fortis. The sequence goes on along the minus strand of NW_005054305.1, from coordinate 3,190,393 downwards.
CTGTGGCTGTGTGGTTCCTACACTGTACTTGGCTGTTATCTCACAATTAATGTGAGAAGTAAACCAGAGTTGCTATTTCATCTTGTTCAAACTTACATACACCATAGATGTCAGTACTCAAGACCAGGACTTGCCTTTTGCTATGCTGTATGTATGTAGCACCCTTAGAAGAGAGACTGTAAAGGGTTCATCTTATGACTTAGCACCATATAGATTTTCCAATAGCTTTCCTGGACAGTCTGCAGTGTCAGTAGCTTTTCCATCACAATGGTCCCAGAGACCATTTTAGGCGAGCAGTACTCAGTAGCTGTGGGTTTTAGCAACAGCTTTAGTAATTGTACTGTTTTCACAAATACCAGCAGCACATTAAAAATAGGCTGGGGCCATCTTTAAGGGTTATGAAATAATCTGAATTCACTCCTTGTGAAATTAAATCTGCAGTAGTTGGGACCTATGGGTGGAACTGTAAGAAGTCTTCTGAGATGGCAGCTTGCTTTATAGGGCAGCATTCTATTTACTGCATCACACAGCAAGATAATAATTTGCTGATCTGTCATTAGTGCCATTATTTTTAAAAAAAATCCTCTTGTGTGTTTTCTTTGCTTTAGGAATTGTAGCTTACAAACCCGACAAACCAGCAGCATTAAGCTGTAACCATAAACAAGATTCATCTTTTTATTCATCATGTATTTGATTGAATGTTTTTTGACCAAATTCATAACTCCTTTATCCTCTCATTATGACCTGAAGTCACTTAGAGAATTGGTGAATTATTTCTTCATTTTTTGCTAGCTCCATGGGTAGCAAATTCAGAAAGATCATTTTGCTTCCTGTTACTCACTGGCAGCCAGAGCTGCAACCCAAAGGAGGTGGGACATCTGGTAGCCTCCTCATTCTTCTGTCCACACCTGCAAAATGCTGCCTAGTCTCTGCTAGTTTCAGAAAAGGTGGAATGTGCAGAGGGAGTGTCTTCTAAAATTAGGATCAGGGGAAACAACAATAAAAAGTGAATAAATAAATTCTATTCTAGAAATATGTCTCCAAAAATTGGGAGACCATTCTTTTAAAAATGCCCTTAGTTTTCCCTCAGTTTCTTAGCACAGTTGTGTGTACTGATGCCAAACGTTTATTTTTATGATGCCCATGTCCAAACATTTCACCACACAGCAATGGCTCCTTCCTTTTTCTTTTGTGCACTACCCAGAAAAATAGTTGGTGGATTTCTCCAAACTCACAGCTCATGATATACCCAAAATGATGCCTTAGACTAATAAGATGGTATTTTCCATAACCTGCTCCTACTTAGCTCAGAACACCACGGATACATTGAGGCGATCAGCTATAAGTGAACACTGACATATAAAGCAGAAGTCTTCCTCAGTCTCAAACACAGCAGCACAAAACACAAAATTCAACACAAAAATTCATAGTATTTGAATGGAAATGCAACCCTTCCTGTAATGTTAATTTGGAAGGTACTAGTCTTAAGTAAGGGTGCTTCATTTTCATGAAGATGCCCTGCCCTCAGGTACTGCTGCAGCATCAGTCACTTCTGCCATAGCTGTTCTCCTCGCCCAAACAGCTACAAATCAAAAACAAAAGCAAAGTTTTTTTAAGCCCTAATTTCCTTCGAGACTTACTGTTCACAGATCCTAGCAGAAGTTTTGGCACATCCTGAGCCCCAGTCAGGATGACTGGAGTCAAGCAGATTGCAGGTTTGAAGGGATACATCGCCTCCTCCAAAAGGCACACCATTGGGAGGGCCGACAGCCCTCAGCCTGCTGCCAAAGTGAGGGCTACACAAGCCACTCGAATGGCCATTCTTCTGGTTAACACAGGCAGCAGATTTTCATTTTATTTTATTTTCTTTTTTTTTCTGACACACACAAATGTCTACTTATTCCATTTGGGAGATGGATATAATCCGTAAAACTCAGTGCACATAAGCCAGATGGCAGATCTGAGTAAGTTGTGACCAAAAACTTTTGAACTTTAGCCCAGTTCCACACCAGTGGAAGATGTGTCCCCAGTGAATCTGGTATCTGTGCTCATTCAGCATAGCTAAGAAGGGCACAAATAAGTCCTGTGCAAATAATTATGTTGGATCAGTTTATGCCTAACATTTATATATACCCGCCTAATTGAATTGAGTGTCTAATCCCAGGGTTCATTATCTATTTCTCTATCTAAGTTTTTTTTTTCCTACTTACGTTCAGCACCCAGCTGTCTCCTCCTCCAAATGGTCAACCATCGCCCTGTAAAAGAATAAATATCAGCCTCCCAAACCTGTACCATGGCACAGCAATTTTCTCAGCAAGGGGACACTGGGAGCTGGTCCTGTTCCTAACACTGGATGAAAGTAGTTAGGAGAAAAGCCCCATGGAAATCTGAAATCTGATGGAGTGTTACAACCCACCCTAGAGGGTGAGGATAACCCAAGTTCTTATTAATAGATCCCTTGGGACAGATGATCAGTGTTTGTATATATGTAGAGTTTATTTTGGAACAATTTGGTCACAATGCAAAGCAGATATACAGCCATTTTGGTTATTATTATCTATAGCAATACAGGAATATGAAAGCATAAAAATATTACTTAAGAAAATGTATCAGGGAAAAGAAAGAAAGAAGGAGAAAGAAAGGATAATAGTAGAAGTATACCACCACCTGTGGATCCAGCAACAAGAGTTGATTGTTGAAATTTAGATATCCTTTGGTTTAGATATCAGATCTATTATTAATATCTTTGATTTAGATATCAAAGTGATGGTCTTGATCCACTGGGATTGGGCAAAGCCCACAAAACACAAAGTCCAATGTTCCACTCAAGCTCAGGTGAGAACCCCCAGGTACCCCCCCTGGAGCAGGGTGGTTTTAATCCTCCGGTGGAAGGCCTCAGAAATTAGTCTGGAGGCACTTTGGGGGTCTTTGATGGTTTATGACTCCTCCTAAGACATGACAGCTGCCTCTGATGTCAGTTGAGCCAGTTATGCCCCATCAGACCTTCACCAGGAGGAAGGGGGAGAGTTACACCACTGAAGGAATTGTGTAAGGGAGCACAATTGCTATGATAAAAACCACCACCCCACCTTGCAGGATCTGCCTCTTATCAGCCTCAAACTTCAGTGTAGCCTCCCTTTCTGTCCTGGGCTAATCCACCTCACCTCCTCCCCATCAGGGGTGCAGACCTGGCCTCAGCAGAGCACCCCAGCACCTCTACAAATGGGCAATTGCTTGGAGTCATTAACCATGAACAGTTCAGTCTCTCACACAGAGCACGTTGTCCTGAAAGCCCGCCTTGACAGGTCTACTGGAGAGAGTTTAGCATGGTAGTCAGGACATGGCATTGCTGCCTTTTGTAGTAACCAGAATAAAGCAGTAAAAAGATCAGTTAAAATGCTTGCTGGAAGTTATTGATAGAAAAATTCTTTCTGCACAGAAGATTATAAACAGAGCTTTATCTCAGGATAGATTTGTTTTAATTTGGCATTGATGCATTTGATACCTAGTAGGATCAAAGAAAACAGAATCAAAGAGTGAAATACAGGCAGAACTGCTTCTCTGAATATTGGCCTCTTTTATAGATACAAAATCTCAGGACTAGAGTGCTCAAATTTATTTGTACTGATGTTTGTTTAAAGATCAATATTAAATAAATTGGTCTGGAAGCTATAGTCATAAAGCAGCTGTCGGACTAATGTAATCCCACAATGCTATTTTGTCTACTGCATGAAACCTGGTTAGCTGTGTACTTCTAATAACATGTGGATATCTAGTGAAAAAGAAAATAGCTGAACTGGATTTGATGCACTTGGATTAACTATGTACATATCCATTTATTTGAAATTTCATCTTGCTGACAGGATTGTAAATTAAGCCTAACTTTCAGATTTTCATGGTAAATTTCAACTTGAATTTAAACAGTTGTAAAAAGGATTTTATGCTGTCCACGTTGAAAGAAGTAAGGGGAGATATAATTGTAAATCTGCCTGTTTTGGCTTTGGATGTGTAATAAATCTCCAGTGTCTAAATACATACAGTTTATGTGTTTGATAGTAAACACAGGTTTCTTTGCGGCCATTCTTCTGTGTTTCTGTTGACAATTTGCAGGGATTTTCTCTGTGATTTCCCTCAATGAAAACAAGAAGAAAGGAAATATTTCAAAATGTAGGGCTGCTTTGCATTATGAGAGTCACATGAAGGACCTCTGACAAGCCTAAGATGTGTTTGAGAGGCTGTCAAAAATGCTCTGAGCCAAAAATGAGATTTGTTTGTACAATGTAAACCAGTTTATCTAGAGGTCCAAGGGACACCTGAAAGCTTTGGATAAGCAGTTTTGGATGAATTCAGCAGCTTTTTTGGAAGAGCCTGCCCTTCAGGTTCCCCTCACTGGTCAGAGATGAAAAGGCAATTGCCATGTTGAGATTTAGGGAGCCTGTAACATGCTCCCACTGACTTTGCCTGTCCACACCAAAGCTCCCAAGATCCCAGTGCACTGACTTCCAGATGGCAATTAGTGAGATGCACCCCAACTTCTTGTCCTGTTTAGGACCCGAATATCCCAGTACAGTAAATTCTTCTACCCTTGAAAGCCACCATCAGCCTCACTCACTGGGGTGCAGTGAAGCCCCCCTCTATTGACACACAGAGGTGGGGAGAGGGCATCTCTTTTCAGGTCCATCTACCTTACCTGCATCGCATTAATGATATTTTCATGAGTAGAGCTGAACAGCTGAAACTGTGTCTCCTCAAATACATATTCAAGGGCGAACTGATGGTTTCCTGAAAGCTTCAACACCCTTATCTAAGTCACATCATGAATGTATGGATGTGTCATCTCAGTGTTGACAAGGGGATGACTTGTGTGTCAGGATGATGATTGCCCTTCCACACCACCACCTTGGCTGTATTTGTACACTCTAACCAGCTTGACCAGGAGTGTAGACACACATATGTATATTTGATGGAATGAATGTCCATAGGTGTAAAAAAGGGACCTTAGTTTGGAGACACACCCTGAGGCACATTTGCAATCTGAAGAGCTATTTGTATTTAATTGTAAAAGATATGATATTAATAAAATTATTTTTCAGCAACTGTAACAAATTTAAATATTCCTGCCTCCTTAAGAGAGTTTTACAGTAATTCCCACTGGTCAGGACACCATTGCTCATAATTTTTAGGGATGCTGACCAACCCATCTTTACTGTTTTTTTCTCAGCTTTCCTAGTGATTGCCTCTGTCTTTTTAGGCAAATCACTTAATTGCTTTGAAATGCAGCTGGTCACAACATTAAAATGGGGACAGTGAATACTTTTTGTTGGTATGTAAAGCATTTGGGGAATTCTGTGTGAATATGACTTTTGCAGATTGTTTTGTGTGATCGCGATGAAAAATACTGCTGCACTGAAAATATGACAAGAGAGCAGAGTACCCAGGCATGTCTGTGGGGGAAAACATGCATAAAGAAGAGCCCCAGATGACAGTACAGCCACCTGCAGCCCTGCACCAGGCATGCTCTAAAACAGCAGAATCCCATCACTGTCGCAAGCCACGTTGTGATTCGCAGATGTCCAGCTGGATTCTGCAATTTATATATTGCTTACGTAGCAGTGACTACCTGTCTGTAACCACGTATCCATAGATAGCAGAACCTTCTATTCCTTGTCTTTTTTAGAGATGAATTGAGTGCAATACAGCTGGGACATTACCCCAGTGCATTTCTCCCCCTTGGAAATTCAGGAAGGAGGCTAGGTTTATAGTCTGGGTCATAATCAGGAAATGGCTTAACAAGAGGAGTAGGGGAAAATGGAGGTAAAGGAGACAATCTTTCCTTTTCATGAAATCAATTCTGTAATGTAGTTTAACTGCAGGTTCTGCAGCAAGGAGCAAAATCCATTTTCCAACTATTTAGGACTTTTAGTCCCTAGAAGCCTCAACCATGGAAATGAGGGAACCTGTTTACTAACATAGTGTGCTGCCACTCTGGCATGTTTTAAACGCCGTGAAATGAGAATACGTAGGCTATGAATTTGTAGCTATATGACTGCACACTATATGTATAGCTCCAATTTTTGTAACAAAGACGTAAAACTTAAAGAAGAAATGTGGCTGATTGTGCTGAATTATTACTCCAAGATAGATTCATCAAATCTCCCAGCTGTATAAGACAGGGCTTACTAATGAAGTTCCCTATCAAAAAGAAAAGCCTAATTTTGATTTGGCTTAGGTAATGAACTTCTTTTTCCTGGTGTGATTATCTGCATGGGGTGGCTAAAAGAGTAGCAAGAGAGAGTGCGCTCACAGAAGCATTATGCAAAATGTCTTTTGTCTCTTTTTGCTGGGATATATTAAATTTTCAATGTAGTCTATGTAATATAAAATTATGATAATGACTTTTGGCCCACTGTGAAGGCAGCTTGCTGGTCCTGAGCATGTGTGTCTGGCTTGAGCACTAGGATACACTGTGGGAGTTGCCTTTTCTATTAACAAACCTCTAGATACCTAATGATGAATTTTCTTTCACCAAATGTTCTCCTTTTGTCTAAAATACAAGCATTTTCTAAATTGCTTTTGAGAAAAACAAGAGAGGCAGAGAGGTCTGTGGCAATGACAAGGGATATTGAAACAAAGCAAGGAATACAGTTAGCATCATTCTTGTAATTATAAACCAACCAAAAGGTTGTTTCATGTAATAGTGAAAATATTTACTACCTTTTTGAAATAAATGATGGCATTACATTAATGAAGGAAAAAATCAAGAAATTTTCTCATAAAACGTCACTGCAAGTTCAGTAGCATGAAACTTGACAGTCAAATTTATTGCAGGTAATTGTATTAACTTTTGCTACCAATAGCCTCTTTGGTAATTGTTAAGTCTTTCTCCTCTTCCACGCTTCTTTTCCATTCTTCATCAAAAAAAGGCCAAACAATGAAAAAGACTGATATGTGCTCTGGTTTTACTATAATTTATTAACCAAGATGTAAAATCAAAAATTAATCTGTTTTAAACAGGAGGAGCGTTTCGTTAGCTGAGTGTAGTTCACAGTTATCTTGCAAGAAGGATTCTTTTCTATGTGGAAAAAATATTCTCGCAGCTTGACATGCAATTTCTGTGTTTTCCTACATTTCTGTGTTTTCTCCGTATTGTCAAAGTCAGTGGGACAAAACTCAGTGTACACACCAAGCCGTGCTTCCTACATAAAACTCTTGTAGTCCCCGTGTGACATCACTGTAACATCGTTATCATGGTGTCATACTCACTGGATTAAAATTTCAAGGAAGGAATGGGCTGCAGCAGTCCTTTAGCTGACTGGACAATAATAGCTAGAAAAGAAATGTAACGAAATATACACGGAAAACAGAGGTCTGATGCTGCCACCCAAACATCCTTGGCCGCACACAGAGGAGTGGGCTTCGGCAGATCTCCTCTCAGAGCAGAGCTGCAGGATCTGGCCCATATTGTTCAGGGCTGTCATATTACTAAGGCAATTATTTTTCAAAGTTTCCCAGGAGAGCTGAGCTGCCCCCCAAGGCAGCTCCAGCCGGTAGCTTTCTGTGGCATGTGTCAGGGAAAGGGCAGTGCTGCGGGTATTTACATACCTGATGATCACAACAGAAGCATCTCTGCCATGTGCCTGTCTACATGGACTTGATTTTAATTTGGTGAAACAGGTTAGTTACCAAAAAAAAAAACGCTTAGCTTTTGCAGAATAATTAGGATTACTTTATATCAAAATCTGAGGGAAAAAGGATGAAGTAGAATGCAGTGGAATAATAAAAATAAAAGCCTCGTTTTTAATTTTCTGATACTACAGAGAGCCAACATAACCTTTAGCAGATTAAGAGCAAATCTCTCCAGAAATAGAATCAAGCCTCCTTGCCTTCTTCTCTTCTTCTAAGTAAAGAGTGTATTGTAGGTTCTGCAATGAATAAAAGCTCTGTGAATATCTGAGAACACATTAGTAGGTCTAAAGGTTGGGAATGTGTGCAATTAATTAATTAAATTATTATACAATATAGCTTGTGGCAGTGTAAGCCTGCATTCCTTTGACCCTCCTCTCTCCTTAGCCCTTATTGCTTTAAATGAAGACATATAGGAGTGATGCCTGTCTCTTGCTGGCATTAGTTATAGGTTTCCCAGTGATACACATAATCAGCCCCTTTCTCCTACATCCATAAATGTCCTACCGATCAGCGGTACAGAAAACCTCTCAGCGTCTGGCATTTCTTTGTAGCTGCCAGTAATCTCTGACTGTAATCTTTATTAAATCAGTCCTTTAGTTCCTGTGAAAACCATTTCCTTACTATGTATAGCTATTTAGATTTCATTTAAAAATAAATAATAAAACCTTCTGAGACATATGGCATTATACCACAGGTGTCATGCCCTTCGAGGCCGCCTTGTGCATAGCAATGGCTGCAGATCGATAAGAGAGCTTGAAGGCTCTAAGAAATGAGTCTGCTGAAAGTTCGAAAGGTGGAAGTCTCCAGTATGTAATGAGGTTATGTCTGTGCTGTGCTCGCTTTCCTACCAGTCGGGAGGCGTCGTACTGCTCTGCTCGCGTGGCCAAAAAATATTGTTCTTTTTGTTACTACCCAAGCTTCCATATGTTACCACTTTCTGTTTTTTTCTTAGATGCAGCACTTAGGTAAATGCTGAATGGATCAAACTACATGAGGTTATGTTCAAATGGCAGAAAGAACAACTCTTGGCAGCCACATTCTGTGTTTTTTATCCTTAATTCTTCATCTGTGTTTTATCAGCTGAAGCATAGAGCAGCAGATGAGCAGAAACTTCCCTGCATAAGAACTTCAGAAAAGTAAAACTGGTCATTTTAAGAGCAAATGGCTGTGCTACAGTCAGAGCACTCTGGAAAGAATAGCAAACTAATTGACTAATTGTTTCAAATGTCTTTATCTAGTGGTGTCCCATTTATAGCAGATATTGTGAATTCACCCAGGTTATTTTCCAATGTCATAAACATCTTTTGGTGTTCAAAACAGCCCCTTTTTTTTTCCCTTTGGGTTGTTTTGGTTTGTCTTTTCTTTTTTTTTTTTTTTTTTTTTTTTTTTTTTACTTTTCTTCACTTCTTGATCAATTTTACTGTGAGATTGACTCAGCAGTTTTAGATCTTGCTTATTGCTTGGGCACAGATGGTTGCCCAGCAAATGTATCCATTTCACATACTTCTTCATATAGAGATGGTTAGATCTATGTAATATGCTTTGCCTTATCAGAATGCAAAGTTTTCAGTCATTCTTAGCATTTATTTGTGTAAGGAGATTCCATAGTAGGGTGGGGGGCCTTTGACCCATTCATGTTTGGTATAAGCACTCACCAAACAGATTTCTGTGTTTCTGCCTCTGAGTGCGATATTTTGCTGGAGATTCAGGTCCACAGAGCTCTGTTCAAATCCTCTGGCAGTGGCACCACTGTATTTGTATTAATGTATCTCCTGTTCTTGCAAGTAAATGGCTGGCATTCTGTTTTTGTTGGTCTGCCAGCCAAACTATGAAGTGGTAATTGAGTCTGTTTTAAAGTGGAATGCTTTAGACAGTGCTTTAATTGTACTCGAGCCAATTCCATAAATATACACTCTAGTATTAAGTTATTTTCTACTATAAGCACTTACTCAGAATTCATTTGTATGGTGTTAAGTTTGTTTCACTTGTCTTTAAAAGAAAAAACACTTCTGAAACTCCTTCCTCCCTCTTGCATGCTTTTAAATTACAAAGCAGGTGCAGATTTTTAAAAGTGATCTCGTTGTTCTTGTCAAAATGGTCCTGTCCCTTTCTGCTCCCTCTATCCATGTGTGGAAAACGTCGCATTTATTATCACACCCAGTTTTATGTGTCTTCCAGATGATTTAACTGAACTGATGCTATGGAGGATATGCTGACTGGCACTTTTCCCATGCCTAATGTGTTAACAAAAGCCAATAGTGTCAGTTTTAACAGTTTTAGTTAAATTCCCATGATGCTCTTAACAAACGTTGAAACCTCTGCCATGTCTTACCCTGACAGATTCCCTGCCGTCATTGCACACTTAAAATAAATGTCATCCCCAATCAAAAAGTTCACATTTTTTCTGACAATATAATTTCTTACTTTGTTCCTGTTTTATCTCTTTCTTCAGCACAATAACCCAAGGATGCATATGTTATTTCTTTAAAGTGTTTTGTGCCATCTTTTATTGTTAGAGCTGGAGCCACAGCAGCAAGGGGTGGAAATAGCCCCCTCATTTGACTCGGTGCAAAAGGAAATTTTCAGAGTGGGGCACGTGGAATAGGAATTTTGCTTCCTAGGGCTGGGTGAACATGCTGGGTGGCAGTGCATACCCACCAAGTGTGCAGCATGGGGTGAGCCATGAGTAGCGGGTTCCACATGCTTGGAGAGATGCTTGTCAAGCAAACATCACCCTTTCCTTTTCTACTATTTGTTTCACCACCTCCCCTCTTTCCAAGACAGTTTTTGCAGTGGGTAGAGGAGAGAGGACCCTGCAAAACGCAGTCTAGCCTCTATGGGCTACCGTTGGCTATGTATTAGAGCTTTGAATTGGCTGGAATATTCTACCTGCGAGCACACGTATTCATGCAAAGAGAAGCCCCTTTGTGAACAGCAGCAGCATCTCTTTGATCTAACCTGTGCAAGCCACTATGGCGAGATAGTAGGCAGAGTTTTTTTTAATTATTGCATTATAGGTACAATTGGCACATCT
>NW_005054305.1:3178541-3179634 GCF_000277835.1 Geospiza fortis | reverse complement strand
TCAGAGACGGAGCGAGGTGGCTTTCACAGCAGCTGGTTAATTTCCCTGGCTTCACACTACTGTTTAATGATCCGTTTCTCCTGTGCCACCTCTCTCATCTACTGAAAGATAGGTACAAATTGTACCTATAAAAATTATAATACAACCCTGGATTATCTTTGTTTTTCAAATTGTGATCATCTGAACTGAGGTTTAATATTCTTTCCTCTCACAGTTCTTCAGAAATAGCCAAGAATAAATCACTATGTCCTACATAAAGCATTTTGGTGTAAAGATTTTACATTTGGGGCATTTGGCAGCCTTTCACATGGTTGGTTGTTTTTGAAGGTGGAAGATAAATCCCATGGAGATATCATCCAAACAACCGTATGGCCACTAAGCCAGCCTGCAAACCATTGCAAATGGCCAGATATGCTGGCAGGTCTGGCTATCGAGCTGCATCTGTCTCTGGGCACCTCAGAAGACCTTGTAACACTTGGTTCTGCTTGAAAGAGATGGGTAACAAATGTCTGTGCAGGAATGACACAGAAAGAGTTGATCCTTCCTGGGGACAAGGGGATCTGCTTCTTAAAGTCCCTCCTAGGGTTCTGATCCTATCAGTGGTGGGTAATAGGAAGGGGACATTGCCACCCACACCTAATGAAGCCTCTCCTAATGAATTGCTCTCTTATCTCTGGGAGTGGTCCAGGTCAGGAATGACACATTTTAGCAGAGAACCAGAGGGAAGTTTACACCACTACTCCTTTGTTATGTCCCTTCCAGGATTCGATTTCACTCCCTAGGCAATGCCAATCCTTTGCTTTTGAAGAGTGCTCAAAAATATGTTTACAATTTTTCAGAGTATGGGAGCGTTTGTGATTTTTATGAATTTATTTCTTTATCTTTTTTTTTAATAAACTCTTAACTGGAAGGATATCAGGACAAAAAAAATCTGTTTCAACACAAAAGCAGGGTAAATGTTGGGACTGTGTTAAAGGAGTGTCCAAAATAAATAATCTCTAGGGCAAAAAAATCATCAACCCCAAACAAAAAGAAAACAGTGCAGAGTCAGTGCAGTTAAAGAAAGGTTGCACATTTGAAACTGCAGATTTTA
>NW_005054305.1:3146517-3178531 GCF_000277835.1 Geospiza fortis | reverse complement strand
CTTCTCTTAAATATTACAACAGAGTTTAAAGGGACCTCCATAATGATTGATATTCAGTAGATTTTCATGTGTTTTCAAAGTTTCTTTCTTTAAAGAAAGCCATTCACATGCCTGATTAGTAAGCAGAGAGCGACCCTTCTTAAAAGCTGTGCTAGGAGGCTGGGGAATTCACGTAATTTAGAAAAACGTGTTGGACAGAGGGGTTTGGAAGTGAAGGTATACTGTCTTTGTAGGACTAATGTACTAGAGAATCCTCATTCTGAGGCACTGTATTTTATATAAAAATACTGAATCACAGTTTGGTGAATTTAGACACTGGATTTGAAGTCCTGTTCTAGCTAGCATGTTTCAGTCCATTTCTAAATGCCACAGAAGCAAACAAAGCAAACAGAGAAGTAATTTCAGGTACATAACCATGAAGCATTTTAGGAGGAAATGAAACTGCATTTAGATGTTACAGCCATCACAGCCAAGAAAAGGCAAGACAAGACAGGGATAGCAGAGCAAGCAGTTGAAAGAGAGCCAGAACCAATGCCATTAGCCATACAGCAACTGATGGTGGGAACCAATTTCACAGATTTTGTTATCCCATTGTGAGTTTCATACTTGTCCTTCTCAGTTTCCTAGGGAAGATCTCACATCAGTGACTCTTCCCACCCTCATCTCCCTTTTGCAGTGTAAGGGTAAGACAAAACCAGCTACAACTTATCCTTAGTGACCTCCTCTCTCAAGATGCCCTACTCTGCATCCTCCTGCCATGAAAGCCAAGAACATTTCAGCTCTTCTGTTCCCCTGATGCTCCCACCACAGTACACAGATTTCGTGATTTCCTCTTTCAGAGCACAGTGCACATAGAGGAGGTCATACCCTGCTAATCAGTAAAGCAAAAACCAGAAGGCACTGTCTAATTAAAGCATTGTACAGCAAAGAAGACCCTCTGCAATCCAACCACATGAACAATGTAAGGATAAAATTTGTTTGACTGGAACATTTATCAAATGGTTGAAAATTATAAACATGTACAAAATCCACCTGTAAAAAGTAGTAGCCTGGAAAAAGAGGGAGTATCACTGAATATGTTTTTCACTGTGAATTGTTGCCCAGGTTCTGCTTGAAGTTCAGGTTGTTTATAACCAGAAATCCTTTTGGAAATTGCTTTGAAGAAAGACTAATGATTGGAGATTATCATAAAGCCAGATTTCCATGAAAACCACTTTAAGTGCCTTTGGCATTCATAGGTCTTCTTTGCTTTGTGACCTTCCACCACAAGTAGGTGATGTTCCAAAGTCAGACATGTGCTGTAACTACATCTTTAACATCACATGGCTATTTCAGGAGCACACAAGCCAGTGGCTACTCGGTGGTCTGTTCCACCTTTGCAGAGGTATGATTCTTTGGAATTACTCAATTTCCACATGCTGTAGTTCCTTCAATTCTTGTTCAGACACCTTTAAAATGTTTTCATGCTGACCAGCAAATTGTCACAGCCCCAGATGAGTGTTCAGCAACACTGTGGTCTGTTTCCTGTACATTCCTGTCTGTTTTGAGCTGTGAATGTGACTACACTTGGATAAGAAACCTTCTTCACAGTTTCAGTAGGCTTATGATTGCAGGATGTCAGTAGTGTATCTTTTGTCTCTGATCAACCACTCACCTGCTTTCTTGCAGCCACTTCTGGTGTGTGATACAGCAATCTCAGTGAGCACACATGGGCTTGCTAAGACATACTTAGAGGAGTATCCCAGCTTCTTTGTGTTTACTTATTTTTCTCAGCCTTTAGAAAGCCTTTTCTCCTTGGAAAAATTGATGATTTTCAGCGGTGTTGGGAACATGTGTTTGGGATGCTTTAATGAATACAGAAATTAACATAGTGTGTGTTTCTTTTTCCAAATGTCAGCAATTTATGGTTATCTATTATCAGTGTAATGGTATTTTCAGTAGTCCATCAGTCTAAGTTCTCTCATATGATGGCATAATTGCATATACATCCTGCTATACAGACAGAGATGTGCAAGAAGTGAATACTTAGTCAAAGGGCCATGGGTACAACAGAATGACACTCTGTCAAGGGTAGTTCAGATTGGACATTAGGAAAAGGTTCTTCACTGAGCAGGTGGTCAATCACTGGAACAGGGTCCCCACAGCACCAAGCCTTTCAAGAGTTCAAGCAACATCTGCAGGACATTCTTAGTCATATTATTAGTGTTAGGTAGTCCTGTTTACAGACAACAGTTTCTCTGTTGTCTGTAAACAATCTTGTACAGGATATGTCTTACACAAGTTAAACAGAGGTAATTTTCAACCTATTACCTTGACCACAGGGGAGGCACATCAGCTCAGATATGCCGTCTTTGCTTGTAAGGCCATATACCAACAATATTACCACTAAGTTATCTGGAAAAGGAAAGAAATCCTAGCACCCATAATGATTTATTTTCAAAATCCTGGCTGCTGTGCATTTTCTCTAATTTTTGTTGGTTTGGTTTGGTTGTTTTGTTTTGTGATAAGTGCTCTGTGGTTTTGGTTTTCAAGCAGCAGAAAAGAAAACCATCTCCCTTAATTTTCTCTGACTTTTGTCTGAGTAATTCTTAGGCATTGTATCCTGTAAAATCTATTAAAACCCTTTGTACTTCTAAAAAGTAATGTGGAGAAGCACAGTCACTCTATAGGGAGTGATTTTAAGAAGGCTGGAATGTATACATACACATGCATATATATGTGCATATATGTACATACATGTGTATATATTCACTCTGTAGAGCAAATATACATCTGTACATTATTTTTTTAAAGTGGGAAGGATTTCAATAGATAGACGAATAAAAAAAGTCTCAAGTGAAAAAAGAAAATAAAGTATAGATAACGTTTTGATACAAAAATGAAAGAATAACCTGGCAGAAATGATATTTTGGAGTCAGAAGTTGCCTTTGCCTCCAACAACTCTGCCACTCTGCGATGAAACAGGGAGCACATTTTCCCTCCACCTTTCAGTTAGCTTTGCAATCAGCCAGGCCGTGTGGGGAGGGAGGGGGGCTCCCTACTGTATCTTCCTTCATCAACATGGCATCTCTCAAGGGGCCTGCACTGAATCTGTTAAGATTAGCTGTGCTCCACATTAGTGACAGGAGCTGCCTGTCTCTCTCAGGAGAGCACAGTGGCATGGTACTGCTTCCTGTTTGAGCAAAATCAAGGCTTTAATTGCAAGGACTTTTTTTCATTACCTGTTAATTGATAAATCATGCTTGCAGGTCTGTGAAACAAGCCACATTGTGAACAGACTTCCAGGTTTCTCTTCCTCCTTCCCTAAAACCAGGACATATCTAATACTAAGAGCAAAGCAGTGGTGGCAGAGAAAAGCCTCCATCCCACATTGCCCCAATTAACAGCTCTTAAAGCAGGCAAAGTAGCCTTGGGAGCCTGTGCTTTCCCCTGATGTAGGTTCTCAGGTGATGGAGATTTGGCTGGGAGAGTTTGCACCATTCCTTTCCATCCTGGGGTAACAGCAAAGGCAGGTTTTGTAGCCCTACTTCCCAGGCTCATTCTCAGCTGCCTGGATTTTGAGCAGACCCCAGCTGTAGCTTGGCATGGGCTTGGCTAGAGACAGCAGCAGAACTGGGAGGTGGAAAGGTGAATTTTAAGTCACCTTCACGCACCTATGTGGGTACGTGCATCTGCGTGCACACAGACACAGCCTCTTTCATTCATGTTAGCCACAGCTATGGACCAGGCTTTTGATCTAAAATCAACAACAAAAAATGAGTTGGGCATTAAAGTCACTGTCTTCAGGAGGCACATAAAACATGCATTTTTTTTCAAGATTTCTTTTGTCATTTCTGTCCTTTTATTCTTGCTTCTATTGCAAGTAGCAAGAGGCCACTGTCTTGGGAGGAACAGTAAAAATCCTGAGTATAGTGAAATAATTTAGCTGATAATTCCCCACTGTATAATTTTCTACGCTTCCTGCTAGCTGACCTTGTGGGCTCCTGTCAGGTTGCTAAGGGAAATCCAGCAGGACTCCTGAGCTGCTCCTCTACTTTTAAAAAAGTATTACAGGAAAAGGAAGCATGTTTATGTCAGCTTAGTTATGTGCGTATTTGATCAAGTGGCATTCTCTAACCGTTTTCCTTGCCTTTTATTTTCTTTCTTGTTTTAAAATTGGAGTGATAGCTCTGTAGAGAGGAGCTGTTCCTAGCTAATCCCTTGGTATTTTCAGCATAAGAAACATCACTGAAAAGGTAGGGAGCAGGCACATGTGAGAGCAGGAAAGGTAACGAGCGTAACTCGGGTGTTTGAGCAAACTGGTGGAATTGTGTCCAAGACTGCCTGTGTTTGGTGTCTCTATACAAAGGTAGGGCATTGTCTGCCCCAAACAATACTAATAATGAGGGATGGGAGCATTAAGGTTACTGCTGCCAGGTCATACCACCTTGGTAGTGTGAGCACAGCTGTTAAGACCTCCTAGACATTTGATGACTTGCGCACAAATGAGTCTGGTTCCCATTCCGGTTTTCGGCAGACAAATATTCCTCACAAAAGCACATCTGCCGTGGGTGGTGCTTTCATTGACTGTAGCACAGCAGTGGGGACACAGGCTGACTGCACAGAAATAGCTCTAGGTAATGCAGAGATAGCTCTATACTGCATCGAGGTGGTCCCTCTCCGGACTGAGGAGGCTTGGATGGGAAGCACGGGCAGGAGGGTAGCACTGCTGCTGCCTGGTCTGTGCCTGGTGTGCAGAGAAATTGAAAATGTTGCTCGCCAGGGCTATCAATCTGGCACCTTTGACATCCCTCAAAAATAAATGAATCCGTTGGAATGGATTTGGCTCACATTGCAGTTTTTAGTGCCATGATAGCTGTAAAAATAAAAATTCATATCTAGGCTGTGCTGTGGTGCCATGGTGTGCCCTGGTTTGGAATTTTGCATTCTGAGGTTTGAACCAGGTTCTTTTTTATTCATTAGCATCTTATAGGTTTTCCAACTTATAATGGCAGAGTAGCCTTTGGACCTGACACCAGGCCAGAGAAGCCAGGCTCATCTGAGGAACCCAGATTGTCCCTGTGGCCTCTAACCATATTGCAGGATCTTCAAGGTTACTCATAAGGTGTTTTGGCATGATAGGCACTGCAGGCAGGTGCAGCCGTTGCCTCCACTGTGATTTTCCCTGACCTAGCAAAGTTTCCCTGCACAACTCTTACAGGAAATAACAAACCATTGATTGGTGTCTGACTTGTTTGTAGGTAATTGTAGGCCATTGATCTAACCAAGCTGAAGCTGTGGCACTGTAAGTTGTGCAGCCCTCATTACCTCTGACCTGGTGACTGCAGCATCGAGTCATTGGAAAACTCATCCAGAAGAGAATTGTTCCTTAAGATTTTGCCTGCTGTAGAAAAAGCAAAGGTGAAATGGTCATTTGTAAGTTTTAGTAGGCTGCATGTAATAACTTTGCAGCCTGATATATAAAATTGCATGGTATTCTTGGGATAAACAAGCTTCCTGCATTGTCCTGGTTTTTACAGGAGGAACTGGATGAGTTGGCTTGCATTGTGTCCCAGCTGTCACAAGGAAAACACAGTCATATTTGTGATCAAATGTCAGTAGGCTATGGCACAGAGCTGGGAACGTGACATTGCTTTGGATCAGATGCTTTTAAAATTCAGCAATAGTAGCAAATTATGTCTGCAATGGATTAAACACAGGCATTTTTTGATCTACATTCAGTTGCATGCCCCAGAATTTTTATCAATAAGTCTACGATTTATAGGCATTGATTTTGCAAGGCCTTTAACAGGAAAATAAAAAGAGTCCTCAAGGATCGAACTCGAGAACTATTGCTCTTGCAGCAATCTGGTACTTTATATTAGTGAAGGTGGCAAATCTTTGATCAAAACAGCCTAGAAAATAAGTTGTCACAGAGATTATTTTGGGATGTTTGGTGCTTTTAATTAATGCTTTCTTTTGGAAAGAAGTAAACCCTATAAGTAGTCATGTGATTTCTTTGTCAGTTTGTCTGATGTGTTCACCCTCTGTACTTCCAGTTGCACAACCATATACACAGAATAAACAAGCACTGTATAAGGCATAGTCTTCTTTGCCCTCCAGTTTCTCTGCTCTTCTGCATTGAATTTTGCAATCAGAAGAGAAAAAAACATAAAATATGCTTCTAAGAAAAAAACCTTCACTCATTTCTATTTTTTTGCTAGCACCTGAATTCATAAATAAAAAAAAAAATTGTACCTGCCAGGAAGTATTATACAAGGTACTTTCTTTCATGTCAAATTCCATTATTTTGAACAGGTTGTGTAAGGGCATTCAGCCTGCTGCATTGGGATATGCAGGGTGTGTTTGCGTGGCTTATATTTGTGCCCAGTTTTGAATACATTTGATGTTAGCAGTGGATTTTTATGTTTGCTGCAGGATGTTATTCTACCACAGATGACAGGACAGCACAAATTGCTATGTAAGTCTAGCTGCTGGGCTGTCGGCCTCTGAGTTCAAAGCACCAGAAGGGTGGATTTGCAAAACTGGCGGTAGACACAGGGCATTCAGACTATTTGGAGCAGGATTTCCAATGGCACCAAGTGTAGGCAGCCCCATGGACATGACCTCTAACAGAACAGGTGAAGAGGTGAATGCTGCCATCTGACACACTCCACGCTGGCAACCACTTCTACTAAAAAATATTACCAGTTTGTTCTGTCTGGTAATAGGCTAGAAATACCTCTGCAGACTGGGAGAGATGCTGTTCCACATGTACAGAAATACCACACAAATAGTAATGCACTTTTCTTTTCCTACACACTATTATGTGTGTATTTTTCACTGACAGACAGGTGACTGGTTCAGATGGGCATAGGCAGTGTAATTTATGCATCCATTTGGCATGTACGTGTTTCCAGATCATGGCATTGTCTTCTCTTCCTGCTAGATAAGTTGAAACATTGACAGGCAGTGTGTTCACTTTTTCCTTTTATTACAGTAATTTATAAGATATTTTAGCTAACAGGAGAACAGCCCAAGGGGGCATTCTCATGTTAATTACCAAATGTGGGCTTGTCAAAATCAAATAGCTTCAGAAATAATGCAAGTAATACTGCATCATTATATTGTTTGGCCCTCAACCCCAATATTAGTTTTCAGAAGAAAGGGAGGAAAAAAACCCTTTCTTGATAGGACTTTTAAATTAAAAAAAAAAAAAAAAAACAAAACCTAAGACTGGCCCATCAGAGACTGGAAGAAAAATGCATGGGAGAGCATGTATGTATTTTAAGACTGAAAGGATTTCAAATTATGAAGTGAGCTTATAGTTTAAAAAAAATTCAGCTAAAAACAAAAGAACTGTCACAATGTTGATTGCCATTCTCTGACACTTCTTATACAGCTTCTTATACAGAAGCATTTGCTGCAATGTACCATCAGAAAATTCTGCTTCCAACATTGTGTTGTAGGGTTTGCAGCTGATCTCATTTCTCCTTTTGCAACACCCATGATGGGCCACCCAATATCACCTCCTGACAATATCCCACTCCTACCACACTTTGGCACCCTCCACAAACCACACATCCCATTCAGGTGCTCCAAGAACCTGCCAACAACTGGGACAACAGAGAAGATGCATTTATAAATATATGCACAGAGACATTGACACTCACACAAACGCTGCTGGTACATACTGTCTCATCATTTCTGAAGCTGCAGCATGACCAAAGGGGTTCCAACACTGTCATTAATTGGTTTTTAGTCTGCATTGTTGGGTTCTGGTATCCTGTACTGGAAGGTTTGAGGTGATCAGTCAGTAATTGTGTTTTCTCCTTTACATTGCACAATTCACTTTAGCCCACCCTACAGACTGTCCCTATCACTTCAGAAACCAGCAAGAAGGATCTTGTCATGCAATCTGATTCCTCAGTGCTGTAAATGTGAGTGAGGTGGGTAAGGGAGGATTGCTTCCTGTGAAGCTGCTCTGCCATTCTGAAGTTTGACTTTGCTATTTCAATTTTAATTAACTGATTTTGTGCTGCTCTCGGGTTTCGTGGCACAAAAGTAGAATAGAGTTTACTAAATATTTAACAAAACCACATAAACCTTTCCCAGTTCTAGAATGTTACCCAGTTGGAGGCTTGTCCTACAGACCTTCCGCATGAACCCCTCTAATTGCCAGCCAGCTTCTCACAGAAGGCCATTTCCAAAAGCAACCAGATTCCAGTCATGTTGAACTCTTTTGGATAACAAAATCTAAATCTACAAATCCCTGGACAAAACCTCCTGGCATTACTATTCACCTGGTTGTGCCAGAATGGTGCTGGTGACTTGAGCATTTCTGACCACAGTTGTCACATTTTCTATGAAGAAAAATACCATCTCTCAGTTCAAGCAAGCTGGGGCTCTAAAACTTAAAGCCAAGATGCTGAATTTTACCTAGAAATCAGTAGAGAGACACTGTAGTTCTTCAAGGATTGTGGTCTACAGTATCTGCAGTTACTGCACTTGCCTGCAGTGAAAGCCCCATAGGTACAAATATCTTACCTCCAGGAGCAAAGGCAAATAGCATCTCTGTCTGCTCATATGCTTGTGGAAATATAAGTCTTCATGCTAAGACAAAGTGATGAGAAGGGCTTTTAGTAGTCATATTACCTGAACAGCTAATACAGACAAGTATTCTCTAAATAAACAGGTTTGGAAGGTAAGCCTTAATAATTGTTTGCCAATG
The DNA here is from genome assembly GCF_000277835.1 of Geospiza fortis. NCBI lineage: Eukaryota > Metazoa > Chordata > Aves > Passeriformes > Thraupidae > Geospiza > Geospiza fortis. The sequence continues at coordinate 3,169,821 of NW_005054305.1, read as the reverse complement.
TAATTCAACATATTTTTTTTCATGTTACTTGAAGTACAGAATTATCAGTGTTTATTTGGGTAGAGCTTTGGCCTGGCATCTCTGCCCTGTTCATCAGTACCTATGAGATGCTTAGGTGAAATATTTTCACAGTTCAGATGAGCAGAGATGGACGTTTACAGATCTGTCTGTCCTGGCACCTGAATATGCTGTGATTCATTTTGCTTTTCTTACATGTCTCCTGGTTCTCCCTTTGTACCTTGACATCATTAATGACAGAGGAGACTCTTTCAGTGAAGGCCTTTGTGACCTATTGGGTCTGAGATGGGGGGAATCACCCCATGAATCCTCCCTCAATAATGTCCCAGAATTGAAGGCGAATGTCAAAGGTAGCAAGTTTTGGACCCAAACTCCCTCTCCTCTGTCATATTTAGGTCATTGGTATCTTACATTGAGAGAGCAGCAGTTCTTTACATAGGAGACACTTGGATTTGACTCTTAGGCTCGATTGTGTCTTGTCACTTCCAGAAATTCAGGAAATATCACAGGCTGAAATTCAAGCAGAAAAGACTCATTATTCTTAGAGACTATTACTCAAGACTTCATGGTGACTCTTGCAAATTGACTCTGACAGGTAGCTATCAAACACCCCTATATCTCCTTTAGAGCTTGCACAGCCACAAGAAACCTGTCTGGATCTGACTAGATCCTGAAAATAATTCTTCACAGTCAGAAACACTTGACTCCATCACCTGCAGCAAACAACCTGGATTAACCAGCTTGTTAACCACCTGTTTTCTTTGACTCTTGCACAGTTACAGCAGATTTCAAATGCTCTTTTCCTTGTAATCAATACATTCAGAACTGGGCTTAATCCACCAGCAATTTAGCCATCATCCTTTCTGCTTCGTTAGTTTGAGGTCATCTAAATTGTACAGGATAGCTGATCCTGCCTTAAGGCAGGGGGATGCTCTAGGTGACCTTTTAAGGTCCCTTCCAACTCTATTTTCAATGATTCTATGATATGATCTGTCAACAGAAAATAGATAAGCAGGTACATAGGGGTATTTAGTATATAGGCTCATCACTACCATGGTTTGATACCTATGCAGTTTTCCTTCTTAGATCCATAGCAGTCAGTATTGACTTTTAAGAGATGCTTTTTAAATGCTTCTGGAAAATATCTCTCAATGTACAGCTCTCAATGTACAGCTCTCTTACAATGCTTAACAAGGAAAAAAAAAGACAGGGATTGTTGGCATGTAACAAAAGAGCATCTCACATCTCCCACTCTGTATCTGCGCTATCATACCACACAGATGACAGGGATGGGTAGCTATACAAGGGGAACTGCAGGCTATCTGGGATATGTGCATTACTGACCAACGTGACTGGTGGTGTGGAAACTGGAAAAACACAGACTGGTTAGGGAAGATGACTTTACCATTGCAGTAAGGCGATCTGTACACAAATCCTGGCCACTAGGTCAAGCCTCCTATTTATAATGGCCATTCTTTATGAAACGCAGGCTGGAGGGTGAAGATTTCCAATGTTTAAGGCCAGGCATATACACCACAGACTCATTGTGTCCTTGAGACTCTTTCTTAATTTATGCTGAGCAGTGTTCTCAGCTGTAGTGATTACCAAAGGTAGCTCTGATGGAGACTGCAGGAGGGAAATGAAGTCTCTGACAGGGTTTCCATGCAGCCAGTTCGTGGTGATGATGCTGTTGTGTAGAGTTGGCTGAAGTCAGCAGGTCAGATACAGATTCTACAGTCAGCTTATGGAGAAGCTCTGTTGCTCTGAAGGATTTAAATGGGAACACTGTCAGGTTTGCTGTTCCTATTGAGCTCAATTTTCTTGGTGGACTGTACATGGAGAGCAAGTCTCAAATGCAGCCCAAACCTAGGTCATTAGAGGCTTTAAAAGATTACAGTCAAGACCCTGAATTGTATCTAGTAATAAATGGTGCATTAGCAGAGTGTGTGGAGCTTACAATGGCTTTGTATAGTAATACCCCAAATACAAAAAAAATTAAGTATACCACTTAAATGAATATTTACTCCATTTGTATAAAGAACAGCAGGGAAAGAAGAAGGCAGTGGAAAAAAACACAGGATGCTTGCTTGTGTTCTTATGCCATTTAGAGTGCTGTGCTAGCTAATGGGAGACAGATTCATTCACTTTAATAGAGCAAATATGATCTTAGATTAATCTACTTGATGATGATGACAGATTTTAGGTTCAAAATGAGAATTCAGTTCCTTCTAAATAAATAGCACCAAAATACCCAACTGGTATTTATGAAGAGGCACATTTTATCAGCAGTTTCAGCAGCTAACATAGAGGTTTGGATGGGTTCAAAAAATGGAGTCCCTCTTACTAACTGAAATGAAGATCAAGGCACATAAAAAAGGATCAAGGCAGAAAAGCTCACATAATCTCACCTCACCAATTATCATACTTTTCATTTTTTAGTGTTGAAGACTTTCAGTGCCCATTGTTCTCAGTCCAGAAAACTGAGCACCAGCTTACTCTATTGCCAGAACAAACAATATAAGATTTTAAAATGTTGAGTGTTTGCAATTAGTAATTGTGTACATCTGTAGGTGTAGCACTTTGATGCATTCACATACTGTCACACTGTTGGACAGCAGGGTACAAGGTATGCTCAGAGAACAGGAGCATAGAACATGGGATGTGCTCAAAATCCATGTGAGTATAAAGGGAATAAACAGAGTTTACTGCCTTACTGCACAATACCTTTGTGATTCCAGAAGATACCTCCATACTGAAATCCATCAGTATCGTTTGGGCTTCCCTCATGTTGAAGGTATAGAATTGTTCATCCACAAAATTGTTTTAAGCTGTAATTCTGGTTTGATCCAGGGAACCTTGTGCAACCTTATTTCATGCGGACCTTAAAATCAACTGATTTTGTAACAAAGGCTGGTTGCTAAAAAGTGTATGGTGGTGTGGAAGGGGGGTATGTGGGCAGCTCAGCTGCATTTCTAGTTAGCCCTCAAGTCTCCTCCTTTTGGAGGTCTGCATTTTATTGACCCTGACTCATTTGTGGAAGAAAAATAAATAGAATTCCAGAACTTAGATCTTCTTTCAAAACAGTGTTGAAGGAATTGAGTGGAGAGTTAACAGGAGCACTTAGCACTGTGGATGTCTATATTCTGTCTTGCCAAAGGGTAAATAGAGGACATTCATTTGTTCATCAGCTTCCAAATCTCTTCTCTTCCCCTCCCTAAGGGGGGAGTGAAGAAAAAATAATTTGAAGAAGGGGGTTCTGAATACCTCATATTCTCTTTTGCCTATTTCTAGCAGAGCCAGGAATGAACAATTAAATCTAGGGCTTCCCTGTGGTCTGTGAATAACACAGCACAGTGCTAACCATCAGGGCACAAAGGCAGACAACAAAAGGGGCTTTTTTATTTTTTGTTTACCCTTCAGGACACTGTTTACCTTATCACTGAAGGGGAAGTTATCATCTCATCCCTTTTGGAAATCATAGCGGGTTGGTTCTGTACCTCCAGGTATCGGACTGGCTAGTGATGAAGTGGGCATGTCAGCCGGAGGTTAGGGAAGTCGTACCGGGAGCTGTTGCACTCTCCGTCTTTCCCTCTTGCTCCTTCTCTGTCAAACCATTCTCTCTCTCTCTCTCTCTCTCTCTCTCCCCCTCTAAGCTGGAATGTTATTTTTTTTTTCCTTCCCCCTCCCCTCTAAATTTACTTCACAGCAGATTGTCTTGTAGTAAATCACCAAAAACCCAAATAGCACTAAAGCATTCTGATACAACATTAGCATTTGCTTAACAAGCACAAGATAAACATTAAACAAAGAACTGCATTTCTTTATTAGAGGCTGCAAGATACATAATCCATGAGCACAAGAAACATGGGACCCAGTGGATATGCAGATGTGTGTTATTTCATTGGCGCTGGGCGGCCTTGTTAGAAAAGGTTTTCATCTGAAGGCTTGGGGGTGGATAGTTGACTGTCCCTGGTGGGGCTGTAACTAGATACGGAGACTGTTGCAAGCTAGGCTGGGCTCCCTGGTGGATGCGCTGATTGGACAGCCCGAGGAAAACTTGGGAAGCATCAGGAAGTGAACTCAATCACCTTGGGGATGAGAGGGGAGAACCAGATGAAGGCATTTGACTTCTTTTGTAACTCCCACTAAGGACAGATTGCCAGTACGATCCAGCCTCCATAACTGCAAATCAGACCCTTTCCCCTATGCCGATTTCATTAGAATGGCCAGCATGGTGCAAAGAGGAGGGAGAAAAAAAAGGTTAGACACAGTAATTTTACAGGCAGGCGGGTACAAAAAAAATCTGCATAATTAAGCAGTCAAGGCTGCTAATAGGGGAGTTTATATGCTCTGGGACCAGGCAAGGGCAGCACATATGGATATAGCACTGGATATTAAATCTACGGCATGCAGACTTACTTCAGGGCCCTTAGAGAAAAGGCTAATTATAGAGAGAGGAATTGTGTTTACTGGTCTGTCTTGGGCAAAGATGTTGAGAGAAGTGCAACCAAGTTTTGCAGTTAGACATGAACAGTCTGTTAATAGAGATATCAAAAATATGTGCTTGTGGTTGCTTCACATCTAATCAACAGGAAATCACAGATTCCGAGACCCCCTTCTCCCAGTTAAATGAGGAGGGGAAAAACACATACATATACATATTCCGGATGCAGGATGTGAATGTGTTCATTATTAAATTGCTGGAATTTAATCTGAACCAAGCTCTTTATCATCAATAAATTATATTTAGCAGTTTACCCTAGTTTAGCTGCTCCTGTTAAAAAATGTCAGTGCTTCTGGGTATAAGCTTCAAGTCAGCATTTAAATATAAATGGATGATATGAATGGAAGTTACAACGGGCAGGACTGAGCAGTTAGAGAAAGGGTATGTTTATGTAACGAGTCCTGACGTGGTGGACATTAACATTTCATAATGCAGATCAAAGGTATGGAGAAGACCCAAGAGCCATCAGTCAGAGGCCCCTAGCTACTGTCTAGTGTCTTCCATGAGATTTTTTCTCCAAATTAGAAAGCATTAGACTTTTCTTCATCCAGATAGATAGAGAAATAGATAGAGATTTTTTTTTGTTTTAATACTTTTGAAAGTCATTAACCAATTTCTAGCTCCCTGACCACTCCCCACAGAAGAGGTGTCTCATTCTGCTGCAAGGATTTTACTCAAGGCATTATCATGAAACAGATCCTCATATCCATAAGTGATAGCAGAGGCCAGTGCCTATGGCCTGTTTTGATTTAGCATTTTGCTGCTTTAGGCTTTTGTCTTTTTAATGTTTTGATAGCTATTCTGTCATGGGTAGCCCCATTCTAAGGTCCTGAAAAGCAAGAGAGTCAGTCAGAAGTCTGCTGTGAGGGTCTTCTCATTCAGCAGGGTGTCAGAACCATGTGTGAGATGGTGGGTATCCATTGGGAGCTCAATGTGATCATGAGGTATTGTGGAGCACACAGGAAGAAGCCATTGGTTTGGCTCCCTTTATTGTATTGGTAAAGAAAACCAAACCAGCACTCAGGGAATTTACTGCAGTTTTGTGTGGAGTCCAGCACCAGCACTGCAGTGACACACAATGATAGCACAGAGGTGTGCAGAAAGCAGCCCCTGCCCCAAATGCTTGCAAAGACACTCTGAGTGCTCACTTTGCAAAGGAAATAACATTTGTCTTGCTTGGTAAATCACTGTATGCTGGCCTGCTAACAGTGACTTCATATCCCAAGTCTAATCACAGGTGAGCTCAAAGCAGATTTTTCCCCCTGTGCTGTGAAGTGAGGCATGGGGAAGAGTGTTGGGGTCACCTGGGATCAGCCAGATTGCTCAGCACTGGCTGGAACTTGTAGCAGGTGGCACTACAGGGACAGTCCTTGGGGCATCTGGGACAGCAGAGGTTTTTTCTTCCCCACACCTAACTCAAAGTGATAAGTAACTAAATTATATATATTTAGAATGCTGCTGTTTATGCTACTGATAAAGCCAGAAAGCTCCAAGTATGTATGAAGCCCTGTCTCTTCAGGGTACCACATTATGCAGCAATCACATGGCCACAGTAGTGTCTGAGTGTCAGTCTTCCCTGTTTGTTCATGTCACAGAAGGAGAGGGAGCTCAAAGACAGCTGTACTGACTCTGACGTTGTGAGAATGCAGTTGAGTGGAAGAAAATAATCTGTACAATCTTCCCAGACAGGAAAAATTATGTGCTGAGATTCAGCTCTTCCTAACATTACATATTGTGTAGAAAAGAATGGAAAAATAGAACCTGGGAGAGACCATCCATGTACATTTTTGGACACAATCAATCAACTGGGAAACACAAATCTGGGGAAAGCAAGTATTTCTTACTTTCTGGTGCATGCAGAATGGTTTGGTTGTTTTTAATTCTTTTTAATCCTGAGTAACTTGTGTTCATCTCCTGGATGCTCTCCCTCTACAACAGTTACTGGTCTTTACCAGAGCTCCCTGCAACTTAGTTTAGATTTGTAAATTTGAAGTGGAGACAAATACACATCTGTGTGTATGTATGCACACACTCACTTTTTCACAGCTTACACAGCAGTTAAAAGGATTAATGAAAATTCTCTTCCAGCATTTTTTTCCATATGGTGGTGAGAAAATCTGCCTTAAAAATATCTGCAGGGTGTCTGTAATGATGGCAGTAAAACATCGGGATTGCCCCTTGTGAAACACATGTTTTGGGGCAGTTGTGTTATCAGTTTAGGTGTGAATTAAACAAAATTGTATTTTCATTAAAAAAAAATAAAGTAAGTTGCAAAAGACAGAATAACTTTTCACTACTGAGGAGCAAGCAGATAACCTGTCAATAGTGATGATCTAATGGCAGTCTCCAGGCTGTGCTGTGTCATCAGCCAGCTGTCAATCCCACCAGCATGTCTCAAAAGCACTAATTGTTGTGATAGTATCAGTGTGAAAGCTGCTAAGAAAAAAACATAGTCCCTTGGTGCTGCTTTGTAAAAGATAGCTTGAGGATCAAAGTTCAGCTTGCCTTGACTGGAATTCATTTTTGTGTGCATAGCTACCTGTTAACACATTACTAAGTACCTAATTGTAGCTGGTTGCAGCTGCAGTTATTTTGCTGGTAAAACACAACAATCAAGCTGACTGCAGTCTCCTACAAAAAAAAGTATTCACCAGCTTCACATAAAATCACCTCTTCTTCTCCCGTGCAGCCCCATTAGGCTTGGATCAGGGGAAAAATGCCTACTCCTCCTCATTCAAGCTGATATTAAAGACTTGCTCCGGCTGTGGTTTCAGGAGCAATCCTGCTTAAGTAGCAGTTCAAGCATCATTTCTATATGCAATTTGAAATGCATATGCATGTATCTTTTATTAATACATATGTATCCATATTGCTGTTTTTACAGCTTCTCTCTCTGCAGCATACTTCATTCACTGATTGTTAAGTCCTGTAAAAGATAGAAAGTATTTCTTCTTCTCTTTTGATTAGGAGCTTCAAAGACAGAAATAATATGTGTGTTAAGATAGAGTCTAATATAACACTGGCATTAGAAGAGATATATAATTATAACTAGCAGACACCTGTCAGTAATGTTCTCTCTCAATATTCCTACCCTGTTATTTTTGGCTCCTTTTTGCTCTGTTAATCCACCCATTCCCGTCTCTAAATCCCACTGCTTTTTCCTTCTCATCATCTCAAAGATCTCTCCATTTCTTTCCACCTCTACAGCCAGTACTCTTATTAGAAGCCAAGTTACATTTCACTTTAACTACCCTGTTTTTCCTCAGACTAGACAACTGCAGCCATCAGCCTTGTTTTGGATACTGACTTAATGTGGTTTACTTATATTTATTTGTGTTACTTTTACCCCTTTATCAAGTATAAACATCCTGTGATCAAAGATTTCTATCCAACCCTGCTTATGCTCCCTTGTTGAGATTCCTTTATCCCTACCTCTGTGCTCTTCTAAAGGCTCACAGCTTTGAACACCTATTTCTGGAGTCAGAGCCAATGTCCCATTATCTTTTGTCACAGGGCTCTTGTGCTTTGAAGAAATGCTGTCAGGACCCCTGCACAGCTCTACCTTGTCCAGCTTTGTGTCCTCTTCAACATCTAAGTTCTGCCATGCTTGCCTGGAGTGACTATTTGTTTCAGAAAGAAGGGCACAAATATGTGTACCTTATTCAGTATTCCCAGTCACATTCTTTTCTGGCTGCTTGTCCTCCCACAGTGAGGTTCTCTGGGCTAGGGCCACCCGCCTGGAATTTAGTGTGAGCTGTGGGGAATGGGTGAAAAGGCCAGGTGACAGTATATTCTGCTGTTCTTCTCGTTTCTTCAAATTCAGGCAGGTTACAACCAGAGAATTGCTTAGTTGCCCACATCTCCTTTGCTCTCAAATATCTTCAGATGGTCTAGAAAAGTACATTTTTAAGAAGATTCAAAGGACTGGACATTAAGGTTTTTGCAAAGTGTATGCAAGCAGCAGGATTAGAGGCCTGATTCTGCAGATTCTCAGGCCATTTTACAAAGCCCTGAGTACAGAGAGAGGCAAGAGAAGAGAGGCTATATTTATCCTGGTACGCGACACCAGAGACATGAAAACAATTGACCCCTTTGTTTCTATTTCTCCCCACTTCTGCAACCCTGCCAGGCCTAATTTAGTGTCTGTACTCACCTTCCCTGAAAGCAATGCAGTCTTTTACTTGGCTTCAGACTGTTTTCCCAGAAACCGGTATGTCAGCTGGCACAGGGAGAGGTTTCTTGGAGAATGGGTGAGTGGGCTGGGTTCTGTGGTTCCTTAGTTTTTCTGCTGCTCTGGTTGTACCTCAAGAGACCAGCAGCCTGATTAATGCATTGTTCTAAAATGTCATAGGGACCTCTGGGCACAAAGTGTTGCATCCTTCAGAACCACCCAACTCATGCAAAAGCAAGAGAGGTGCAGCCATAGGGAAAATGTCAAGCTGGGATTGAATAGCTGTGAGCGTCATTGCCACCAGTAAATAGGAACACTTATTTGACCAGGGTACAGCAAATGCTAAAAATACACTGTGTCCATCCAGTTCCCTCATTCAATATTGCAGCCCTGCTGCTGAGACAGGGAGTTTAATCTGCATTTGTGACTTATCATGCATTAATAAATAAATAAATAAAATTTTAAAAAAAATCAGGGGATATACAGTAGATGCTTTTTACTGCCAGAGTGGAACTTCACAATCCTACCAGGGGACCTTTTTGTAATGTTTGTAATGTGCTGCTATCGTGCTTTAGCAAAGAAAAATGTCACTGCTGGGCTTTATTTTTAACAGACTTTTTTAAACATCAATTAATGCTAGCAAATGTAATGAAGCAGATTTTCCTCTTTACTTATATTTGGGTGAAAGCAGTGAGGGGGCTTGGGGAATGATATGCATGGGCAGAGAGCAGAGGGGCAAAAAGGTCTCTGCCTCTGCAGTGCCACTGAAGAGAGGTGGATTATCCTTTTGAAAGGTGTGTAAATGCAGATGGACACCCAGCTTCCAATGGCAGTCACTAGGTTTGAGAAATAAAGCTGCTTTTGCATGTATCATTCATGAGGCATGTTTAAAAATATACTGCAAAACATGCATCTTACTTAACACAGAGTAAGATGTGTGTTCCATTGGTATTCACCTGGCTGAAATCAGTCAACCCTCCATATGCACTCTTCTTATTATTAGAGGAAAAATGACCTAAGGAGGGACATTTGTTTCTTTTTGCATTAACCCTATAAGAGTTGCCTCATAATATATTTTCCCCATGATTGAAACCATTGCAGTGTTATTAGCAGCGTTAGCTAGCTCTCTGCTGTTTCTCTAACGCAAAGGCAAACACATGTTCAGGTTTGTAGGCAAACTCTTCCAACACTGATTTGTTTTGCACTGCTGGGAAGAGATATCGCTGCAACTTTGGCCATGCAACATTGGACTTCTTTCATGAGGGCCTCTCATGGAATTAATGGTGATGCCTGTTGTTTGGCAGGCATATTTGACTTACCACGATGTGACAGAGTTTTGATTCAGGCACAAAGGGCACAGAATGTATCATTCAAAGATAATGTACTATACATGAGGTGATATTGTACCGACAGAGTGAATTAAGGGCAAAGAAACAACTTGAATTTGGACTTTCCTTGCTGTTGTCACTTTTTTACTGGGACCTTCAGAGTGGTTTATTTTCTGAGAAATGCTGGTATGTTGGTATATCAGCCAACTTTCTGTTGGCTATAACTCAATTTCAAGCTGGTTTTTTTCTCCTCATACCCAGCTTGTTGTCTTTTAATCTTTTCAGGGTGGGGGTAGAGAAAGGGTGTGTCAGTCACATAGACTGACAGAAAAATGTTGGAAAGATAAGGGGGTGGATAGATGACTCGCAAATACGCCTTTCAGTTCAGTTGCCCCACCTCAGTTTCCTTGCTGCTCTGCGGGTATTCCTCGTCAACTACTATTTCCAGTTCTGATCTTTGGCTTCTGGTGCCCAGCTGACCTACAGAGGCTGCCCACCTTTTCTGCTGTATAATTTTCAAGGATTTAACGCAGCAATTTTTATTCTTCTCCGCTGCCATGTCATTTATCAAGTCCAGCAGTCAAACAGAAATGAACATCAACAAAATATGTTGCTTATTTGTGAAAGTGTCATGGGATCCAAATCTGCATGCTTCACCTAGCAAAACACATTGCAAAATCTAACAGTGGGCTCTTGCTGGTCAGAGTGATGCAGAGCACAGCAAGTGAGTTTGCCCTGTTGTTTTTTTTACTTCTAAAATGCCCCTGTTTTTCCAAATACAACTGGAGGGGTAATGCTCCTCCTTGACCTTATTTTCTGTTGTTCAAATCCTGCCTAGTGTTAAATCCCTCTGCTCACCTCCAGGTTTAATACATTTAAAATTGCTTCTTGAGTGAGGTGAAGGAAGCAATTGAAGGGGCTGGGGGATATATTCTATCTGCCTTACATCTTTGCATCTCATATGCTTGTTTTCCCCACTTTGTTTGGAGAAAGACTGACAAGTAAGCATAACATGCCAAGTAAGTAGAGAAACTTGCTGCCTGTGAGGTTTCTGATGAAGATGCTTTGTTTTAAACAGCATCAGGGTTTCCAAATGATGGCCCTCCAGCTTAAAAAAAAAAAACAAACAAAGACAAGGGAAGTTGAATGCATATCTAGTATCATTCTGTTAAGAAATGCTTTTATTTCTTAATATCATTACAAATTTGGAAAATATCATTACAATGCAAAAAAAATCTTTTGGAGCTGGCCTTTATTACAAAAAGTCAGGGTATGCAATATTTAAATGACAGTTTAAATGAATGTGCTCAGGTCTTGGTCAAATTGTTTAATGAAGTTAAGAAATTAAAAATTTACCCACAACAAAAATGTCCACAGCATCTTTATAAGCTTTATAAGCATCTTTACAAGATAGCGTTGGAAACACTTTCAAATTTTTTTCCTTTTTTTGTGGGCTTTAATGCCTGAGATTGCTCTGTAAAAGAGATGGGTGTCTTCATTGGCTTTTTTGTCCCTGACAAAATGTAAAAAAAAAAAAAAATCTGTGTCTGCAAGTGTTTTGTGTGTCTCCTTCCATTCTTCTGCTTATTCTTCAACTGTGTCAACAGTATGTGCGGATAAATAAAATATCATCAAGAATGCTGATATCATCTTCCTTTTCCCTTTTCCCTCCTCTAACTTACAATAATGTGGGGCAAAGGTCTACTTAACATAACACAGTTACGATAACTAGTACATTTGTATTTCTGCTATGATGAGAGGTCTGCTGTAGTGAGACTCATCCACTGTTGCTGCTTCTTCTCAGCAGTGTTAATTATTCTTCAGGCTCGTGTAGCGTGTGTATGGAAACACAAAATAAGCGATCAGGGAGTAGGATATTTTTGGTTTTATTTGTTGTGTCAGTGACACTTCCACTCTGACACAAACTCACAGCACAACACTCCTGATCTGTAATGAGGTTATGTCCCAGGATGTGTGTTAAAAGCACTAAATAGTCCCTTGCTTATTCAAAATCCTCATTTATCTGAATTAATTTTGTGTCCCCCATTTCATTTGGGTAAATTAGGTTTCACAGTTTCACCATTTGATCACAAGTCTCACAATGTTCAGTACTTCTTGTTCAACCTGAGCCCCTGAAATGGCAGTGCTGTATCAAAATCTCAGTCTTCATTTTAAAAAAAATTTGAAATTCTCACTCTCCCCGTTACAGAGAAACCCTCTGAGGGGAAACAGCTCAGTGCAGACTTCCAGCCATACACTGAGTTAAATCTCATGGCTTTTAACCCATTCTACCCATTCTGCAGCTCATGGCTGAAATAAATTTGGGTTCAGGGACTGCTCGGCACCTTGTGCATGTACACACAGCAATACATGTAGGGTTGGACTGGGTCTTCCTCCCTTTCTTCCTGAGTTCCTCTGTTTTTATCCCACCTCTTCTTGTTTAAATGAACTGACACATACAATGAAAACTCAGTGGGCCTTTTGGAGAATATTTCAGCCCGCAAATGCAGTCTTGTCAGTTATTTATTAGAGTATGTCTTAGTAAAAGGCTGATGTCTTACAGTGGTCAGCCACCTATCTCTTGCTGTTACAGGCACGGTTCTCATATCACATTTCATATTTCCTCAGTGTTTTATGAGTGTTTTTTGGTTTCTCACTGATGTTAATCACCTCATAGTCATTTGATGTCAGGCCACATTTTTCTCCAGCTCTATAACTTTTATCTGGAGAGGCTATATAGTGACCTGACAGCCTATAGTTTTATATTTCTCATAATGGTATAATGGTCCTGTATTTTTTCCCCAAGTTTGATGCTTGATATTTGTAACCTGCTGTTCTTTTTAATTGCTTATTGTTATTAATGATATACTGGTAACTTTGTTGGCTTGAGACATTTGGATGAAAAAATACATCTATCATTATTGCCACAAGAACTGCACTAAATTGCTCAAGCTCTGCCTGGAAGTGTATCCTACTCTGCATTTCTTCAGTGAACTTCAAGTGAAGGTTAAATTGAGACTTTGCTGTGCCTTTCCACACAGGTTTCATGTCCTTGTCCTGCTTCTGCTCACCACTTCTTCAGCTCCGTTTGCCTTTTCTGTCTACCTCCTTTTTTGTTTATTGCTGCCACTACATCTGTTCTCCTTCCCCAACCAATCTTTATCTGTCTGATACATCTCTTTTTAGATAACTTTTCTCTATTTCTTCTACTCTGATGTTTTTCCTCTTTTCCCCTTATTATTTGAAGTTCAGAACTTTTCCATTCTGTAACATCAAAGTTCACTGGAGGAGCAGCTGTGTTCTTAGGCACCACTCCTCAGCTGCTAGCGTGGTGGGAAATGGTGTCTTTGCTTCAATGAGGGATTAGGTTTGATCAAGGTTTGGAATAAATCTGTTAACAGAGGCATTTAGAATTTGGGAAAATAAAGCCAAGGCCCAAACATGTAACTGATAGAGAAAGAATAACTAATTGGCCCTCATTGTTCTCTTATCCACAAATGAAGAACTTTCAATATAAAAATTCCAAAAGCTGTTTGTTCAGCTCAGTGTGAGGTCTTAGTACCAGCAGAGAAAGCAGGAAGGAGAGTGGAGCAGGTTTAGAATGACGTCTAGTCCTTTTTTTGATATGTGGGCCCAAAGCTGCTTGCTTGCTTTATAGAAGAATCAAAGAGAAACATAGGGAAAGGTTAGCTCAAATTAAAATTGAGCTTTCTCATTTTAAATGCTTTCCTAAATAAAACAGCAAACTTAATCAGATGAGCAATATAAATAATTCTTTATATTAAATTGAGCTTTATCATTTTAATACATTGCTGTACAAGGAGATCTCCCCTAACAGGCAAAGCAGTTCACTCACATGAAATTAATCTAATTAAATGCCCAGTTATCAGCATGGACCTGAGGGCCTTCACAGCCTGAACCTCTTCTTCCTCCCTGTTTTTTCTGAGGGCTGGGGATAAGGAAATGGAGGTTAAGGGGAAAGAAAGCAGAAAGTTGATACACACCTAAATGAGTTGAAGAGCTGGATCAGAATCACAGCAATTGCTGTTCATTCCCAAGTGTCCCTCCACCTATGTAAAATGATGTCAAATAATATTTGACTGATATAATAGCATTAAGATTTGGAAAACAAAATATCAATACTATCTGATGTATTAGGAAATATGAAAAGGACTGTTATTACTTCATGCTCTTGAGTCAAATATCTAATAGAACAAGAAAGCCCTATCCTACTCTTTTTTTTTCCATTTTTCTTTTTTCTTTCCTATCTTTTAAGAATAAGCAGGCAATTCTTTGTAGATAAACAGCATTTCAGCACTTAGAGACTTTATCTTCCAGACATCTAATAGCTTCATGCCAAAAGAAAGAAGGCAACTCTGACCCTTTTTGTATACTCAGAACAAAAGAAATACCTGATGAGACTTGTGTACAAAACATAATTTCTACTGCTGGTCCACTGTAGTGTAGAATTAATATTGACCCTTTGATTGTCTCCATGTGAGATGTTTTCCCAGTACCACTAAATTTAGAACATTTTGTATTTAGTTTATGCAACATGAAATATTCTCCCCTACCCTAAAAATTTGTGTTTTCTTTGTGCAAAGCTTAAAAGTAACTATACCTGTACTTTGGCCAGTGTGTTCCAGAAGACGCAGATGAGTGGGCATTACTAGTAGGCATGTAGCAACAAATAACAGAGAAAGCTAGTTCTCCAACCAGAGAGCAAGAACAAGAAAACAAAACTGTAGCCTACACAATGAACAAAAAATACTGAAATTGAATGCATGTAAAAAAAATTGAATTAATAAGAAAGCAAAAAGTTTTTACTTGTTTTTACTGTGCTTAGTTCTTCTGAATACAAATATGACACTTTTATTATTTTTCCCCCTACAGTTTGATTAAATCATTAATATCTACTTAGCTCAGACATCCTCTGAGCCATTCAAATTGCAATTTTACTTTACTGAAGAAGATTTGGTCCAAGAATTTTTTCTGGAAATAGGCTCTTAGCTTACAGAAGAGAACAGAGAAAAACTCAATTCCAACCTTAATTACAATCGTTCATTCATAATGGTTAGCAGATGAAGCAGGGTCTAATTCTTCCACCATTAATTTAGTAAGAGAGTTTTCATTCTCTATTTGGGATGCATCTTTGGGGTATGGTTTCTTTATCTGTAAAATTTAATAATCTGTATCTCTCTGTGTACTGAGAGGATAGAGGGCTTAACCTTGCACCTCAGCAGAATTTTGTCCCACAAAAAGCCTAGGCAGGAGTCTAGAAGGATGGGAGGCTTGCTCTCCTGAGCTAGTTATGCCAACATTTGGAGGATCAGTCACCAAGTTTTTAATCAGTGCTCACTAAGTGCTATTTGAAAAGGCAAATATTGAGCTGGATCATCTGTCTACAAATAACTCATACCACTCAGCTTATTCCTACTGGTTTAAATTTCTTTTTATATCCCATAGCAAAATTGTTTCCAAAATAAGCTCCATCACATGGGATTTTATTGCAATGATGGAGTGTAACCTTGTAATGTGTGTAGCTATGTGATGCAACACAGACTTTTTTTCTGAACGAATTTTAATACCTTTTTCTGCTGCAGTTACAGACAGGGAGTAGCAAATTATGCATGTCCCATCAGCTGGTGAATAACACTTGCAGAATTCCTGAACTCTCTCCTGGTAGCCAGTTGTGCAGAAAATGCTGTTGTTTGATGGAGAGGGGACTTGCTGTATTTAAATTGTTCTTGCTTGATCTGAATACATGACACTTATTAAGAAATAGACCCTGCCAGTTGCCCTTCTTTTATTTTCATCCAGCCTCACTGAAGCCAGACAATTTGTGGCTTTAATAGAACGTACAAGGCACATGTGGTAAGAAGAGTTCACTTACAAGCAGCCAAAGTGAGTGCAACCAAGCAAAAAAGTGAACAGTTGGTGAAGTGAAATGCATCCCTTGCTTCAGACAAAAATACAGTGGAATGAAAGACGCAGTAGACTGGCTTTCCCTTAAGCAGATCTAATTTCAAAATCTGTCCCATGAGAGATGAACTTTTGCTTTAATTGAGGAGGTGGATCCCAGCTCTTTGTCACTCCATCGATCAGCACCCTTTGCTGTAGCTTTAGCAGTGCACTGCAGAGAGCTGTAGGATTTATTTCCTGCTTGTTGAGTAAAGCTTCCTAGCCAGTGCTGCTGGGAGTCAGCATGGCCTGGCCTCAGCAGCACAGTGCAGCTCCCATCCTCTTCCTGCTGCGGCAGGCCAGGACATTCCAGGCAGTGTCATAGCCTGGTTCCTACCTTTCCCTTGAGAGGCTGCAGTTATTGGTGCCTCAAGAGTTTAGGATTGTTGCAAGGGTCTTGTCTACCAGCTTTCCTTGGCATGGGCAGAGTCTTACCTAAAAATCATTCTGAACTGAAAAAAAAAAGCAAGAGGAAAGACATTGCTTGGGATGCAGCCAGATGTTTTGAGTTTCTTCACTAACATCATTATTTTGGTTAAAAGTGGTATTAAGGATAAACACAGACCAGCAGGCTGGCATCTAAATAAGCAGGGGTATGTGGTACAAGAGGGAAGGTGTGAAGGATAACTGTGCCTAGAGGGTGAGTGAGGAAGGAAGATATTTCCTTCCCCTGCCCTCCTGTTTCCTAACATGTGGTGACTTGACCTGGACTGTCCAGGAGAAAGACAGGTGTATTTCTGTCTTTCCATCCAATCCTCCATCCTGTCTCATGAGGATCAAACCATTAGTTAGGACTTAAACAAAAACTGGTTTTGTATGACAGGTTGTTCTCACAGCTGTAAATTCTAGCTGTATACTTCTTCCTGCTGCAAATGCCAGCTGTATGCTTTGCCTTTGCTGTCTCCTCCTTTATCCCTATTTCCATGCTTTTCATGTCAGCTTCCAAAATTAATGCTGTGATGGATCATGTGTCTCATTTGAGGGGTTCTGATAATGTTTGAGGAATTGAAAATGGCAGAAGCATTAGTGCTATCAGGGAGAAATTATGAATGGGGTGCTAGAGACTTGAGGTACTGTTCCATTTCAGCTTCCAGTCTTGGAAGAGCTGTTAATTTGTTCTTTAGCATGTGAAGGTACATGTCATGCACATACTTGCCACAGTAGACCCTAAGACCAAATTTTGGGTAGGAATGAGATTGTCTGAAGTGTCACAGGGAGGCTGGTGGTTGTGTAGGTGTGTGGCCAGTAGAATTTAAAAGATGCAGGTAGGCACAGCACTAGAAGCTAGGAAGCATGGATGGCTGTACACTCTGGAAATTACAGTGTTGTGTGGTGGTTTCTGTCCTTCCCCTGCTTTTGTGTGAGATGTTGTAGCCAAGGGGTTAGCTGTCATCCATGGCATTGCTTTCTTATTCCTCAGATCTCTGGCTTATAAATGTGTGCTGCAGAATTAGCTCAGGGAAGAGTGAAAGCAATGTGAAGGAGAAATTGGTTTAGGGGCATGGTTTGCTTGGTAAAAATATTACAAAGAAAACACATTGAATGTGGGAGATGTGCATGTTTTAGATCTAAAAAAAAAAAAAATTACAGGGCCTGCAGCCATTTCATTCCTGTGTTGTGTGTGGAGGGCAGATTTTACATGACTTCTTAGCGGATTATTTTGAGTATGGACCAAGCCTCACGATGATTTACCAGGAGGACGTCATGATCCTAGGACCTTTGCCTATAGATTTATTCAGAGTAGAAGGCACAAGGACCCTTCTGGACAATCTCGAGGATGAATAAGAGAAAGAGTTACTTATAAACTGTTACAAATTGGTGCTGGGTAATGGCTGTAGTGTTGATCAGACAATATAAGAGGGCCCCCAGTGGTTACCGACTTAACAGCTGCATGTAAGTCAGCCAGTGAACATTTGCTTGTAGCTGCTCTAGTTTTGTTTTTATTGAAGAGCAAGAAGCATAAACACAAGTCTAGACGCTGCTTAAAGGGTTCCACTTGTTTAAAGCGTGTATTGAAATGGCAGGGCCTTCCATGGAATGAGCAAGTTGTGCCTTGAGTTGGTAACACAGATTGGGCCAGGTCATCCAGAGCGCTGGCTCTGGGGCAGGTGCAAGTGGGAGCATCCTGCCTGCTGTACAAGCAGCTCAGTAACTCTGCAGTACATGGGTAGCCAATACTAAGAGGATCCCCAAATATGAGTATATGCTCAGCACAAAGACTGATTATATTTGCTTTTATAGCTGGTTGTCAAGTTAGTTGCTGAGGTAATGGGCTGCACCTCAATTAAAATCTACCTGCCTGCATTGAAACATTTAATATTTGTGTAAATATTAAATATTTATATGAATATTAAATGCATTTATTTGGAATTGATTCATGTTTACATTTTCCCACTATCTGAATAAAGATTACAAATGGAAAGCAATTTACTTATGCAGAAATTCTGCATGCGTCAAACTCATTTGACTATAAGCAGTGGGTAAACCATTCCCATCCATCTTGCGAGGTCTTAACCATGTCCAAGCTCATATCCCAGCCACGTAAGGGCAACAGTAAGCACCAGTTCCGTGCTGTACAGTGGGTACTTTGTTCTTGCCTTCCTCATGGCGTTGTTGGGCCCATAATGTGAAGGACGTGCTGACTTGTTTTACGATGTACCACACCAGGGAATGCAGTGCATAGTTTTCTGTTAGATTTGGAAAAGTGCAGGCTTTATATTAAAGGTTCATTTCTTTTTCATCCTTCAGCTAACTCATTTGCACTGTAATGTACTTTCCTATTCCTCCTCCTAATACTTGCTGCTTTTTTACCTATTTTGCAAGCCATATTTTTAGTCTAATCCATACAACAGTTGTCTAAAATTCCATAGCATTGCTTATTTCTTACCTATAACTCTTAATAAAAAATAGGGCTGTGCCAACCTATTATATCCTTAATAGAATATTCTAATGGTTATTAAATCAATTGACTCTGAATCTCACTTTAATAAATGAGTCAGACAGTATTTTCCAATTACTGTCAGCCGCCACCTTTCCAAAGAGCAGATTATTTTGATTGAATTTTTTAAAGCTGCTCAGCACTTTTTTTAAATTTTTTTTTTTACTTTTTTTTCTGCCTGAGTAAGAGCAAAGAGCAGCAGCTCTGTTCTGCAGGGAAGGAGAGCCCTTTGGACTGTATCTGACACTCCATTCCATTTCAGATTTATCCCAAATGAAAACTGAAAATGTGACATTTCACTGGCCCTTTATTTATTAATGATATCATATTTTGCACTTCCATAGCACCCTATCAAATTGTTTGCTAAACATGGAGAGCTAGACAGGGGCCACTGCGTAAACAGAGCCTTTTGCATGCTCTTTCCACATCTGGCACCTTTGCAGGATTTGCCACATCCTGGCTCTTTCTTGCCAGTGGGAGATAAAAGGCTGGCTGTGCTTTTAAATTGTCTAGGGAGAGCAGAGAACAGGGACAAAGCCTTTTTCCCCCATCCTTCCACAGTGCTCTGTGATCCAGGCAAGTTGTGTGTCAAGAAATACAGTCTTAAACCCTTTCACAGGCAGATGGGAGTGATTCTGGGTCTTCTGAGTGTGGTAGATAATCTTGGACTCTTCTCCAGCTCCACTATCTTGGTTGTATTAAAAGTCTTAAGGGATAGTAATTAGGTCAGCCTGTTAAAGTAGAAATTAAAAATTAGCACCTCTTCTTTAAAGATGGGTAGTCTGAGAAACACAGGCCACACTGTCATGCCCAAGGTGATAAGAGTATGTCAGTGTTGGAGTTTGGAATGGAAGCCAGAGCTCCTGATTCTTCTGCCAGTTCAGTACCCTTAGCTGTCTTCCTTAAATTTAAATCATGGCTGGTCTCACATTCTTGAATTCAAGGGCTGGAACCTTGCCCTTTGTTCCAAGGATGTAACAAAGCTGGTGATGTGCACAAGATGGGTGAAAACAGTGGGATTTAGGAAAAATATTATTCTGTTAGTTATACAAATGCAGTCTTTTTTTAAATATGGTCTTTAGAACTTGGAAACTAAAAGCATTTCATTTTTAAGAGAAACTTAGATTCTGCACAAATTGATGTCTCTTGCCTGGGGAAGGTTTTTATCTGCCCCAGGCGAGTGGGTGAGGGGATTTTTCAAACCCTGTTTATAAGCCTTTAGGAAAATCACATTTGCAACATAGAATAATCAAAGTGATTTTGATATTTGTGACCAGGAAGTCACCTTGGATCTGAGTAATATGGCAAATACAACAAGGGTCACATTTAATAGGGTTCAGTTCTTCTTGAACAAGTACAATTTCTGTGTAATTAAAATTAGCTTTGCTTCAGCATCAGGAGTACATGCCTTTCTTTCTACTTTTTTCTTCATCAACTAAGGTAATGGAAAGACAAAAAAAAAAGCCTTTTCTGTTTTCTGTAGCGTCATATAAAAATATTTCTTTTTCGGAAGTCTTTCTTCCTTGGAATGTTTGAAGAACTCCCCGTTCTGTGTTCCCATGCTCAGGAATGATTAGCATGGTTCATTTACACTTTGCCAACAGTAACTCTGTGATTTGAGAATTGTCATTGATTATTTTCACCTTGACTTGTGGAAGATCCTGAGATGGAGCTCCTTTTGTCCTAACTGCTTTGACTATGTGTATCAGCACAAACAGGTTGATGAAGAAACTTCACCTTACCTTCCTGTATTGTAACTGCACATTGAGGGGAACTTTCACCATCTCCAGAACTATCTGTTCAATAATGACCATGGCAAAGACATGCATATAGGAGAAATATTGTGTGTCAGTCTGTACAATCCTCATAATTAATTAGCAAGTTCAGGAGAGACATTTATATGAGATTTGTTGAGCCCTCCTCCTCTTTTCAGGATGCTGTTCTGCAGCTTTGCCCGCAGCTGTGGGTTGCTGCCTGTTGGAAGTACACAGCTTGCAACCTGCCTTGGAGGATGGGTCTGTGTCTCTTAGATCTACAGACTGGAGTGTGCCAGGTTCTTTTCCTTCATGCTCCCTTTGGTGGTGCTTGCATGGGCTGTGCTTGTCCTCTCTCAGCAGTAGCAAAGACAGACCACACTGGAAGGGTTTGTCAGTGATGGTGGAAAATGCCAAATCACAGGCAACTCTTGATAATCCACTAAAATTTTCCCTGCTAATGGAGTAGTTAGCATATATTTGATAAATATTTTTTTTTTTAATGAAGAGTTACAAAAGGTGTCCCCTACAAGATGAGAAAGTGTCACCCACCTTTAACCTTCCCCTGGAAGTCTTTTGCAAAGGATTTTATCAGCTATTGTACCTGACTACCAGCGTATGTGGCTGGGTGGGATGTGTACCTCAGCAGCCTGTGCTCTGTTGCCACCATATTCCAGTCTCTCCAGAGAGGCCATGGTGTCAAAACAGCTGAGATTGACCTCAGCCTTTGCCTGAGTTTGTGTTGACAGCTGTACTCAGTGGATCCAGCTATAAACTGGTGCCTGGTCAGGCAGGCTGAGAGTCCAGTTCTTCTGTCTCATGTAGGTAACAGAGACAGGCACTTCAGCAGCAACAGTCTGTGGGCAGGGGATTGCCAGGACCACCAACATTTTTCAGCTGACACTCAGAGCAGGCCTTCCATTTCACACCCTCTAAAAGCTCTGCAGCATGTATGTGATGATGCAGAGCAACACAGCGTCCCCAGGCAGGTGCAAAGGAGAGCCCTTTATTGCAAAACCCAGGCCTTTTTAAGCAGCTAGCTTGTTACCATAGTATAGTTTTAAGGCACAACAAGCCCAAGTCAACCAACCACCGTACACCACGATGTGGACATGGAGCGGTCACGCAGCACATCTCTCACAACTCTCACGTCTCTCTACCCCTATTCCAACTGAGTCACTCTCCTATACTTCCCTTCCACTTAGCCTAAGTAGCAGGCCTGAGCCATGATTTTACAAGGCCCTTATTTTATAAGGTTTTACATATATGCAGCAGAGGTAGTCAGGAACATTGAACACTGCTTTCAGGAAGGATTGGGTAGAAAAGGAAAGGAAGTTTGCAGTTTGCTGTGTCTGCATGGGAGCGTGTAAACCTTTGTCTTTGTTGGGTTTCATCTGCCCCTTTTCATTGTGCAGGGTTCTGACACCACGCAATGCTATGGAAACCACGCAATGCTATTTT
This sequence comes from Geospiza fortis, assembly GCF_000277835.1. Lineage (NCBI taxonomy): Eukaryota > Metazoa > Chordata > Aves > Passeriformes > Thraupidae > Geospiza > Geospiza fortis. Next base: position 3,147,686 of record NW_005054305.1, on the reverse strand, counting down.
CAGTGGTTCCACCTGCAGAATGGCCACCATGGCCTGGCTTAGCTCACACTGTCTAATTCCCCTCCTTTGGCTAGAGGTGCCATGACATAGTCAAAGGCTAAATTTAGCTTTTGGACTAACAAATGAAAGCTGGGGGCCACTACTGACATTTTTTTCAATTCTTATAAGTCACTAAGGGTCATTTGGGGCAGGAATGTGCCCCCACTCAGCCGCAGGAGTGCCATGTCATGTTCTCTTTACACCAGTGGAAAGGATTGTCATGTGGGATGCACAACATTGTCTGTGCTCCCAATATCCTTCCTGAATGCCCGTCACCAGGGTCACTCATGGTCGCTGCAGGCAGCGCTGTGTCTGGCAAGAGGTCGGCAGCCTGGCATTTAGATGTTCAGCATGGGCAGGGCGTTCTCCTCAATCTCTCCTTCCCAACTGAGAAATGGCAGGGAGCTGCCCCAGTCACCAAGCACTCCATTCCCGCTTGTTTTTTAATAATCAGGCACAGTATTTACCTGTGAGATCAATGCCACTCGTGTAGCACACCGGTGACATACAGAAGGACCTTTTCTAAGCGGCGCTGTGGGAATTGAGGCCTCTGCAGCAGGGCTGGAAGCCACTTCTTACCTAGCAACTGTTTCTAAGTAGGACAGCCGCTGACTGCCCTCATGGCGGAGTGGATGAATCCTGCAGCACCCTCAGGAAGGGAAGCTGGTGCCAGGCACCAGCCAGCCTTGGAGGACAATGGGAGGAAGCAGAGGAACAGGCGGCGGGGAGCGGGAAGGGTTTTAAAGCCACAGGACGTGGACGGGAAAGCTGCGTCAGAAGGCTCATGGGGACTTCTCTGGGCTGTTCAGAGGAGAAATGCAAATAAAGAGGGAAAAAAATCCAGGATTGTCAGAAAGAGAGGTCTGAAATCCTGCAGCTTGCAAAAGGTTTCATTTATGCCCACAGGACTGGGAATGTGGAGTAGGAGTGGTGTGAGGGTATAAACTACCCACCCTTCTCACGCCAGTTACAAGAAACTCCACCTCAGCCAGAGTGCCAAAAACAGCATTCACAGTTCTTACCCATGGTAGACAGGATGATGTGTGATCAGCATTAAATTCCTCACGTGCTGTTTTGCAAATGTACTTGGTCGTGACTGGGTGGCTCTGCTAAGAAATGATGTTTCAGGT
>NW_005054305.1:3111823-3146484 GCF_000277835.1 Geospiza fortis | reverse complement strand
AATTATAAGTGGAAATCTGTGGTTTTAATGCCCAGTCAAGCTCTGGATATTCTGAAATATTATGGGTAAGAGAACACTTCAGCAATTGTAGGTGCTGAGTGGCATCCAGTTTCCTGAGCTTAGGAAAACAAAAAGTTGCTCCAGTTCACAGATTGTGTTGGACTTTCTCTTTGTAAGGGCTGTGGTGAATTTCAGTTTTCCTTTGATTTCTCCTGCAGATGAAGGACTGAACCATGAATGCAAACTCTGCAATCAGACATTCGACTCTCCTGCCAAACTTCAGTGCCACCTGATAGAGCACAGCTTTGAAGGCATGGGGGGCACCTTCAAATGTCCGGTGTGCTTTACAGGTAGGAGCCCATCACTGCTTGTCCCAGTCATGCCCTTAGCTTGACCTTGCAGAACTCCCTGAAAAAATGTGTTGTGTGCTGGCTTTAGGTCAGCTTTAGGAGGGAACATTACATTTTGCTCATTAATAATATTGATTAGAAATCGTTTAGAAAGCTGAGCTCCTTGGAAGGTCGGTCATCCATCTGTAAGAAGTGCATTTCAGGCTCTTCTATCGGAAGTTTGAGTTTTTATAATTACAGAAGTGATAGTCTGTTACCTTCCACGGTATCACTTCCATGTTTCAAACCTGCCAAGGTGAAAGCTATCCATAAATTTGTGCTTTAAAGCCACAGATGCTTCATCTAAACCAATAAAACTCAGAGCAGAATTTGGCCCCAGTTCCCAGGCATAGCCTGTGCAGCCGCATTCTCCTCTGATGGGGTAAGAAAGCCCACATGCGTGTGTGTGCTGGCTTGTGGTGAGAAGAAACACCCTTGTAATGTGCTTTACAAAGCAAACCATGCTGTCTTGCCACAAGTCAAGTTCTGTTCTCCCCTGACACAAGTCCAAGTGTGGAATAATCCTCCCCAAGTCAGTGCTGTTATTCAGTAGTAAAACCCAAGTGAGAAAATAACTTGACCCAGTAGGGCTAAGCACTGCAGTGTTTGGGCCATAATGAAGAACAGAAAAATGCTGTTGTTGGAAATGAAAACACATTAAAAGGATGCCTACTGAGTTGTTGTGAGTTTTTTTAAGGACTTCCTAATAGAACATTTCATAAAATGATAACCTAAAACATGAGTGTTACTATGTAGCTCGCATGCCCAATTTTGCTTTAAAAGATGAAAATCAAAGATAATCACAAACATGACAAAACACACTTTGGGTATTCACACATCAATGGCATGCTAATTCTGGAAGCCATTCAAGATTTCTGTTTTCCATTAATGGAAGTGGAGGATTTTCATTGATAAGCAAATAGACCCTTTAATACCTTCATTTTACTCCTCTTTGTTTGGCAGCTCCACGCCCAGTGAAACCTAAGCGAGTGCTACCAAGGAAAATTAAATTTGAATTTTTCATCTTTCAGATACAGTGGCTGGTGATGATTATTACCTCTCTGTGTTCAGATTTCACACATTTCTGTGGGTTATAAAATTTAAAAAATGCATAGTTTCTCTTCACTGCACAGCTTGTCTGAGCATGGGTAGTACCACCAGAAACAGTTTGTCTGTAAAGTGTCTGTCTTCAATAATTCTTTCAGTTAGGCATTCCTTCAATTTTTTAGTTTTACCACTGATTCTACAATTTTTTTCCCTTGTTTTTGCTTACACATTATGGTGTGATCTTTTTTTAGTGTGATGTCATGAATCTTCCATTTCCAACTTTAGGATGTTGTAAATGCAACATAAAAACTTGCATATGTAAAGAGTACCCACTGAGAGCTCTCCATGTGACCAAGATCCCTGATAAAACTAATCCTTCCATTTCTGAGCCAGTAGCCTTGTGAAATATGTTAAGGAACATGGAGATAAGTCGATTCCAATCTGTGCAAAATTCTTGCTTTTTGCTGATGGGGTAAATAGACAGTGAGCATTAATCACAAACAATGATGCTTTATTAGCAATGTGCCATTAAATTACTTCAGCACATCTTGCTAGAATATTAACGAGAAGTAAAAATCACCAATATAAGTTTTATATGGAAAATGGAATCTGATCTTTTTTTTTTCCAGGGTAATGAGAAATGTGATTAAAATGTATGACTCAGAAGAACAATATTCTGATGTTTTTTGTTGCCTTGCAATTAGAATAATTTTAATGATTAGGAGTGGAGTCAAAGTCAAATGCCAGCATCTTTAATAAATCCTTTCCCTGCCTATACAGATTAATATTGTAGATGCAAACTTTTTTAGGTCACAGTGCACCAGGCATCCATCAGAAGTCAGTGCTGCCAACCCAAACACTGCCTCTGGCATATACAATTTAATTATTAATAGTATGTCTCCTAGGTAAACTGTTACACAGTCTTAGGGCCTTGTTTTGTAGTCATTAAAATTGAACATGTTTATATTATTGAAACCCTTGCATTCAGTGTGCAGGCAGAGTTGATCTTAAAGTATCCAAAGAGAATTTACCTGCAGTTCTGTTTCACATTTATAGACATTGCCCCAGTATAGCTGTGGGATATAATTTTTAACATTAACACATTTAAATACAGAGCTGTTTGTTAGCTTTAACTTTAGGCGCACAGAGTAAACAGGACTTTGGCATCCGTGCTTTTCAAACCTGTTGGTTGCCAGGAAATAAGTGTTGTGTGTGTTCAATCAAAGTGCAGTAAGCATGAAGAAATAATTCTGAACAGGAAATGGCATTTTCAGACACTCTATAGATGAAATCTTCGTTGGTTGTCCTGACAGGGTCTTTTGTTTTTTCCCTTGGTCAGTTGTTGGGTTTTTTCCTTAAACCAGAAATCTTCTTTTTTTTCAATTCATTTGTTTTAGAAGAAGCCTCACACTTTGTAGATAAATGACATTCATTTGTATGCATTATAGCAGCAGTGTAAGGTGAAATCTGAATGCAGTTGCCTAATTTTACATCCTGGAATTGCTCAATGCTATTGAGAGATTGTTCATAAAAAAACTCTTCACTTACGATATGAAATAATGAAAAGTTTGTTCTTTGTCTAAAATTTCAGTGTTTGTCCAAGCAAACAAGTTGCAGCAGCATATTTTCTCAGCCCATGGACAAGAGGACAAGATCTATGACTGCACACAGTGTCCACAGAAGTTCTTCTTCCAAACAGAGCTGCAGGTACTACACTTGTTACCTGGGGGTTATAAAAGCATTATGTATTTGATAGCTGAGTTCAAAGTTACACTTGCCATGAACCTCCTCTGATTCTTGCTTATCATCAGGATGGGAATTAGAGAAGGTCAAGAGAAATTGCAGGTGATTCAACCCATGCTGCTTCAAAAAGATGTTGGCAGAAAGCCACCTGGTACAGAGCTGAATTTCAGGATTCTTGCACTGTAGATTCTTTCAGCTCAAGGTATTCTCTAGGAGAGAGAAATGGCCATCCTGTTTTTCTGCTTGATAGCCATAAAACATTAGTAAACCAGTGAAATGGAAAATAAATGTATTCTTTTGTCTTTAAACGCGAAAAGCTATGCACTGAAGTAGGAGTGTAGTGATGGCAGAGAGGGGAAGTAGACAGAATTTCTCTTTTGATTTGGTGGGGAATAAAAATAGAGTCAAATTAATATATTTTTGGGGGCTGTTATCAGATTTGTAATGGTACTGTTTATTAATGGTAAACAAAAGGAGAGAGAGAAAGAGAGAGAAAGGAAAGAAAGAAAAAGAAAGAAAGAAAGAAAGAAAGAGAGAGAGAGAAAGAAAGAAAGAAAGAAAGAAAGAAAGAAAGAAAGAAAGAAAGAAAGAAAGAAAGAAAGAAAGAAAGAAAGAAAGAAAGAAAGAAAGAAAGAAAGAAAGAAAGAAAGAAAGAAAGAAAGAAAGAAAGAAAGAAAGAAAGAAAGAAAGAAAGAAAGAAAGAAAGAAAGAAAGAAAGAAAGAAAGAAAGAAAGAAAGAAAGAAAGAAAGAAAGAAAGAAAGAAAGAAAGAAAGAAAGAAAGAAAGAAAGAAAGAAAGAAAGAAAGAAAGAAAGAAAGAAAGAAAGAAAGAAAGAAAGAAAGAAAGAAAGAAAGAAAGAAAGAAAGAAAGAAAGAAAGAAAGAAAGAAAGAAAGAAAGAAAGAAAGAAAGAAAGAAAGAAAGAAAGAAAGAAAGAAAGAAAGAAAGAAAGAAAGAAAGAGAAAAGAGAGGAAGGAAGGAAGGAAGGAAGGAAGGAAGGAAGGAAGGAAGGAAGGAAGGAAGGAAGGAAGGAAGGAAGGAAGGAAGGAAGGAAGGAAGGAAGGAAGGAAGGAAGGAAGTGCAGGTATGCAAAAGCCAGTTATGAAAAGAAAGAAACAGGAACACAAGGTAAAAATTACTTTTAACAATAGAATTAGGACTGGATTTTGAAAAGCACAGTAGATAACTGAATTAAGAAGATGTAAAGGACACAGAGTGTAATTATGGTTTGTACAATCACCTCCTAACAAGTCTATCCCATCTAAAATACACTTTCATTTCAAAATACATGGGCTCCCAAGCAACTACCTTCATTTATTTTGTTGTAATAAACAAATGACACGTTTTTCCACTCAAAATTTATTCCTGCCCAAGACTAAGGAAAAGATTTTGCTCTTTCCATCTATGCCTCATTCATTGAAACTTCAACATAATTGAAGCACCTGGTTTTCTAGTGAAGGACACAAAAGGGTGTCACTACAGAGAGAAACTCTGCACCACATGGGCTAGATGACCGTGTGTTGGTAGCTGCATGCTGCAGAAGGCTCCTACTAGACCCCATCTCAGCATCCTTAGTGACAGCCTCCCTCTGTCTTATCTACACTTGCAATAAGGAAGAGGTATTCATTTACTTATACACTTAATTCATTAGGTTTATTATTATTTTAATTAATTTGGATAGCCCTACCTCAGTGGAGAATGCATTATGTTTAAAAATTGCAGTGCCATCATGCCATTTGCATTTATTTGTTGGGATCTCTGTCTTTCTGCTCTTACCTCTAGTTACCTACCCAGGCTGCTGAAAGGGCAGCAAAGCACTCAGGCACAGCAGTAGGTACTGAGTTTTGGGGTCTGCTTTTGCTGAAAATGCATTGATTTCCAGCCCACTCTCACTTAAAACCTATTCTAGGAGGCATGGCTTTGTTCAGGCTATCTAACACCTAAAGCAGCAGAATCTTTGGCAACTGTCCTCCAGGTTATGCTTCTCTATCCTTTCACATTGCCTTGGTTTGTATTGGGGCTTGCAGCATAGCTGTATGTTTATTCTATCAAGAGCAGTTCCTTACTTTTTAAATTAAATGTGCATCTAGCATTCTTCTCCCATGCACAGGACGTGCTGATCATGTCAGATTAGAAGGTAGGGTCAGCACTCCATGGTTGTAGGGAAGGCAGGGTGGAAACATGAACAAAGTAGAGCAGGACAGAATGCAGTAGCATAGAAGTCCTATCCACATGTATGGTTCAGCTGATAATTAAAAGGAATTAATTCAAGCAAACAGAAAATATATGCGTTATAATGGTGCTTAATTTGGTGTTTGGCCGAGTGTGATTCTTCACTTAGCATTTTCTGGGTCCTGTTCAGAAAGAGTAGCCTATAGGAACATAAGAATCCCCTCACCTTCTCAATACAAAAATCAAGTAAGACTCCCTTTAGAAGTTTCCATTATTTCAGTCCAGGCGCTTGCTAGGAATGCAACACAATCCCACAGGACCGCATTCCGGTGAGAACAGAGAACAAATGACCAGTCCTGAAAATCAAACCTTCAATGTTTTGCTCAACCTTCAAGCTGAAATAATGAAATTTTACAGGAATTTGCTCTTTGTTTTAAGATCCTTTTGACACTTGCTTTGTACTCTGTACGCTGCTTTTAAATGCCTTTGCGCTCAATAGCTGCAGAACCAGCTTTAAACTTTTTTGGATACTACCTGCATATGGAGGAGCAAATGGAAACCTTCTGTAACAGTTAGAAGTTTATGCTTTAAGAGTGTTTCAAGTTGTGAATTTTTGTACTTATATGTTTAAAAGGCTATGTGGTGTATTTATGCTTCTGAAATGGAGTTGAAAAAGTGTGTCCCTAAAAGTGTTTATTCTTTAGAATAGAAAGCTTTTAATAAGACATGCTTAACACAATAAGGGCTTGTCTGAAATAGGCTTGTACAAACAAGGAAGCTGAAAGGTAGATGCATTTATAGGGTGCCTAGATTTCCCCCAAAAGATTAAAATCTTCTAATTGAACACCTAGACCATTTAGTTCTCTAGAGAGGATGGATATAACTAAAACAGTGTTCTCCATTCATTATCCATAATACTGAATTTTTAATTGATAAGGAAGTAAAGAAATTTATCACTAGTTTATTATTGAATTTTCATTAAATTATGAGAAAGGAATTTGTACCTATTAAGACTTCTTTTTCCTGCCCACATGCTCTTTCCAGTGCCTGCTCCTTTTTGCCTTAGTCTTATTGGACATAGGCTTAGATGTTTGCTCTGGTGTTTGTGTCTCTCTTGTCTTTGATAAGGAGTAACCATTGCTTTCCTATTTCCAGTGCTAGTATTAATTCCACAGAATCAGAATTATTTGGGTTGGAAGGGACATTAAAGATCAACTGGTTCCAACCCCCTGCCATGGGCAGGGACAGCTTCCACAAGACCAGGTTGCTCAAAGCCCCATCCAACCTGGCCAGGGACACACCATATTGTGGTGTTTGTGGGGAGGAATGAGGTACCCTTGTGGGGTGTTAACCAAAGTGAATGAATCAATTCACTTTAGTTTTATGCAGATGTTGTTGGATCAGAGAGGTACCGATATCCAATAGAACTGATGAATAATTATACATTTTTCCCAGTGTTTTATCAGTGATGATGGTTAGTTTTCAATATGATGCTAGCCAAAATTACATTATTTCAGCACCATTTTGTCCAGAACAAAAATGATATCTCTTTTTGGTGAATTAGGACATTTCCTTAACTTCTTGTGACTAATAATTAGTTGCCCCTGGGGTAGTTAAGTGTCCCCACTTTAGAAACATGAAAACTAGGGCAAGAAATAATTGGATCAGCAGTTGCTTCTCATCCTGTTCAAAAGAGACCTGGCCTCAGTGATTCACGCCCTTGCTGCTTCCCATCTGGACTCCATCAGCACAGAATACCTGGGCATGGAGCCATCAGCCTGTAGGATGTTCCAGCTAATACAGAGAGCTGCAGCACTGGCCCTCAGTAGCAAAGGAGACCAGGAGCATATTCAATCAGCTCTCTTGCTGTCTATACTGCCTTCCTACATGTTTGTCCAGTTGTGTTCTAAGACTCAGTCCTTAATCTTCTTGGTGGACTGGGTCAAGCACGTCGCAGACATGACATGAGAAGTTATTCCCATTTGGAAACACTGTGGTAGTTGACCAAGTTCTGCTTTGTGAGCATTTCTATCAAAGAGCTGGAGATTTTTCCTCAGAAGCTAGAACTTCCTCACAGACTGGCCTGTGAGAGCATGGAACAGACTTCCACAGCAGTTAAGTATTAAGACAGATGTCCTCAACTTAGGCTTCTGAGAGCAGGATGCACCTACATGTGCCAATGGCTCCCTTCTCTCATACAAACATATACCTGTATGTAGATTTCTAAACCTTCCCCAAAATCCCAACCCACAGCAACAGAGCTCTACCAAAACAAAATACACAGCTCCTTCCCCAGGGAAGGGATGAAAGAAAGAATGAAGCACTCATAGCAGATGTTACTCATGTCGCTTCAAACAGCAGGAGAACATTCTTAGCTCCCAGTACAAGCTGCTGAAACAGAGCAGGACAGGGGCAGTATAGAAGAATCTGTAGAAGTTTTATGTAGCTTAATGTGATTCCTTCTCTGGATTTCCAGTTTTACCATTTTCTTGTTCCCAGGTTACCACTGTTGAAATTAATCTAATTTCTTCCTCACTTCTTTAAGGGTTAAACTTTCCAAAGATCTCAGCATTGAAAAATGCTCCCAAAAACTCAACATTTTACAACAGCCTTTAAAATACCCTTGACCTGAGCTGGAGCAGAACTAAGCAAGCTCTAGGCTATTTCAAGAACTAAAGGCTTGACTGAGACCTTTAGTGGAGACAGTGGCAGAGCTGGGATTCAAACACTATGTTCTCTCATTTGGGGGTCAGCTAGAGAAAACTGCTAATTAACCTGGGCTGGGGTTGTCTCCTTGTGGCAGAGGCCTTCTGGGGCCAGCTGGGAAAGAGGTTGGTGTAGGAACAGCATCAGCCATAGCAGCAGTGGCACAGCTACCTCCATCTAGGATTGTTTTGCCAAGGCCCCCACATTAGTTGAGTCTGTGTGCCGTGTAGGTCCCAACAGCAGGGGAGACCGTGAATAATTTATGCTCTTTACACAAAAACAGGCACAAAACTTTTAAACCTGCAGGATGTTTTCTTCACACAGAAAAGGCCTCAAAACATTTTTTTAAGAGAAATTGGAGATTAGTTTTGGCATTTCTAGGTCCCCAAGCTCTTAGGGTGAGGAGTGGAGCATAGATGCTGGCTTTCTAGGCCCCAAAGGCCAGGAGCCAGCAGGGAATAACTTTGTCAGCTCTTCTTAAAAAGAAGCCTACCTGGAATCCAATTAACAGTCAAAGCTTTAGGCCAGCATTTTCAAACTCAGTGGCCTATTTCTGAGAGGGTGCTGAGCACCTCCAGGTGCAGATAAGGCCAGGGGAAGATGCTGGTGCTGAGTACATCAGGAAATCAGGTCAAAAATGCCTGAAGTTAGGAACCTTGATAAAAGTATAGGTGCTGAGCAGCCACAGCCTCATTTAAAGTTTCAACAAAACACTTTTGATGCCTAAATACAGGCATCACATTCATTAATGTTGGCCCTAGTCCTTAGCAGGAAGTCAGGTTGCTGCTCTCAGAGCAAATGCCTAGGAGTCAGAAGAGCTGGATTCATTTGTAAGGTCAGGTACTAACTTACTCCACATAACCATGCGTGCTCTGCATCTTGTGAGTGAGGATGATGATAATAATATGTGTTCCAGAGATACTAGGTTTGTAATTAATGGTTGTGTTTTAGGGGACTAGGCTGAGCTGCATGCATTGCAAGTTTGCTTTTTTTCCTGAACCCTTACTGTGCATTCTGTTTCAGATAGATATGTGTGCATCAGTATGTGCACATCTTTCCATGTCTTTCAAGATTTAAAAAATTCAGACTTGTGTTCCTGAGATTTGAGACTTTTTCCCCCTAGAAGGGGGAATTATTTTCTTTGCAAATTTTCTCAAAAAGGCAATCAAGAGAAGCACAGTGGAGGCACTCATGCATTAGCTCTTTAAGGACATACCTTCTAAGTGTTTCCCTGCAAGTCTTTTGCTTCAATGTCAAACAAAGTTTAAATACAAAAAGAAATTCTTTGAATTCCCTTCCAGTGCCCCTTCCCTCCTGGGGACTGAGGGGTGTTATGGCCACATTAGGTTTTCATGCGGTAATTCTTTTCTAAATAAGAAATTTCCAGGTTTGGAGCTTGTGAGTTCACCCGCCTTTGATTGGCCTATTCAAATGTAAACATTCCCTGTGGGTACTTCATTAGTTCATGAATATTTATAGCACATTGCAAAGCCCACCAAGCCCAAAGAGCCAGAATTTTTCAGGGACCATTTTGATTTTACTAAATAGTGCTTGTCAAAGATGAGCTTAATATTAATGTGTCTTATTTGTCTTCACATACTTCATATATGAGTAACTCTGCATACCACAGTCAGCCTGTGAAATTTTCTATAGTCTTTCCTGTAATAAGGAGGAAACAATGTGTTCACAACATCCCTTACACATTCCCTGTGAGAAGAACATTCCTTAAATTTCTGGAGAAATTGAATCACAATTATGGGTTTGTTTTTTCAGATGCTTGAGTAATATTATTGATGAAAATACAGAATTAATTGGCAAAGTACAGCATTTAAGTGATGGATATTATATTTAAACTCACATTTTAATCTTGAAAAGAAATTCAGACTTAAGGAACAATAAAATGCTAAAGAACTGAAAACTAAATATACCATCTTAGGTGACACTCATAAAGTACCTATTCAAAAATAAGCAAAAATTTATATTCCTTCTCTTTCTAGGGGACAGAATCATACCCAAAAGCATGTGTGCTTGAATATATGTCCCTGTTTTGCCTACTTCTTCCTGTTTATATGCTCGTATGGCAGGATTCTTTCTGTAAAATATAAGTACCTATTAAAAAAAAATAACCCATGCATCTGTTCTCCAAATTGACTCATATGGTCTATATTAAATAGCTTCTGCAAAATCAGGTAATACAGTACAGTTTGTAATCCTTATGACTGCAAATCCTTATGACATGCAAAAATGTTAAATGAAATTCGTGGTTTCCAGTCTGAAAGCAGCAAATGTTGTCTCTGAAACGTATCAGTGATGTTACATGTCAACATTAAAATCATAATTTCTGAGGTGTTTTAGCAAATAGAACAGTGAAGTGTGCAAAATTTCAGCCTAAAGAAGCAAATCAAAAGTTGCAGCAGAAAGAAAAAGGCACAGAAATGCAGAAGAAGAAGGGAACAAAAAGCAGAGGAGTAGAAGAGAAGCAGAGAGGAGATTATGGGACAAAGAAAGAAACAAGATAGAAATAATAGTGCTTGGGGAAGCAAACATTTTTTCTTCTGAGTGATGCTGGTAATAATGATAAGGCACTAGTAAAAATAAATCATGGTAGTAATAAGGGGAAGTTCAGTTATTACATAAAGGGCAGTTTCTACCCTCAGTCCTTACAGAAACCTCAGCGAACATCAGAGAGTGCTGTCATAGACTGAGGGCGAGGAAAACAGTAAATGTATTCCCTGACCCACAGATAATCATTAGAAATGGAATTCTGCCCTTTGCAGAAAATGAGGTTTTATCATCTGTGCCCTGAATATTTCAGCCTACACCTTGCCATTAGTCAGATCAGTTGGCACATACACCTGGAGTAAGCAGAAGAAATAAGCACTCTGTTTGCAGGCGAATAATTTCCTCGTAGATCAGTTCAGTTCTGTTAATTGTCCATCCATTAATTCCTTGCTAATGTAGTTGATATCGATGACTGATTTTCTGTGCTAAACAGGAAGCACCACTTCTTCATTCTAGGACACATTCCTTCCTACAACTGCCCTGCTGTTATCTACCAGTAGCTGCCATTATATTATCTTTCATCTGGCCCAGAGCTGACAACAGATGGCCATCTCCGGGACTGCCATCAGTGTGACTTTATGAAGCATCCAGCTATGGTGTATTGAGGAGTTTCATGGCCAGTTCTGCAAATCTGATTTCCCTTCCCCCTACCCTGCTGCTGGCCCCCCTCACTCCATCTCCATGAATAAGCTCCTTATTCCTGGCTCCACTCTCCACTGGTCCTGTCATTTCCCAACGAGTGGTGGCACACAGTTATCACTGGATGTTTGCAGCTCCAGGTCTGCCCCCACTTCCCTTTGCAGCACTGGCACAAGGTTGTTGTTGCTCCCAGCATCCTCATTCCTCCATGTTTTCAGTGAACCAAAGCATGGGCACAGGGGTTTGGTAGAAGCAAAACTGCTACCTCTTAAGATCTCTAGTTCAAACCCTACCTTCTTCCACTGCAGAGCACCTCCTCAAGCTTCAGGGTTTTTTGTTGGTTTTTTTTAAGTTCTACAAGACATGCTGTCAAACCAACATTGAGTATATTAAGTGTGAAAGAAGCTAAAATATCGATTAGAGACCTAAAGTGGAGAAAAGTGTAAAATTCACTAGCATCCTGATTCCATTGACATGTTAGATCACTTGGAAAAGCTCTTTCAACTGTGTGGCTGCTGTGCATTTTGGAGAAAGATATATTGTTTGCTCTTGACAGAGTTTTCTAGAGACAGGTACCTCCAGAGCCAACCCGTATTTTACAAGAAATTCACATTTGTGTCCTTTATTGTGATGCTTGCAGCAAGTCTACAGCTAGTGAGAGTCTCTGCCCTCAAGCTATAAAGGAGTAAAGCTCCATTGTTGGAGAGAGAGCAGCCGCCTGTGAAAGGCTGAGATGTGGTAGGTAAGATGAATACTGCTTAAAAGCAATGCTTTGCCATGCTGTCATTTAGAACAGGAACACTGAGGATTTAAACAAAAGTGAAAGGCATGGTAAATGAATCCCTTTAAACTGGTCAAATTTTCAGCTGCCAAAAATAACAAGTTTTCTCCATTGATATGTTCATTGAGTAGGAGGAAAGTTGGGAGGGGATGAATTCCCCTAGGGAGGAGGTGTAGATAGTTTGGGAAGACAAGGTGTGGTCAGTGATTCATAAAAAGACACTCCAGTAAACAGCAAACTTGGCTCAAAAGCAGTGCTTTTTCTTTTTTTTTTTTTTTTTCCCCCCTTTTGTTTTTTTTTTCTCTTTTTTCTTTTTTGGGTTTTTTTTTTTTTTGGGTTTTGGGATTTTTTTGTTTTTGTTTTTTGGGGTTTTTTTTTTGTTGTTGTTTTTTTGGTTTGTTTTTTTTTTGCTGTCAGGGGCAGGGTAAGAGCATCATTGGGCCACTCCATTCTAAGCATGAATGAAAAAGACTCTGGTGCAGAGTGGCTACACAACTGGAAGTGTATGTTGCAAAAAATGTGTCTGTCCCTCACCCAGAAGGAGCATCTTTTAGGTTTAGCATTTCTACCTGTTATTGGAGTCAGTTTTGCCATGCTTTGATCAATCCAAGGCGTAAACATTTTGGATGGGAAAAGATGTAATTTTGCATGCTCTTGTGATTTTTTTGTTTTTTAAGTTGAGCTTCTTTTCTGTTCAAAGCTGAAAATAAGTGTCCTCCACCCTGTTAACAAAGGAAGAGAGAAAGAGATGATTCAGTTCTCATGAACCAATACTGCTGAGTTGCACACATTTCTACGTGCAGCTTTAGTTGTTTTTCTGTGTTGTTATAGCCTCGTTTTGCGGGAGAATCGCTAGGCACAGTCACGGATCATGGGTGTGTAAGTTTGCTCGGGGATACGCTGTGTCAGTGAATACTCTGCCTCCCCCTTCACTTCCTGTGTGTAGATGTGTGCTGTGTAAGATAAAGAACCTGTGATATTGTTAAATATTAGTGCTGCATTTTGCTTGGCTTCGCATTTGTAAAGGTGAAAGGTGATTGTGCAGGAAAATGGAACAGTATATTTGCTGTGAGACAGGCACTAAGAACTCACTCCCATGCTCAGTTATAATTCATGACTGTACTGGTGGGAAGCCCTTATCCCTCTGTGGAGTTAATGCATCTCTACTGTAACCTGCTGAGAGCACCCTGTGTCCCCTCCCACCATCTGTGCATTCACTGGCGTGCTTTCTCTCTCCCCCTTTACTGTGAGATCTCTTGGTGTTAAAACTGTCACACTGCTAGTGCCTGCTAAAGGTGGCTTTATGATGTGTATTAATGCTGAATTGTCATTTAAGGGTGAGGAGGCAGGTAAAGGATATGTTACCATTTGTTTTAAGCTCTTGTTAGAAAATGCTGGGGAGCAAATAGACAGAAAGGTAGATTTTTCACTTCAAACAACAAACAGCTTTGAACAGTACAGAGAAATTGTCACAGCTCAGGGTAAGAGCTGTTGATGGCAAATGTGTATTTCTTCCCAATCTAAGCATATTTAACTGTTTCTTGGTACAGTGGATCTCTGTCTCTCCATGTCAAGATCTAAACCAACCACATCGTAAATTGAATAATATGTTATTTACCCATCAGCTGAATTCTATTTTCTCGAAATTGATCTACTCTTTTAGCTGAAAAGCCCTCTTGCAGGCTGCCAGTTGCTTCTTTGCTACCTAAGACTTGAAATTCATGTGACCAAGTGCTGTAAGCTAGTATAGTCTTAACTAAACAGGTAGTGTATGAAGATTTTTTATTATTATTATTGCTGTAAGGCACTGTCAGAAGACTGGTGAGGCTGTCTAGCTTTGAAAGAATTGCACTCAGCTCACAGAGATTTAGATGATGCTTTATCAACCTGGCACTTTACCACAACATTAAACTCAGTATATGGTTAAAAGACCATGTACTTGACTGTCATGGCAATATTAATTTGCAGTGTTTCACTGGATGTAATCTCATGTAGTCTGTTGTTTGTATTCCTTTAAAACTTATAAATCAAATCCAGACCTGGAATACCAGTGTATGAACGTAACAGATGTGCTGCCATAAGGGACCTGCTAGGTTATAAACTGCAGAAATGATCTTTTTCTATTTCAGATTTCTGGCTTATTCCAGGGAGATTTAGTAACCACAGAGGTAAGGTGGAAGGTCACACACTAGGACAGTAGCACCCACCCAGTGCTTGACGTTGGGTGTAATTGTCAGGAAATCCACCTCTAATCATTTTATTATTCAGTTGTAGCATCCAGCAAAGCTCCTGAGCAAAAGTAGGGCAAGAATGACTTCAGTAGCTCTGTGTCCAGGTTTTCTTAGGTGAAAGATCACTTTGAGATGACACAGCTGAGTAGTCAGGCTGAAATCCTAGTTGGTATTTTATTAATTTTGCACCAAGATAAATCTTGAAATTCTGACAAACTCCATGACAGGTGAAATTCCTTCTTGCAGAATCTGCTCAGCAAGAGGCTGCTCATTTCGTTCTGTTCAGAGGCAGGCAACAGGAGGGCAGCTTTATAATCAGCCCTCAAAGGAGCCCTGGCCGCCCCAGAGCCTTGGACTGATTGAATAACTCCTGGGCCTCTTCCCCTAGGCCTCCATCAGCAGGGGTCCTGTGGAAAGCAATCTCCCGCAGACTGGCACTGAAGTGAGCTTTAAACTACTATTTTCTGCTCTCCAGAGGAGCCTGGAGTACTAAAAGATAGATGGACTGCAGATATTTTATGAGAAACTGTCAGAAGAAGAGCAGAGTAAATGTTTTTTTCCCTCCTTCGAGTCACACGCTGCATCACTGTAGAATTTTTCCCAGAATCTTTTACACTGAAAGTTTGAAATTAATTGGTCGCTAACCTTAATTTCCCCCCTCCCTCTTATTTTTCTTTTTTTTTCCTTCCCTCTTTTTCGTCTTCTCTTTTTTTTTCCCCCTTAAATATTCACTCGGAGGCCCTTTGCTTAACCACAGTTGCAGAAAATCAGTACCATTTGCACTGAAATATTTATAATGACAGAATGAAAAATTGGATTCATTTTCTGGCCTGTAGCCGAACAGTCTGCAACTTTGCACAGCATTGTTTAGCATCTCTCATTCCTTCCTTTCATTGGGGTCCTTTTCAGACACACACACACACACACACACACACACACACACACACACACACACGCGCGCGTGCTGCCCATGCTTCAGAGGAATGTTTAGCAAAACACAGAGCCATTTTTAATCTCAGCCTTGAGAAAACAACTTGTCTCTAACCTTGCCACCATCTGGGGTGGAGGGGCGGGAAGCAAAGGGGGAGGTCCCCAGGAAGCACGTAGAATTCCTCTTACAGGAGAGGTTATGGAGAGTGACATGCAGTAATCTGTCCTCTACATTGAAGCAGTGTATGGCTAGCATTCTGCAACCTGATTTGGTGCGTTGCAGGTGGACTCAGTACCAGGCTGGATAGCAGAATCTTTCCAGAAAACCCTGTTCTGCCACCAATTCCCTCCATGGCCTTGAGAAACTCGTTTGCCCACAAAGGAAGAGGTTGTCAAAGGCTCCCTTTTGTGCCTGAGCAGAGACTGTAAAAATGCCCTGTGCTTCTTTGCACCTCCAGAAAACAGAAGATGCTGGAACTGTACATATTTACTTCCCTTGAAGCAATGGTGTGAAGGTGAAGTGGTTGATGTTTGCAAAGAGCTTTGAAAATGAAAGTGCAGATCCTCAGGCTCCAATTTGCATCCCCTGCCAGTATAAAAGGTACCTTAGTCAGACAGCCAAGGATTCCCTCAGTACACAGCAAATCCTGTTTATTTTGCAAGCTGGTTCTGTATCACTCCCTTTTGGTCCTCACAGGCATGTCTCAGACTCCAATGAATTCCAGGGATTTTTAATTGGTATAACAATCCCATGGGGCTATTATGAGCTGGCATAAGTTTGGGCAGTGTTAGGAATGCTTTAACATGCACTGAGGACTATGGTAGCCCATGATTTAAATGGTTAGGCCGCATGGATTTACAATAACATAAAGTGAACATGTAGGAATTAATCTGAAAATGCACACAATTTAGCAGAGAATTGTAAGTCTCTACAGGTGTCAGAGTCTTGTGCAGAACTTAATAGGGAAATATATCTGTGAAAAGAGGTATTTCAAAAACCCTTAGAAATTACTCTCCGGTGAGTTTGTAGATTGCCTTGACAATGCAGTTGTTTCTGGAAAAACAAGGCCTATGGCCAAAATCTTAATTTCTAATGCCTAAAAAGAGGCTTCTTGAGACAACGCTGGATTCCCCAAGGAAGTGGGTTGGATGCAGGGGTGGATTCTGCAAGGTGCTGAGAATCTCCTGAAAATGCAGGTGACAGAAGTTGCCTGTCAAGGTCCAAAAATGTCACCTTGCTAACTTCACCCATATCAAATTTATGACATAGCTGTATTGCTGACAGCAGGTGTCTGTGTATACTACTAAATTCTGATCTTTCAGTCCTACATCACTCATCTAGGCACAAACTTTTTATTTCTTTGCTTTCTTCTGTAAAAGCTTCTTGATGCTGGCTCCCCCTCGAAGCTCTCAGGAGCAGAGGCTGAGCAGGTGTGGCTAGAAGCAGGAGGAAGGGGTCGACATCTGCTGCAGGCACCAGTACGGCTCAGCTGAGGCGGCACAGCATTCCATGGTTTGTGGGCAACACACAGTTCCTATCATTCAAAGTTTCTTAGGAACTTGCAGATTTGTCTTTTTTACCATGTTTCCCAAGATACTTTGACAGGTCAGCCTGAAGTGATGAGCGTTCTGACACAAGCTGCGTCGTGGCTTAGAAATTTTGCCTGCAGTTGTTTTACTTTAGTATCACTTTGATTTGAAAAGGAACTTTGTACAAAGTGATGTGGTTTTAGGATATAACAAAAAAAAAATCCAATATGCATATATTACGGGCATTTCTGTAATTTCTTGTTTAGCCCTTATTATTGCTTTATGATTTTCTTTTTTCTTCATGTATATAAATGAAGAACAGTATAATTTTTGTAAATCTTATCAGTTACTGAGAATCAAAACTAATAGAGATGAGAAAGAATCTGAGCTTTAAATGCAAATATAAAATATGTTTTTAAACTGCTACTTTGAAAGCAGATTGCCCTGACTATTTAATCACAGTTTAAGGAGGTCACAGACCCAGAGTAGGCCCTTTCAAGTCCAGAAGTATTTCTCTGTTTGAGCTGACCAGGACACAAATATACAGGTGTGTAATATTCCTTAGAATGCTAAAAAGATTTGTGGGGACAATAGACTACAGACCACAGTGAAATGGCAGTACAGATGGAATGGTGCAGAATTGTTACTGAACAATAGGGGCTGTAAGAGTAGCCAACAAACAAATGTTATATCTCACTGTTGAAGGGAATACCTTTCTAAGAAAGCTGTTTTCTCTGCGGGCCTGAACTGCTGTGTGGGTTTTTGTTTGGAGTGCCAGTCTGTTTACAAAAGTTATTAGTTTATAAATTTTGCCATGGTAAAGTAACTGTGAGAGCTTTAAATTAGAATAAGTGCCACTTCTGTGTGGCAGGTTCCTTTGAGGGCTTATTAGAAAGCAGGCCTCCTGTTGCCTGCCCCTTTATGCATGGCACTATTGCTGTGGGTACTTGTTTATAGCTAACTTTTGAATTTATATAAGTGTACACTGTGGTATGATAAATTGCCCTCCAATTGAAAAGATTTTGCTTTTTTATTTTTTTCTGGGTTCAAGCTAATACTTTAAAGGGTTATTTTTTTTAGGTGGGTTTTATTTTGATGAATTAAAATTAACTTGGAGTAGGAAATTACATAAGATTGTGAGGGTTATTGATTTGTCTCACCATAGCTACAGCACATCTTTTTGTGAAGGAATTAAAGTTCTCTGTTTCCGATACCTTGGCACTAAATGTCGACAGCAAATGAGTGTTGTCTCCAATTATTTTCTTCATAAATGTGATTCTTTTCACTCAATCCAAAGATTGCCACACTAAAACCAGTCCTAATGGGCAATGAGGGGTGAAAGCAGCAGCTGCAGGAGGCTGGATCCCCTAGCAGGAGATAGCAAGGAGACAGGAGAACCCAGCACCACAAGCCAAAGCCAGAGGTGAGGGGTGGGGGCATTTCTTCAACTGTCAGTACCGGGTCAAGGCAGGACCTAATGACATGTCTGACTTGCAACGTGTCACTGGCCAGCTGTCTGACAGGAAACAGAATGACCAACCTCAGAGAATGACATTTGCTAGGAGGATACGTCATCTCTCACAGGGAGGAAGGAAAAAGGCATGAAAGAAAGGATGCTTCTTTGTGTGGTACTTCTTATTTGGGGGAGGAGTATTAAATTGTAGGAATTGGACTTCACGGCCTTCCCCATTTTTTAATGTTCTGTAAACTGTAGAAAGTGAGAGTAAAATTCCTCCCATTTAGCTGTGGTCACATTTCATACTTCTTTTAGACAAATGCAGTTGAAATAAACCAAACGAGAAAACAGAAGACAATAGAGAATCCAAACTGCATTTTACAACCAACAACCACAATGACAAACAAGAAATTTTCTTGTCCTGGTACCACATGTTAGTAAATGCTCCAGATTTATTGATTTACAGTGTGTGTCCTCACAAAATTTAGAGAATGACTTTGTTACAAAGGGCAAAATAGCATTCTGGTCTCTCTAAAAGTCACCTTTAAAACATGGAGTTTCTTAGACTTAAAAGGGGGAAACAGATGAGGTTGCTCTAAGAACAAAACGTTTCAACATAGGGTTCTTAACTGTCTAACTAATCACCAGCTATGAAGGGATAAAAACTGTCCTTAGTTTCCTTTCCAAGCAGTAGATTTGTAATTCACATACAGACCAAGTCTGCCACATAAGCACTGTCCCAGCTCCTGCTATTCCTGGTTTGAAGAGCTGTAGGGATAAGGACTGTAAGATGTCCAAGATGGGCTGGCACAGTAACCGGTTGTGAAGGAAGTCAGAGCGCAAAATCCATGGGGGCCTCTGCTTATCAGCTCAGAAATCCTTGGCTGTTACCATCAAATCTGCTCAATCTGGCTTGCCTTGCAAACTGTCTTGAAGGAAAAAGATGCACCAATGTGCAACAGAGTTTGGAGCTTTTAGAACAGGAGGAGAGCTAGTAGAGCACTATAGCTTTTCCTTTTCTATCCTACACAGTCTAAAATTGGCATACCATACACAAGGGGACAAATTCCCATTTGCATTCCTGATTTCAGGATCCAACATACGCTCCCATCCACTTCTGCATTATCTTATGGATAATGGATGGATGGATGGATAACTTCCAAATATGATTTCCACATGTGAAAGGAAAGTTTGCTGATTTTAAAAGTGTGCTTGTTCAGGGTTTGCTTTCACCTAAGCGAAAATATTGGCCACTGTGAGTTAATCTTGGGCTGATCCACAACTTCCAGTGTGCCAAGTGGTGTTGTACGAGGCCCCACGCACCAGCTGGCAATGTGTGGAGAATCCAGATTCCAGGCTGTCCCCATGTCACCTGGTAAGCACAATGCCCAGTGTTATGTCAGGGAGGTAGGGAGGTGAACTCAGTGATCCATACAAGTGTGGGATGTGTCTGTCTGTATAACAGGAGTGCAGACAAGTTACAGCACTTTTCTTTCAGGCTGTATCAAGAAACTTGTAATTTCACTTGTAATTTTGTTCAAAGAGATTCTTGTACATGCACCTGTGGAAAACTGGAAAGTGTCATTGTTTTAAAGGTTGCCCTTTGCATATAAATCACAGCTCTGTGTGCTTCCCCATTTTAATTGGGTGACCTTTTGAATCCTATGGACAGGAGCTTGAATTCTGGACTTGCAGGTTGGTTGGAGATTTGAAATCAATTCATGTTTTAGCAATTACTCTGCTTAAAAGCACAGAACCCAAAATGGAAATTTGAGAAGAAAAATTCCCCTTGGAAAGTTCCTTCTCACAGGTCATAGAAAACTTCATTGCAGACCAAACAGATATGCGTAAAATCCAGATTCATTTGTCAGTTTAATCCTTGAAAAGGATCAGGGTTCATTGAATAGGAGAGAAAGAGGAGGAGTAAGGAAAGTGTAATGTTTCCAACAGGACATTTTTGTGCAATTATCAGTTTAAGCTTCCATTATTTGTCACTAATTACTGCACTGAGCTGTTAAATATTTAGTAGTAGTTTGTTTAATTGGGTTTGACCTATAAAGGAATCTGTGCATAGCACAGCTCCAGTTCCAGGAGCCAGTTCCTCACTCACAGCTAGGCAAATTTGTATTCACATAAGATGATCACATATTGTCAGACAAAGGGGTTTGTTTTTGTTGTGCAGGTTTATTACCTCTCTCTCCCCCACAGATTTATTTGTCTTTAAGGTATCTGAAATCAGAGCACAAAGTAGAAATGCTGTCTGTGGATGTAAAAGGGGAGGTCAGTCAAACTTAAACTTGTTTACAGATGTTGTAGTTTAGAAAGCACCAGCATGATAATTAAACATAACAAAGAAAAGAATTAAAGCAGAGTAACAACTAGCCCATGAACACGTGTCTTGGCAAAACACTAACTTAATCCCTGAATATCTTATTAGGCAGTATTGCCTATCAAGGCTTGGTGTCCCCTGTTACTCTGTTGTACAATAGCTGCAGACAAATCTGTATTTGTTCAATGTTGGGTTTGGTTGCTGAGTCTGACAGGGTGAAGAGGCTTCTGGCTGTGGCCTCTGCAGAGGGTGTGCAAGAATCAATCAGTATACAAGCAATACTCACTTTGTTTTAGCCTGTCTGTATTCTTATTTGTTCCTGTCTTGAAACTCCCTTGATTTCAGCGGAGCTTTTCTTAATTTATACCAGGGTAACCATAACCATATTCTAAAGTAATAAGAATTTTGATATATTTCTCAGAAGTGCCTCCTTCTGCCTTTTTTGTTTCAGCTTTTATTCCCACTTAATGAACAATTTTCTTATTGGAGAAGAATGCTTGTGTATTAATTTCAAACATTTACAGTATCACAAAGGCCTTATTTTCCTACAGACAAGACTTAGACCTGGATCCTGATTATCAGGACAGCCCCTTTGCCATATAAAATAAGAGGTTTCCCAGTTTTGAAGAATTGTTGTGAACATGACCTGACTATTGCCCCCTCTCCCCATCTCTTTCTCTTTTATGGGGTAATGCACACACCTTTCCCGCGCAACCAGGCACACCTTGCCTGAAATGGAAGACATTGTTGCAAGTTTCACTGCATTTCAATGAGCACAGACAGGTGAGGCAGGCTTATGGGAGGCGATTGCCTGGCACCATAGGTTAAAACAGCCTTCGAGCCACTCTGATTTATGTCAGAGGCTTAGCTGGGAGCCCCCTGCCAACGCTCATAATGAGGAAGGTGCAAGGATGGTGAGCAGGCATTGGTGTTTGTGTCTGTTCTCTTCTAGTGACAATGATGAAAGTCTTATTTGCTGTTCCCAGGAATATATGTCATTCTTTTCCATACAACAAATCTGTGATATATGCTCTCGCATATAGTAATGAATCCAAAAGGAATCATTGACATTTTACTAGTGACTTACTGGAAGTCTCTGAAGAAAAATAGGTATCAGGGGCTTTAGTTTGGTTTGGGTTTGGTTTTAATTTTAAGTTTGCATCCCTGAGAACCTGCTCTTCAATTTGAGATTTTTTTGCAGGTAGTTTTTCTCTGGCCCAGCTGGAAATGCTGAGTGGAAAAAACAGAACACTGAGAGTTTTACATAAATATGCTAAAGAACGAAATCTGATTAGCAGTCATGCTATTTCAGAAACATTAACGTAATATCAATTCACATAGCTTAGGTGAATTAATTTATATGAATGACTGCAATTCAGTGTAGACTTTCCGAAATTATCATTGTCAGCAGCGGTCAGTCATGTCCTAAGATGACCACTTAATTGGCAAACATGTCTGAGAACAGACCTGATTCTCAAAGGCTGGTAAACATCAACTCACCACATATAAATGGTATTTATGGGAACACAGATTCTCTTGGGATTTGGCCCCTTGCTTGTTGTGGAAATAGCTCTGGTTTAGTTCAGATCAATTTTCTTGGGAATCTGAAGTTTCAGAGACTGTATTTGGTTAGGTCTGTGCTGGTGAGCAAACTTGGCCTGGATGAAACTCCTTGCCTACTTTAGTGTATTTATAAATTCATTGTTAGTCCTCCTGCTCTGCCAGCTGCACTAAGTACTGGAGATGCTGGTGGCAGGGACACATTGCCTGGACTTTTTCTGTTCTCTCCAGAACCTCCAAGTCTCCATTCAGTCTCCTACTTTTCACCTATGAAAAACTATTAGACATCATCTCTTTTCTGTCTCCCTCATTCACTCAGCAGATGTGACCACTGACATATGAATATATATTAGTGTCAGAAGCATTGTAATTCGTGGGGTGAAACACATCAGGAACATTTGTTAGTTCTGACATTTCAGATACAGTAATTCAAGTTAATTTCTTGTAGTTAGTGCTTTATAAAAGGAAGGGTGGGGTCTGAGAGGGGAAATAATCGCTCATTTGTTAATGAGCTTCAACTGAAACTGCTCTTTTTGTATTTCACATATGTGAAAAAGACAAAAATGTTTACAATCTGAATGTCCATAAATGCTCTGTCAGTACAATCAAGGATTATAGAATCATAGAATGAGCCTGGATATGACCCTAACCTTCAATTAATTCATTTGGTGGAGTGCACTATAGAAGTCTTTACCCTTAGTACAAAAACCCCAAATCCCACCTATACTGTTGTTTGGGTTTTTTTTACCTATAGAGCAACTGAGCCTTAGAAACCAACATAACTGAATATTCTTAATTGTTTGCAGCAGCAGTGGAGCTAGTGCCATAATTTGTTGAGGCATTGAAAGTAAGTTTACTGCTTTCAGATGGTTCAAAATGGCCCAGATATTCTACTGAAACCAGCTCCTAACTATGCAGATTTGGTTTCATGTCTGATTTGGGGTTGGCTGAGCCTCTTCCTCTCCTGGGATGAACATCAGGAAAAAAATACTAACCCTGAGGTCTGTGAAACTGTGAAATAGTCTCCCAGGAGGAGCATTGGAAGCTCTAATTAAAATTGGACTGGGCAAAACACTTGAAATTACACTATAGGCAATAATCCAACACTGGCAAGATGGGTGGAGAAAACGCCCTAATGGGTCTTTTCTGTCTTTAAATTGTATGAATTCTTATTCTTCTCTTTTATTATGCTATTTCACCTTTTTGTTTAATAGTGACATAGTGTCATCTAGAAGATATTATAAGACACTATTGTGAGCTGGTTGAGGTGATGTTAAATGTCAAAAGAAAATGCAACAGTTTTTCCGCAGGTTCACAGTGATTATATGGAGATAGGAAAAGAGAAACTGTCTGTAAACGAGGGACACGAATACAGTGGTTTTATCTGTAAGACAGTGGCAAATTCACTGCATGCCTGCAATATGCATGTTTATCATTTTGACCTTTTTTTTCATACTCTCTTCTTATGAAGAACAACCACATTCCACCAAATCTAACACAGGTGTGGGAAAGTCATTTATTCTAACTGTGTAGATCGCTCAGATTGCTGGAGACATCTTCTATCCCAGTGTTTCACATATCCCCAAAGACCTGGACTAAATAATATATTTTTACATCTTAATTTATAGTTTGTATTTAAGCTTAGTACTGTACAAATCTGAGTAAGTCATCGATTCGGTCCTTGAGTATAATCATATTACAGTTTACCAGGAAAGAATCCTTCAGCAATATAATGGGGCCTTGACAGGAAACTTTGTGCTGCAATATTGAAACAGCACAAAACTGAAGAAACATTATGAAAAATTACCTTTTTTATAGTTTAGTCTGAATAAGTTTCATTTATTTGGCTTTGGTGTTACCACTTACAGTACTCCTCTTCCCTCTTCCTTCGCCTTTCCACACGGTATAATATTCCAACAGTGTCCAATACAGACCTTTCTGCATAAGAGGTCATGGCAACCAGGATAAGTAATAGAGCATTGGACCAAAGTTCTGGAAATAGTGTTGATCCTGTGCTAGGTTTTGCTAGGCTTACCTTTCCACGGGCCTTTCTTTCTTTCTTCCCCTTTGGTTCTGGAAAATCCAACATCCTCTTCTTAGCTGCAGACAGTTTGAAAAGTGTGGTACAGGGTAAGAAGTTGGAATAAAAAAAGAAGGGAAGAGAAGCAGAAAATCTTGATTAGAAAGTATAATTTAATAGAACGTGTATTGAACAAAATGTATTGATTAATGTAGTAGATATAGTACTTATATTGATTCAAACTAGAGATTTAGTACTAAAAGCTGTAAGCCAAAAAGCTGTTGCAGATTGCTACAAAAGTCAGTTTAATGCTGTCCTTGAGAATGCCTTCACAAAGAAATTCTTCTAATGTTTGAGGAGTAGGTAGAATGCGGTATATGTCAGTTTGATCCCGGAGGGTTTTATTTTGTACTCTAATAGCTGTTACGAGCCTACATTATATCCAAGGAGTAATTTTCCTTAGGGGTGCCCAGCTCGCTTTGTGTCAATATTCTAGCATTTTAAGTCACGTACAGTATATGCTTCTGGGAACAGTGCAGGAGCCAGCCAGACTCATAATGGTCTGCATTCATTAATAAAGGCAGAAGCTTCTGTCCCTCCATTGCCCACTACAGGGATGCCTCCCTGGTCTTCGGGGACCCGTACAGACACATTTAAAGAAAGCTTTATTTTGAGTGGGCAGGAGATGAAATGCAGGACTTGCAGGCATTTCCTAAGTCAGCTATATGCCCGAGCGCAGGGGTGACCTTAATGGGTCAAAGAAGAATGCAGGTCAAAAGACTTATTATCCAGACTGTTGGAAACCAATTGCTTTTGTTAAAAAAAGAGTAAATTGTGGCGCTTAAAGGTTGATAGTAATGTAGGGTTCTGTTTTACAACCTGGAGCTGGATTGCAGTGCAGTGGGGTGGATTTTTATTTTTTTGAATGCAAAAAAATACAAGATGGTCTGTAATGTACACAGATAAAGGATTCCAGATAAGTGATAACATGTAGGGTACCATAATTACTTAATCAGTGATGATTGATTACTCATGTTTGTGTTCTTGAACTAAGGAAAAAATAACATGCTGCTGTGGTACTGTTACCATCTGTTGAAATAATGCACCTACATTTCATCTTTATGCCTCTTCATGTGTACCCTGTTTGCGCTGTTTGTCAGGTACAGCCATGTCTTGGTTCATCTGCTCATAAAATAGAGAAGTCCCATTTAAATTGCATGAAACCACAGTTCACATTAGGGATTCTAATGTGCCACTGAGTCTGTGGGTATCTGTGGGTATTTTTTTCTTCGTTAATTTTGATGCTGTGGGCGGGAACGTTTTGCTAGCTGTTACTTCTCATGCTCCCTCCGAAACACAAAGGCATGCCCCAAACAACAGGTATTATTACCTCTTTTGTCTCCAGCCTTTCTGCAAAGAAACCTTTTTGAATTTGTTTGCCAAGGAGATTCTTCCACACAGCATTATCCTGAAATTCTTTGCATGTTTTCAAGTCCTTAACACTAGCAACAGGGATATCTCAAAGCATTTTCATCCAGAAAAGTGGTAGCATGTAATTCTATAGTAGGTCACATAACAGTTGGGATTCTGGATTCAGCTATCAAAAATAATTATTTCTAGGAATAGGGCAAATGCACTTAAAGAGTTTCTTTTGCTTGTGAAAAATACTGAATTCAGATTTTTCCAGCTAACACTGAGACATAGAAATTGGGGATGTAGGAGTTTTCCTGGTTTGTGTCTACATGATAACAAATGCAGTGACACACACACACCCGTCCTGCTTCCCCGTTCCTCCATTTTGTGCATGCAAAGCTTGAATTTGTATTTGCAAACTAGTGTCTCCTCATGAGATCCCAGCTCTTGGAAATTGGAACACAGCTGTTGCTGAAGTCCAGGAAAGATTATATTGAGAAAAAATATTTTCCCCTTTCCATGGCTAAGCAGGAAATTGACATTTTTGCTTTGTAGGGAGACTACCACATAATTAAACAGATGTGCTAATGCACAATCAGATTTGGGGGAGGCAAAGGAGGGGAGCATATGATACCTCTTGTGCTTCACTTCTTTTTGGCAAGTGGAGGTACTAACTGCTCCAAACTCAGGCAAGCTAGTTGAAGTTTCTGAAGGAGGCGTGTTTCAGGCGTGTCTAGTGTGTCTTTAGTGAAGGGCAGCATGCTCTCCAAGGCACTCAGGGAATCTCAAGTGTAATATTGTACTCTCCCTGGGTGTGCCACACTCCCATGGCCCTGCCACGTCCCTGCTGGCAGGAGCTCCAAATTCCGCTTTCCCCGCGTGCCTGATCTCCCACTGCCAGGGAGGCAGGAGCTCGCTGCACACCACGAGGCAAAGAGACTAGCAGAGTCGAGATGTGCTGGGTGGATAATAGAGGAGAAATTTTGCCCTAAATTTTTAAACACAGCACCCCTCATAAAAACAACAATGGTTCATAACTGGGATTAATGTTTGCAATTTTCAGTCACTTAGACATGGGGTGTCCAATAGATGGCTTTTGGTAGAGTGGAATATGGCTCTCTGTAGGATTACAGAATTTTCCTCCTTTTCTTATCTCTCCCCTCCCATTCCTTGCCTGCTTGTCTTGTCAATGTTATGTTCCTGAAGCACTTCCGCTTTGTAATTTTTTGCAACTTAGCCAAATAGGTATTCCTCCCTAGTCCCTAACGTTTGAGGAGCCTTAATTACTGTGGAAACTGTGTTTTGTTTTGACTGTTTGCAAGGCATATTGTTGCCTTTTTAAGGCCTAAACCGTTCAAAGCATTTCCTCATGTTCCTATCCTTCCCTGTCTCGTTCTTCTCTGCAGCGCTTGTTTGGTTTTTTCCTATTATTTCTTCATTATCTCCAGAGAATCTCATTTTGCACCAGGGCACAGGAGTCAGGGACACTGAGAGCTGAGGCGAGTCAGTCCTTATCCTGTGTTTTATTTTGTCTCCTTCATATTTGGGCATTTTTATTTTTCAATCAAAAATGTCATTGCAGCCAGAGTTACAGCTGCAATTTTAAAACACCTTTTGACTGCTTCATATGCAACTGTTCATCCAGCTTCATACTGATTATGCATTTTTCACTTAGTGAAAAGAAATAAAAAATGGGCATGACTGACGTGCTTACTCTCAGTAGACTAGAAACAAAAGACCCCCCCCAAATATCTGTCTGCAATGTAACAATTGGTATATTACTTCACCTGCTCAGAAGCAGAGAAGAAAATCAGAATTCAGGCTGCCACCCCATATTTAACTTGTCCTGTTGTTTCTAGGTACTGCAGGGTCTCCAATAAGCCTGTGGTGTTATGCTGTAAGTGCTGCAATAAATGGACACAACAGGATGACAAAAGGACTGACTGTCAGGCTTAACTCTTAATTTCCTTGCTTTTGTGCTTTAAAGTCAGAGCCCATTACCTGTGACCAGCCAGCATTTTTGGCTGCATCTATTGTTAGTGCTTTACAGCATTTTGAAATTATTTTATGGGAAGGATGAGGAATTAGATGAAATCAAGTGGTGGAGCGTATTTTTTTAACACTCTTTGGCCTTGGACAGTCTGGAATTCCTGCCATCAGCATTAAATCATTTTGCATTCACATCTGGAAATTGCATCTTTGAGTGTCACTGGGTCATTTTCCTTTAATCTTGAGAATGGCACTACATTAAAAATTCCTCAGTCTTACTGTAAGATCCTTTCCTTGCCAAATGTCCCATGAACTATTATTTGTGTGCGTGCATGGTTTAGGGAAGAGGGAGAGAGGATGGGAGAGAGGATTTTTAGGCTGGTCTACAGTCACGCTGTATTTCACATTCGTTTCACCGAGGCTGTTTTCATGTGCCCTTTCATGGGTGGCTCTGGAGGGTATGGTTCAGTAGATGTTCACTTTGTTGTAAATGATGACTGTCTTGTGGGAACAGGTTCATCCTAGAGTGCGTTAGCCCAAAGAGGTTTAAAGACAGATTAACTTAATAAAGTAGAGTGAAGGGTCTGGATGTGCTGGGAGCAAATCATGGGATGTGACACCCCTGCCCTCTGGGTCACTGGCCCAAATCTGGCCCCGATTACTAAGGGGAAAATTCATCACTAATCAGTGGCTGCCCTGTTGTCCAAGTAGCATCTACAGACATTTTCTAGTTATCTGTGGATCCAGTGTACACTGTAGAAAACTTAAGATGTATTGGATTGGTCCCTTGCTCTTAGGTCAATGCTTGTGAAGGATGTGAGCCAGTACAGGCAGCACAATAGCATCTTTCTTAAAGTGGTCAATTTGGCTTGAGGGGTGAGGAGGAAAGAGGGTGAAACTGGTGTTTGCTGCTTGATTTAGTGATTACTTGTACAGGAAAGGAGAATTTAGGACTCCAAAGTCCATGGTGTGTTACTGCACATAAGGCACTGTGTTCACCCGAAGAAAAATACCTGTGGGTTTTGGTGGGCAAAGGGCAGGCTGTGCCAGCCCCTCCTGTTTTCTCATCAGTTTCTGAGCTCTCTAGCAGAGGTTCTCTTAACATGTGGGGGAAATAGGTTTTACTGCAGGAGTGCAATTGAAGCAGTGCCACAGTGTAGGAAGCACAGGCCAGTTAGCATAAGACTTATGGCAAATGCACTTCTCATTTTTGCAATGCATAAACCATGAGCCATGTGTAAGCAGACACCAGGATCACTGACCTGGTCTGCAATTTCACTGGGGCAGGTCAGCCCACACCCTGTCTGCAGAGACTGTGTTGCCCTTCTTGTGGCACATGTAAAGGATACTGGTGTGAAACAGCTGGGGAGGGCTCCTCTCTTCCATAGTTATGCTGTTTCTGGCTAGTTTAAACAAGGAGGGGTCAAGAATATTCTCTTTATCCAACCCATCATTTTACAAGACATGTTGGGAAAATTGTTTTTGCATCCTTCTTTCACACAGAAATGCCTGTCCTGTGACTAAGTTGTTTCTTTTGTTTTCGTTGCAGAATCATACGATGACCCAGCACAGCAGTTAGTGCAAGGCCCGTCTCTTCCAGAGAATTCTTTGTGGCACAAAAAGGGAACACATTTTACTCTTTGCACGAAACTTTCATTGTTAATGTATATTATTCAGAATCATTGTATTGTACCATAAAACTTGTATTATCGGAACTGTTGGATGTTCATGTGTTTGAACTTTTGAGCACCGGATAGACTTCCTGTATATAAAGTGTTGCACATGTATTATGTTGTCTGATACTAAAATGGTCTTATAAAGACAAGTGGACTTGGGCCCTATTCAGGAAAGATACAAATAATAATAATACTGTGTGAGGAGAAAAAAATAGCTTAAGAAAAAATGTCATTTTCAAGGAGGAGGGAGAAAGTAATAGCTATGTTCCATTGCAGCTCTGTTTGGCCTCCCTTTCGTTTAAACTTCAGTCCAGAAATCTCTCTTTTGGTATACAAACGGATGAATCTAAGACTATTTTTTATTGCTGAAGATTCTTGCAAAAAATATGAAGAGACTCTTTCTCACAGAGCAGGAACCCACAGTTGAATAAGGCCCGTATATATATTTGTAAGCCTTGCGATATGACAGATAGCATTACCATATATGCAATAGTTGTTATGTAGTTTGTCAAAGAATTTTTTTTCCTGGATACCATTTGAAGCTTTGAGTGTTCAAGACTTTCCTTAATGATTTCACATGGCCAAATTCTTGAATCAGTTGAACTAACCTGTATGTTACTGTTATTAATGTTTACTCTGCGGTCTGAACCTGGAGATTACTGGAATTGTTTTCCAAAAGGAAATAAATTCAGTTTACCATTATGTGTGAGTGTGCTTTGTGTCTTGTCTTTTTCCTCAGAAAGTAGCATTATTATTTCTGCTGTTATATTACCTAAAGAACTGCCAAGATCTGGAATCTCATTTAATCAGGATCTGTACACTGCTCAGTAAAACAGGTTGTTTTTCTCAAAGGTAGTTGTTGAAATAAATGTAATTGTAGAAACAAATCTGCTGGCCCACTGAAAAGCAATGTGTACTTGAGAGTGATATTCACTGTTTTCTGGGTTTATTTGTTTCTTTTATTTGTCTGTCTCAGCAATTTCATACTTACACACTTGACACATTGGTGGCCAGAGGAGTCACCACGCATCTTCCATGTATAATTATTGGTAAATTTAAATGAAATATCACCTGGTGAGCCGGGTCTGGTGCTGATGAGAGGGAGCCACTACAGCTCTGGCCAGCAGTGCTATTAAGTTGACATCCCTGACCCTCTGCTCTGGCATGGGTAGCAGAATTGGAGGTGGTGCTTGCTGCAGGGTGATGCTCTCTGGCACCATGCCCTGGGGGGAGCTCTCACAACACCTCACACCTTTGCTCAGGTCTGAATTGGCTCCTGACTGCAGCTTCAAGGAGAAGAAAAAAGGGGATAAAAACTCTCCTTGTCTACACCACTGTCCCCCCTACTCCAGCTCACCTACAGAAGAGGCCAAAAAAACATTGTCCTGCTATTCTAGTATCTCATCCTATTGCTGGAATTCTAGTTTCATCCCATGAAAACCAGCGCTGCTGAAATACTGCCTTTAAACAGCCACACATCACAACAAGTCCAAATGTCTAGAACTGCTCACCTAGTGCTGTCAGGGTAGATATAAAGTGTGATTTCCAGTTTGCTGAGTGTAACAATTTGACTCCTTACAGATGGAGGACAGAGAGAAAAGAAGTAAAATCAGAAAGTGTCTGGCTACCAGATATTCCTAGAAAAAAGTGTCATATTTAGCACTCCAGCTTTGAAAATATTGTGCAGATTTTGCTAAATACAAGAAAGAAATTCCCAGGTTTTGTATGAATATCTCATTTGTGCTGACAAAAGGATAAATGCAGGCATGAATACATAAGGCTTGTAAAATGCCAGTTCTATTTATAAGTCAGAAACTGTTCCCATTCTTATTCTCATTAATATATTACTCATCTCAGCCAAATTGAATGTGATGATACGTTCTTTATTTTTGACAGATACCTTAAAGGATATAAGGCATTTCAGCCTTCATGTGTGAAAGTGTGACATATTGGTTAAGACTGAAAATAACATGTTTGTAGTAGAGTTCAAGTATATAAGAAATATTACACTCTACTGTTTTTGTAAATGCCAGAGTGCCACTGAGTTGAGACAGATGGTAGCAAGGAAAGATGCAATCTTATAATCAAAGCTAAAATATGTCAAAAATATGTTAGCAAGCAAAACATAGTCTATTACTAGCGTCTCATGTCATGACAGCTTGCAAAACATGCAAAGATGTTGAATTTCTAGATACGTAAATAAAGGAACAGTAAACACAGCAACAGCAAATGAGATGAAGACTTCATGCATCCATTGTCCCTTGAGGCCAGCTCAGGGGAATAGAGGGGTCTTGTGGCCACGGGCAGCCCCAGGTGGCTTCTGAGAGCTGGCTGCTGGTATCAAGTGATGGAATCCTCTTACCTTTTCTAAAGTAACAGGTTTCTCAGTGATACCTAAATAGCTGTTTAAATAGATTATGGAAGACATCCGAACTTCCCAATGAGAGCTGAGTATCGCTTGGGGAGTTACCACAGCATTTAGAAAAATCAACAGGAGAGGCAGATCATCTTGCCTGTTGGAAGAAGAGACAGGCACTCCGTGTGCATGTGTGCATTTCAGCTGTGGAGTGCCCTTCTCTGCCCTGGGTTAGCAAAAGCTAAGAGAAGCCCCTCCTCATGCCCTTAGCCCAGTGTAAAAGGATAAATCTGTTCAAGAGTTGTGTGGATAGACTGATGGACAAGGTATCATTTTACCTCTGAGACAGGCTATATTCCCAGGATTTCAAGTGGACATGAGTTTTGCTCTAAGTAATTGTTTAATAAAGCAATTAGTCCTTCTGTTTGTTTGCCAGAGTTATGTTTAGGAAATGTCACAAACCTAAAGCAGATATAAATAGAGAATTTATACTGCACAAGTGAAGTGACCTACCCAGACAATATCTGAGCACTGAATTTATGAGGAAAGGCACTGATCCCTTATCTGAACAAAAGATAGTCCAGGAATAAGCATATATTAGGCCTTTATGACATTAAGCTATCCAAACCCAGAATTTCTACTGTCATACATGTGTTCGTAGCCAGTTGCCTGTAAGTTAGACTTTCCAATCCATTTTTGGTGGTTCAGTCCACATGGAGGTTGTCAGAATTTCTTTGATTCAACTCCAAGCCCAGTGCTCTCACTACTTTTCCTGATTTATAAGTCGCTTTGCAAACTCCATGAAAAATGTTTCAAAACCTCTGTTTAGGACACATTAATAGTTATCCCTTCCTTCTTAAGAGCAGGGGGAAAGCTGAAGTTCTTTCCATGTCTCAGTGACTGCACTTTATTAGTAATTCTGGCATGACCACTCACTTTGTTTCATTACCACTGTCCTCAACAACAGAAAAAGGGAGACGTCCCTTTCTTACCAACATATGGCATTTTCTATTTATAACAAGATTAACAATTCATTCACACCTTGATTGAATCCCAGTTTATTGAGATGTCACAACAGATTCTCACAGCCTGCAAAGGGAAAGACTTACAAATGTTAATATTGTGACAACCAGGACACATAAAAGTAAATGAGTTATAATTGGTGACAATTAAAAATAGCTCAGTGTGAAAACAGAATACTGTGCTGCTGTAGCAGCCCTGTCTAGGATGAGGCAATGTGAAGGACTCCATAGGATAAGACTGTCCATGAATTTAGAAATGTTACCTTGATTCCTGCTTAATGTGTTCAGTCATACAGTGGTGCTCAATTAATGCTCACACGCCCTTTACATCTTAGTGGGCAGTGTGCCATTCTCTTTAAAGTATTTGCTTCACTGCTCTACAGCAGCAGAAAAATAAACAAGTTTAGGCCTATTCTACCAATTCTATTTAATACATTCACTTTCCCTCCCTATGTCACTTCCCTTATTGGTATGCAGAAGATTTGTTTAATTATTATTGTTGTTGTTGCTGTTGTTATTAGTCGTAGTGAGCTGTGCATGCTACAGCAATGGAGTCCCCCAGGAGCTGGACAGTCCCCGGCCACCAACCCTGGTCTGCTGATCTTCTTCTGTGTGTGGCACACAAAAGCCTGACAAGGTCTCACTCATGTTTCAAGGCTCGTTCTCTTTTCAGAGCTATTTGTTATTGTCTACACCATCACAAGTTTAAAAAAGGAAAGTTAATTAAATATGGAACAAGACTGAGCAACATCTTTTAAACCATCATGTCATTAGAATTGGATCCCTCTGAGAGCTGCTTAAAAGGGTTTTGAGAACAATGACTGTTCAACCAGATATTTATGGGCATAGTTATGTAAACACACTCTTTATTGTCTATGTATATTTAATATAATTATCAGTTTTGTACTTGGACTCTCAGGAGACCCAACAAATCACAGTGTTGCTTTGAAAATGTCAGCAGAAAAGACAATTATGTTGCGAGCAAATATTCATAAATTATATTAAAATGTCCTGTGAAAATGTACCCTGTGTTGCAGAACTGCTTTTGCACTAGCAGAATCATCACTGCCTTTCTCTGATTTAAACTCTTCTTGCCAGTAGCAAAGAAGTTGCTTGAAAAGAAGCCTTTAACACTATGGAGGCTTCTGTCTCTGACTATGTAACAGTGTAAATCATAGACAAATTCAGAGGGCTTATTCATTTTGTTAGTAATATGCTGCGATAGTTTTAGAGATTTCTAAATAAGGTTTCTTGAAATCGTAGGTAAAAACTGTTTGCACAAGAGTGCCTAGGTCACTTACTTTTACTTCTCTTGTGAGGTTATTCCTGACAACTTGCCATGTTTTGCTCATTATGTATTAGGAAAAAAAAAAAGAGTGGAGAACTGGGACAGTGTTCAGTAAATTAAATGTGCCACACATGCTAAACCAATACGTGTGCTGGAGTTTGATAAACACCTAGTAAGTGCCTGCAAATCATCTCTACTGCAAGATATACTATCAGCATATCAACATCTTAATTAGCAGCTAATGACATTTGAATGGGAAGGTTAACATTAAGCACACAAATGCAGTTTAGTAAAGGGTAAAATGGAATACATTGAGATATTTCATTGCCTATTTATTTTCAAGTATAAAACAGATGACTTTTGTAGTAAGCAATCATCTATGTGAGTAATATCCTAATCCTTAGACATGTTTTGGAATAAAAACTCCTAGAGTAAAATGTCTTTTCTGGTTCATCCAGTCCATGTGTAGGAGAAAGAGATGACAGAATTCCATTTTTCTGCAGGAAAAGGTATTTCCTCTGTGCCATTATTTTTTTTATGAGCACGTAACTAAATTTTAAGGAGGATCAAGATGGTTTTCAGGCTGGTCTGTGATGCTTCTTTTATTTATTATCTTCTAAGCATAAATTTTCATCTGCAGACTTCTCTGGGATGGTGTAAAGCAAAGCACATTTATGGTTGTTTCAGCTGTAGATGTCATACTTGGGCAGTGAACCTTCTGGATGCCCAAATCAGAACAAATAAGAATCACTGAGCTATTGGGAAGGAATCTGCTGATATAGTAATGGGACTGTTGACTTTGCCAGCAGCATGGGTTCCTGCTG
>NW_005054305.1:3099885-3111695 GCF_000277835.1 Geospiza fortis | reverse complement strand
CCCAAAAAAGCCATTACTTTTGCATGGACCTCAGGGAACAATGTAGAGTGCTTGCTTTAAGATTTAAAATGTGAAGTGGTTCCAAGATATTTATCATTCAGTCTTATGGCCATACAAGCCATGCTCTGTCCAAGTGAGCCCTGGAATACTAGCTGTCTCCAATCTAATGATTTCTTATTCCTTGTTTGTCTGCTGGTTTAATTTTTGTGTCCATTCTAGACTCTTGTTCTCAGACAACCTCCATCCTTGTTTGTGGGACCAATGATAGGCTTGTTTAAAAGAGTGGTCAGAAGTTCAGTAACAAATTATGCTGCTTTGTTTGCTGAGTCACTGTGGCAAGACCAAATCATGTTGCCCCAAGATATAGCAACACCTACACAAGGTGAATTATGTCCTCTGTAAATAATGGGCAGAGGATGAATGGAAACAAAGCTGTCTTAGCAGACAATGAGACCAGAGATCAACAGCAACTGAGAGTCAAAAGGCACATTGAGATTTTCAATTCAGAGCAATGCACACCTTTCAGAATTTCAGAATTTTTAGAATCTTTCTTTTCTTTTTTAGAAAACAATTATTAGATGTTTCCTTTTTTCTTGACTGCCATCATTTCCCTCATTACTCCCCATGCTTTAATTGTTGAATGGTTGACACAGGATGATTTTGATTTTCTTAATTACATTTGCGAACCCATATTTGATTTGGTGACTAGGTCATCATTCCTCGTGAATTTAAGATTCATGTTGATTCATCCATCCTTTGACATATTTTATTTCCAAACACCTTTGTTCTCTTGACTTAATTCAATATAATTAGTTTTCTGGCATAAAATGAAGGACCGTGGCTTTGATTAGATGTTAGCTTCTTGATGGGCTATTTGTAAATGTTTAACTTTATTCACAGCTTTTCCAAATCAATAACTGGCTGTTTTTACTTCTGCTTTCCTTCTCATAATAGTATCTGCCCAGAAAACCATCTCCAGAGTCTTTCAGACATTTTCTTCTCACTGCAGACTCTGTCTCCTTCAGAAGCTCTTACTTGTCTTGCAACATATGGAGGATCAGATGGAGTTTTAGAGCTCCTCTCAACACTGGCTTGTTATTATGGTATGTGTTGCTTTGGTATTCACAGTCTGTGAAATCAGAAGAAGAATGACTTGCTCACTTTCATATTTGACAGCTTATGTTGTTCGAGGGTAAAATCTGAATTTAGTTTTGACTTGCCATCAACTAAAGCCAAACAGTCTTTTACCCTATTTCTGTCTGACATTTAAATCCTAGGAGTCTCTCTTCTCTCAATGATAACATGTTTTCAGAATCTTTCAACACTTTCTTAATTGCTAAAATTTGCAAACAAGAGAAACACCCATGCCTAGCTGTCTGCCAGCAGTTCCCTTGGTCAGGCTTTTTTAATCTGTTGTCTTCCAGTGTTTTCCTCTTCAGATTTTCAAGGGGAACGGAGAAGATTAGAGGGTTATCCAGAGGTTACGTTCAACTGTTTGTTCATTAGATTTCTGGCTCACTTGGTTGTTCAAAGGAGTTCCTGAACATATGAATGATGTTGTTAAATTACACAATTTTTTCATACACATGGTTTCTCTGGGCTAATTCCTGTCAAGCTGAGGAAGGCAGGAGTCAATATGAAAACCTTCAAGGCCTTTGCTGAGAGAGACACTGGTAATTATCGTCCTTTTCTGAATTTCCTTTTCTCATTTGCTTGCCTTGAACATAGGGATTGAGCAGAGCTTTGGAAGCCTGACAAATATCAATCAGCCTGCTCAGCATTACAGCTCAACTCTTTGCTTACTTCACTTGTTAGATGCTACTAGATCTTTCTGTAGTATTTGAACTTACTAAACAAGAGCCTTTCTTAAGGATCAAAAATGCTGGTGCTAGCCTGTCTGTGGCAAAACATGCTTGCATTTTTCTCAAAATGAGACACACAGTGTCTTGGGTTTGGTACTGTATTCCTACACTACTTAAGTTGGTATGAGTTGGCCTAAAATTTTATCCAAGCAATATATTCTTTCTATGCTCTTTGTGGGCTATGTCGTAATTTTTCTCAGTGTAAGTCATGAGCTGGTGGCATGCATTTCTTCCGTAGTATGTGTAAAACCCTGCATGAAAAAAAATGACATGATTTTACATTATTATTTTTTCTATGGTCCTAATCTTGAGGCCCTGACCAACCTGATTTAGTGGGTGGCCATCCCTACCCATAACATGGGTGGTTGAAGCCAAATGATCCTTAGGGTCCCTTCCAGCCCAGGACTTTTTGTGATTCTATGATTCTGATTCTTCTTTTTTCAAGGACATGCCTACCAGCTGAACACTTCTGATGGAGGTACACTGTTTTAAGTTAACCACAAGAAGCTTCTTGGAGATAGGGGAACACCTGTGAGATTTGCTACAAGTAGGGCAGTGACACCTGGGAAGAGCTCTGCTCTTCTCTGAACCAGGCCTGGCAGTGCCACTGGCCAGCAGCAGGTGACAGAGAAAAAATGCAAGACTTAAGCCATGGAGTAGTGATTTGTCTTTGATGTCCTGGCCTCAAGTGGCTGTGCCCCAGGACTTCCTTAGCCTAAACTGAGTCTTGAAATTTGACAGCTTTGGGTGGCTTTTTCCTTTATTTGTCTAATTAGCTTTTCGAGCCTGTATAAATGCCCAACACACACAAAATACTGGCATAGGGAGTTTGATTTCTTAACTGCCCATTGCATGAGGAAATGCTTTATTTTCCTTGGTTTGAGTCTGTTTCATTTAATCCCATGACATAAAATAATCAACTTGCTTCTTACCTTTTCAAATTCTCCCTGTGACTCAGGCCCACTCTACAGAACTTTGCCAGAACCTTTTCCTTTCACTCTGTGGTCTTCCTCACTACTCCTCTGAGCAACGTAGATCATCCTTCCTATGAAAACCCCCCTGTCTCACCTGTGTGACACAGGAGCAAAGTGTGGCAGATCTTGCTTTGCCTCAGAAGGGGATGGTACATCCTCAAGGCATGACATGGCACAATCCCATGCAGAGACACTACACAGGTCCCCAAAGCCATACAGCCAGGTTAACACTGCCTCTTGCAAGGGCTAATTAACTCAGGACTAATTAATAGCATCATAGCACACTGACACAACCATCCAGAGCTTGCTCTCTGGCTGCTTGCTTGGGGATCTCCTCACGGTGTGGGTCTCAGCACAGATACATCCTAAGGACACTGCCTGCATGTAGCCCAGAAACTGGGGGGGTGACACTGCAGACTTGATTATCCACTCATTTACAGTACTTTTATCTCTGAGCAAGTCTCCTGAAGTTACTGAAGTTACAGTGGTATCTTACCATTGAAAAACAGGAGAAAAATCAGGTACAAAAAGCTTGTGTATGTTTGCATGTGTATAAAATGTATGGATTGCAAAAAACCAGTAATATTAAAGTCACAAATTCCATAGATCAGATTTCTTTGCAATTGACTGTACACAGTATAAAGACCTCTCACTTACATGCTTATGCACCTAAGTTTCCTCAGGACCTCAGTGGGTACGTAATGGGGACATGAACCATAGTGTGAGCAGCAGCATAACATTTTTCTTTACCCTAGGTGCTCAGCTGGAAGCTCTAGATGCTGGTTGCTGCACACTGTTCACACCTGCCGCAATGGACAGAGATATTAACTTCCCCCAGACCTGTTTTTGGTGCTCCTGCCCACAGGATCTGTGCAGCACACAATCAGCATGAACAAATAACATCTACACCCTGGGAGGTGAGGGAGGCGGCCTTAGCTGTGGCCATAGGAAGGCATTGTCAACTCCCTTCTGACTTGTGGACCGCTGAATCTTTTTCATTGATGGAAAAGGTTACATAAAGTGAATTTCAACTCATTGAAAATTCCTTTTTCTGTTTCATTTTGTATATCTCTAGAATCCATCTCAACCAAACCCAGTCTCCCTGCTTGCTCATTGCCTACTGCTTATTCTTGAGAGCGACAGCCTAGGACTAGTTTCCATCTTCCAGAACCCCTATGTCTTTCCTAAGTATCTTTTATTTCTTCCAGTCATTCCCAGGGTGATTTGAAAGCAATGGCAAAATGTGCTCTTCAAGCCTTAACCAATATTTCTATTTTTTATCCCTTAGCATTCCTTTCAGTATGAACACCCTTCTGGCCTTATTTTCATGCCCAAAAAACAGGCACACATTGAAGCAATTTGCCATTATGAGGCAGGCATGTTTGCCCCTTGCAGTGGTTTGGGGTGCTGCAGGTGAACTTTGGGAACAACTGACACCTGGGTACAGCCCAGTGCACTCCCAGGGTGTTACATTCTGTGCTGAGATGTTATATTTAAACAATTTGAAGTTAATTAAGAGTATTGGCTTGGAACTAAATCCAGAATCTAACACATCTGTGTTCCCTTCTCAGAAAAGAGGCAGTTTAAAGAGTGCCTGAAGCTAAACACGTTATTTTTTACCTTGCTAAAAAGTTGGGGTTTTTTCTTCTCTTTTAACCTACATTGCGAGATGCCTACGAACAGCTTTTTAAAATGCAGGGTGATTTTTTTTAACTGATAATGAAAATTATTATTTCGTATGCAATTTAACTTCATCCTAACATCAGACTGCATAATTTAAAGTGAGTTTTCTTCACATACATAACATCATAACATTGCAAGACTCAGAGTCTCTAGCGTATTTAAATGCCTGTTGGTGAGGGTTCGCTTCAGATCCAAATCTCCAGCGTCCCAAACATGCTCCTTGAGCCTCATGATAGCTAAAACTAGTTTCAATGGAATCTTCTCCAGCAGGCAGGTTAGGTTTTGCTTACCCTGTTTTAAATCAGATATGCTATGATTTTTATGTCTGCTATGAAAATGGCTTTGATCACACCTCTTCATGCCACTTTCACCTAAGCACTTTCAGATGTTGTGAGCCCCAAATGATTTGTTCAAAGGTCTTAAAGAAAGGGGAAAAATTGCAACATCGGATTTTCAGGCATTCAATTGTCAGCTCTGATTTGCAATTTACACTTTACATCACATTCATTATGGACCACTTTCTTTTTACTTACAAAACTACATGTTTTGTTCCAAAACAATAAAATATATGGAGTCTTTTTCTCAGCTTATGGAGGCAGAAGTGATAAAGCACAGCACTAATAGCACACTGATGAAAGAGCCACATGCTAAAAGGTTCAACATTAAAAAAAGATGGTATTTCTTCATCCTAAATATGGCTATACTTGGCAACTCCTTGTGACAGAGCAAACACTACAAGGCTACATAGGTCAAAAAAATATAATTAGAAAATTCACAGAACAAAATGATCAAGTATTAAATATGAGAGTATCGACTTGCTAAGGAGGGCCATGAGCTGGCAAAAGCCATCAGTCACATATAAGACAGAGGAATGCATGAACCCTTCATCTAGCCAAACTACCACTGTTCTCACACCCTCCTG
This sequence comes from Geospiza fortis, assembly GCF_000277835.1. NCBI lineage: Eukaryota > Metazoa > Chordata > Aves > Passeriformes > Thraupidae > Geospiza > Geospiza fortis. Next base: position 3,106,254 of record NW_005054305.1, on the reverse strand, counting down.
ATCCCAGGAAAATGAAAGTATATCTTCTAGCCTAATCCCTATGATTTTGAGTTGGAATAGTCGATTGAATTATCAGATAAAATTTAAAATAAAATAAAGTATCAAGAATATGGTTGTCCATATGAAAGCAGGACAGCAGCAGCAGCTACATGAAGATGTAAGGATCTGAATAGCAAAAGCAAAACCGTCCAGAGTGCTTTTAATGTGGAGGAGCAAAGAATGAGCTGCATGCCCCTGATGGTGACACAGGGATAGTAAGCAAGCCAGAAGCTGATAATGGTGAAACTTGAAGGTGAGCAGGAGAAATAAATGTGACTGAATTAACAGGGCTGTGAGCTGCATAAAAATAAACCAAAACAAACATATCACAGTGCAGTCATCAAAGGGCAAGACTTAATTCATGTTTCCCTATTTCTTCAAGTGGAAAAAACATTGCCGTAGGCCTGCACTTTGTCAGCACCCACACAATGGAGCTAAAGGAAATAACATTTGCTAGAGGCAGGAGGGAGTTGGATGAGTTGGGAGACTGGAGGTGAAGAAGATGTGCCTGTCCCTTCTCTGACCCGTCTGTGCCATGTGTCATGCTAAAATTTCTCTCCCACCATGCCACACTGAGGACACCTATGCTGCAGCTGTAGTGGAGGCTGAAATGGGCTGCTGAGAGCATACTCAGTTTCATGTTTCACTTTTTTGCAAAGAATCTCTGGTATAAATTCATGCTAGGTCTCACCTGTACTTTAGAAACTAATGTTCACAGCATCTCTGTAGAATAATGATTACTTAGCAGATCTCTGCAATGCTGCAAGCTGCTTTGGAATTTGGAACAATAAATAATTACAGTTAACTAACACTATATAAACATCTGTATAAACAGATCCATGTCATTCATCATCAATGGATCAGGATGTATTCCATTTCAGGATATCTTTCCTCAAAGGCTGAACTAGAAATAAGAAAGCCACTGTTCTTGTGTTGTGTTAAAGATGCCACAGAGATTCCTCATCCTGCCCTCTAATGTGTGGCATTGATGAATACAGGGTACAGAGAAGGCAGATAAAAACATGAGGTTGGGATTCTCTGCAGTGCTCAGATTTTGGTAGCAGAATATCCATAATACCTGGGGAATGTTTGGGGTTGGTTGATGAATACACAAGGCAGGGCTTTTAGATATGGTTGTTGTTCTTTACTAAAGCATGGTGACATCAGGAAAACAGCTGCATGTGCAGGCTCATACCACCTTCAGTGGCTTGGGCATGGCAGAGCTTCTTCTTTTTCTGCAGCTTCCAGATCTGGGGTGAGTGAGGGTCACTTGTGCAGCAGGTACAGCAAGGTGGCGCCTGCAAAAAGAGGCTGTGTCAAACCAAAAGTAGTCCTTCCCTCATGGAAATTTGGAAAGCCCATGTGTGCTCAAGGGACTCCTCTTCAGGGTGAGACAGAAGTGGAGGTTACTACATGTGAAGTGCCCACTGAAGAGAGAAGATGTACATTTCCTTTTTCTGTGCCCCATTTAGCAAAACAGCATAAGGAACAGGATATTTATATCCAGGAGGAAAACCTGAAAAATATGAAACCCAAAAAACCATTAAGAATCACCTTTGGGGAGCTCACTTGCTTTCCTTAAGTTCGTAGTGCTCTTTTTATCTCTTCAGCTACTGACGTTAACCAGTCCCTGTCACTATGCGCCTTGAATCCTTCAATACACCTGTGTTTTGGTGTATGCTAAAATTCAATCACCTGTGAAATTTGCTTTTGTATAAAACATTTACACATAATGATTATAGTCAATGTCCACTGCCAGTTTTAAATACAATATGATTTTGTGAACAGGGACAGCTAGAAGACTAATTCATGATGGTCAATCTAGGCTGAAGCATAATTAATTTAGCGTGGAAAACCTTTTCCAGACTTTTTAAGGCTGTAGCTACAGAAAAGTAAAATAAAGTCAGAGGGTGGCTGCCTTTTGTGCTCGTGTCACTATCCCACCAGCCACTGACAGGGAGATATTCCTAACAGCATGGAAGAGGTCTACCTTTAGGTGTGTAAAGCCAAGCATCTGTTTCCTCAGCTGCCATTCAGGTGGTGTCACCTGTGCACCATTTTTTCTTTTCTCCAGCTTCCACCTCTGTGCACCACAGTGAAGCAGAGGGAGGGCAGAAGCCCTCCAAGGGTGGTGGAAGCTGCTTGTGTGACTCTTCATCAGTGTGATGGAATGGTTCATGGGCTGGCCCCAAAGGCACATTTGGAAAGCAGGTGAGGAGCTGCTTGTGTTTGTCACTATTTCTGTCATAGGCAGACTCCTTTGCAAAATTAATCACACAGGAGGGGAAAAGGAAAGTAATGGCTTACTGAATCTCCCACTATATATTAAAAATATAGAGCACAAGAGGGAGCAGCCTGCATATTCCTCCCCCAGGTTACAGGTTTAAAGCCAAAGCTCTCGGAGATGAAAAAAGTGAGATCTTGGCTCCTCCTGCCCTCCCTTGTGCCAGTGGCTGCACAAGAAGTTGGAGAGGTGGTTTGGCCAGCCAGGCTGGGATTTCAGAATTGCTCTTGCAAGCATGAGTCTCGCTTACATTAGGCACTTCTCAGGCTGGGAATCAGCACAGACCCTGTCTGGAAGCAGCGCATGTGAGCCCTTGGGCACCCAGGCCCAGCATGGAGGAGCACACATGTGAGGGTGCTGTGTCCCATTGGCATTCCAAGCCATAAGCCAGCAGCATGGCTGGTGTCCCCAGCACAGAGCTGGCTCCCATCCTGGACTTTAGCAGCCTGCTAAACCTCACAGACCTCAGCTGGCATCCAGGTCTCTGTGGCTGCTCCCTGAAGGAAAGCACAAGTTTCTGGCTGAGTTTCTGTGCAGCTCAATTAATATTTCTAATTGCCATGGTCACTTTCCAAGGGGACTGAAGGAAACAAGCTGAACCCCCAAAACAAACCCTGCTAGAGTTCTTTCAAGCAACAGTGCCTGCTCCACAGGACACAGAGGTTGAGAGGCAGAGTTCATTGGGTACAAATAGTCATTCCTTAGTGTTGTTGACCTGGCTAGGGCTCCAGGAAAGAATGAGATCTAATGGCTCCAAAAATAACCTCGGAAAAGTCTCCTGGTATCTGTTAAGAAAGTACAGCAGAAATGTAGTAGTCTGCTTCTCCAAAAATAAAATACAAACCAATAAACGTGTAGTTACTTTTTTTCTCCATTATTTCTCTCTTAAATCTTCCTTTTCTTCTTTTATAGAGAATGAGCTTATGCTTACCAAAAATGTGTCATTCAGGAATATTTTCTAGTCTGTTGGATTACCTGTTCCGTCTAAGAAGGTGGGAACAGATCCCATGGGATCAATCTATACCATGTGACCAGAGGAACAGGGGAGATTTTGCCTTGGGAGATCCAAACTCAGTCTTCAGGTGATGGTTGGGGATTATCTAATTTTCTCTCTCCTACTCCTTATTTTTGCTGTAAGAGGACTTGGATCACTAGGAGACGGGGAGCTCTGTGGCATCCTTCAGCCAGAACTTCAGTTGAATGATGAGAAGACCAGAGCTTCTTGTAGCCAAGCTGAATTCTCCTGTATTCACAGCCCTAGACAGCCCACACTGTCCCCAAAACTGACCCCTTTTTAACCGGTGTTCTTTTGTACACCTTTTCTACCCCCTATGATGGCAGTTTTGCTCTTTTTTTTTTTTTTTTAATTAGTTGTATGTCAAAAGACTTGTTGTCTTTTATATACATTTCAGGTCATGGACTGATATTTTTTTAAAGCATTTGCAGTCCCTCAGTATTGGAGGAATCCAGCCTGAGGTAACTCAGAAAGTGCCATTAAAGGTGCCTCAGAAGTGATACCCATCTGTTTTAAGGATGGGGCATCCTGCAACACTGCAGCAAACGCTTCCCTGTTGAAGGCTCAGTAGCCCAATGATGGCCATGCTGAAATTCCTGTGCTGATGACACCCTGAATACAGAAGGAGCTTAGGAAATACCTGTTTTTCCAACTGGTGTCACAGTAACATTTTCCCTTTAGAAAGCTCCCTTAATCTCCTTGTTCTGAATTTCTGTTTGTGGAAAACAACCTGAGTTGATCAGGTATTTGGTCTGGGTATTCAAATCACTTTGGAAATCTCCAGCTACTGTGGCCAGTGAGATGTTTCATGAGCATGTATGGAAGGGGAAGAATCAGCTGAGTTAGAGTGAACAGCCAGTATGGGTAGGGGCTAGAGGAAAGGAAGAGGACATAGGACTTCCTGCCTCCTCCTGTGTTTTCCAGCTCCAGACTTCATTGTCCGCAGTCTCTTACTGCCTCCAGACTGGGCCTAAGCAGCTCACCTATTTTCTCTCTGCAAACAGACAATGGAAACAGTCAGAGAAACAGTCATAATCCCCAACTAACATTTTTTTGTCGCCTCTGTAACTTCTCTCTAACACGACAGGTTGCTAGAAAGGGACATCTGTCAATGTGAAGAAAAAAAAACTAGTGAGGGTCTCTCACTCTGGGCTTTGTGCAATTTCCTGGCTGGAGTCCCAGGGAGGCTGCAGCTCTCACAGCCCAGCCACAGCCATGCTGTGTCTTGTCTCCCAGGTCAGATACACAGTCGACAGTGCTTCCTATGCTTCTTTTGTTCCACACTCATTTCCTGACCTGCAACGCTGTGCTCCGTGGGGATGTTGCACATATCAAAAATGCAGGGTGAAAGTTGTCTAGAAATGGAGACAGGTTGTTTTTGGCAGGAGGCCCTTGAGCCAGAAACATTTTACCAGAAGAAATATGGTCAATATTTATGGAAAGTAGGATTCGACTTTCAATGGGGCTTATGTTCATAAGTCACTTAAGGCCCTTCTAAAAATCCCACTAATAATTCTTAAATTAAACAAGTCAGCATTTCCATGCAAGCTGAAGAACGAAACGCTGTGTCCCACTTGTGAATCTGAGCTAAGCAACTGAAGAGCCAAAGAAATCTTCAGAGGCTTGGTATGATCACATGGAGTGCTTGTACATTCTTTTATGTGCAGTATGTGACATGCATCACTCAAAAGAGGCTAAAGAACCATTGCACTCCAGAAAGTACCGAAGAGACCTTGGCAAAATGTATTATCTGGCCTCTTGTACTCACGATGTAAGATTTAATGACTGCTGATTCATAGTCAAGCTGGATTGCAATAATTTTCAGAAAATGTCCAGAGTGATAAAGGGTTCTGCCATTAGAAATATATCTTCACAAGACTTGATCCCCATCCCGGATGGTTCCTTTTTTTCAAATGATGGTACGAAATAGCCCATTAGAGTAGTCTAAATTTTCTTTGGGTATTTTGCAGGATGTTACATCAAGTCCAGAGAATCCCAAGCCAAGCTAGCTCAAGCAGGTTACTAAAGTAATCTTCCAGACCACCACAGACAAACTCAAGATAGCAAAGGAGTCTGGGTACTGACTGCCTGGGAGTCCTGGAGGACTTTAGGCTAAGCAGGAATCTGCAATCCACTATGAATTCTACTGACAACACAGCAGGCAGGCAACATCCTTGGCTGTGCTCACAGGAGCAGAGGTAGGGTATCAGTTACTCCCCTTTACTTGGCACTTGTTGGACCACAACTGAAATGCTGTTCTCAATTTTGCCCCACCACCACCCCAGTTCAAGAAAGATGTTGAACTGGAGTGAAATCAGTGGATGCCACTAGGACAGCCAGGGTTGGAGCACTTCCTGTGGAAGTGGGGCTGGTTCAGCCTGGAGATGAGACAGCTTTGGGAGCATGTGATAGCTGCCTGCTAATGCCTTGAGCAACTGCAATGATCCCATGATAATCAAGAGCATTATCAGCTGCAATTGCATTGTAAATGCCCCTGAAATTCCAGCCTGGAGCCACCCACTCAACTATTAATTGGGTAAATTTCAGGAAAGCCATCACTTGTTGCTGGTAGACCACTTAACCACAGAACTGCTCCTCTCTCATTAAAAAGTGGCAACAGATGGAGAAAGTGATGGAAATGAATTTTTGCAATGACTGCAGTTGGTAAGATGACTTCTTAGAATCCACAAAGCACAGGTCCCTTTACAGTATGAGTTAAGGAGGCAGGAAACAAAGCTTTCAAGGTTTCCCTCAGCTTTCAGACCACCTCCAGTGGCAAACTCTGTGCTGTTGTCCCACAAGCACACAAAGGAAGTGAACACAGAAGGTAGAGTAACAGGATCCAGTCTTCTGAAGAACATCCAAAAAAACTTCCTCCAGCTCTTCTAATGACCAGCGGTGGTCAAACACTTAAAATACCTGCTAGATGTTTCAGACAATGAAGAAAATGGGATAAAGTAGGGAGCTGACGGGCATAAATCATTATTTGTAGCTGTATAAGAGTGCTCTCCAGTGGTAACAGTACTCTTTC
>NW_005054305.1:3064312-3099863 GCF_000277835.1 Geospiza fortis | reverse complement strand
TCTTTCCCTTGATGAGTGATTCAGACCATGTATTGCCAAGCAAGAAAGAGCCCACTGGTAGAACATGAGTGGTTTTGGTAATCTTGGCAAGAGTTGGAAGAATAAATAGGTCATGACTGTGTAACTACAGTCTAAAATAGCAAAGATCTGAAGCTGTTTTACAAATGGAGCAAAAGTATTCAGATGTGAAAAAGAAAGGAACAAATGAAGTTTAAAAATGTCACTATTACTTTTGGAATTGCATCTGGAAAGATGGAATAGGTTTCAAAAGAGAGAGAGATCACAGTTCTAGGAGAAAAGATAAAAGCATAAAAAAAGAATGAAGCTTTTCTGATAATATCTATAGTATTACTATGTGGTAGCTTCCACACAACAACAACAACAACAACATAAAAAGCCCCAGCATTGTCACAGTTTACAGTTCAAATGAGAGAGGAATAGTCAAAGAAAAAAAAATGCACTGGCAGAAAGGCATGTGGCTGCAGTGGTAGTTGTTCTTAGCTGGGTACATAAAAAATGTAAGGACTGTTTCAGGAAGCAGCTAAGAAAGAAGAGATGCTGGTGCCCTCTCGAGCCCACCCCAGTGAGCAAGAAGAAGAAGGAACAATAGAACAATGGAGAAAAAGAAAAAGAGACCCTGAGGATGTGGCAAGTGGGACTTCAACTGCAGTGGTAACCAGCCCTTTGAGAGAGGCAGAAGGAGGAAATACATGGCATCTGTGGACAAGGAGGAAGGAACTGAGGAGAGAAGTTCTAGAATTTCTGGGTTATTTTGAAGAAGAACAGGAAGAGGTACCTAGCTACGCCAGGAAGTATCTTTTCAGTGGAGCTGGCTATCACAATCCTGCAGATACATGGGATAATGCTGTATTTTTCTCTCAGTTTTGTTGCCTGTGAGTTAGAAACCAGCAGAACAAAGATAAAGCCATAAATTTGGACCAGGTGAAGTGAAAACTGAGCTAATCTGAGGCAAACAGGTCAGCATCAGATTTAATCATGGGACATAATGCCACTTTGTATTCCACAATGTTCTAGCACATTCACATACCTCAATAATCACATTTACCCTAGGAGTCAAAATGAAGAGCAAAACATAGCTAAGAGGGGAAAATACAATTTCAGGAAGGTTTCCATTGACACATCATATGAGACAGGTTTAGGCAGTGGTCCTGGTATCAGAAACACTCTTATGAAGATTGCTTGCTAGAAAAGGACAAGGCTACAAAGCCTGAAGCTCTTACCTCAAACCTAGTGCAAACAGGGACATTTACACACGACAGTGGATTACACTAATAATCTACCCCAAAACTACAGGAAAGATAATTTCCCTTTTAAGGATAATTAAGTTCCATTTTAAAGTGCAATTAATTTCTCCATATCCTAGATGACTGAAAGTTCTTTTAGACTCTGACAGAGAAAGTTAGTTTACTTATATGCTTGCCCTTCATGGCATACCTCATTGTTCTGATGATCTATAGCTACATTTCTTACTTTTTAATCACTTGCTAAATTAGACACTATATTGGCAGCTTTTTGTCCACTGCAAATAGCTTAAATAGCTTTCAGCTTTTTTTTTTTTTTTAATATGGAAAAGCAGGAATTGTTATCTTTTTTCATACTTTTGAAGAAGGCCAAGACTGAGATTAGCCATTAGCTTCACTAAAGCCAAATTTTAGTCAAAGAAATGCAGAAACTACAGTTTCATAATCCTTCCAAGAAAGGAGTTACATTATTCATGTGACTGCTAAATGTATTTTCCATTATTTTGTTCATGTGAATGCATTCTTGAACCACTCCACTCAAGATTTTTATCAGTTTCAGATGCGAAAGGCACAGTATTAAAATATTTCAGTAGTAATTTGAGTTGTCTAATAATTCTGTACTGTGGACCCATCACCAAAGGCAAGAACAGCAATACTTCTGACACTGATTGCTGTGTTCTGTGTTCATTCTTTTCATATTGTTCTTTTATTTCCTACAAGCCACTTTGGGAGGCAGCGAGCAGATTTGAGTTTATTCAAAGGGTTAATGACAAGAAACTTGCTTCCCAAATACTTCTCAGATTCTGAGGCACAACTGATTACTTAAAAGGATTTGGTAGACTATGCCTGCTGTTACGCCTAAGAAGAAAGATAATTTGTTAGTTTTAAAGCCTATAAAACCACTGGTCTTCAGGGATGGGTGTTCTTCGTTTCAGATATCATGCCAAACTGACATTTGGGAGAGATTCTCTCTGAGATGCAGTATAAATGAGGGGCTTTTATGAGAGATACCAGAGAGCCTTTGACAGAGAAGTATGTCCACTTAAGCAGAAATCTGTTTTTACACAATGTTGTTGGTACTCCTCCATCCTACAGTGGTATAATCTCCAGCAACAGCAGCAGAAAGATCTTTCTGGCTTTTGCCTTTGCTGCTGGAGCAGCCAGCCATGTCAAATTGCATAACACTGTTGTATGTCTACTATGTGCTGGGTGGAGACGACAAAGTTATCCTGCTTGTTTTGTTAGCCAGAAAACTTCAGACAAAGCTATTTCCGTATAGAAACTAGGTTATTATCATAGCGGATATATGCTGCCAAAAGAGCACCAAAGCATTTGTTGAAGAAGTAATCTGGGAAAATAAATTAGTTTTTGATTAAAAAAATGGAGGAGCTAATTTTGGAAAACATAAATGCCTGTAAGATGCCATTCTTTTGGGTTGAAGTCAAGAAAGTGTGCAACATTAGTCTCAATCTCAGAGCCAGTGCAAACCCAGAACTGACACAGGCTATAAATAGGAGCATTCCTGGGCTGCTGCAATACCTGCACTTTCATCAGATAGTGTGGTACAGCACTGAGAATGGCTATCACCATTTTGATGCTTTTTCTCTGAGCATTTCTGACAGAAGATCACAGTATCAGTCAAAACCCAATCCTGCCTGTCCAAGAGTTCACACACTGTTTCCAAGGCAAGCTGATGGCCAGAATGAGCCCTAAGGGCAGCCAAAATGTATGTCTGGCCTTTAGGTTATGAGATTCTGATCAGTTCCATAAAGAAAATTCATGACAGGAACACCCAATCCCACCTCACATAAAACTAAAGAACAGGTGGAGAGGACAGTGATTTACCCTGAGTGATCATCAGGCTTTTGGGTCTGCCCTACACAGGGATGTGTGCCATTCATCTGATTGCAGGGCTTAGCACTGCAGATTGGCAGAAAAAAGCACCCCAGCTTATTTCCCACCTGACCCCCATTACCTTTCTGTTCAGTAATTATAAAAATACTTCTGTTCAAGAAGAAATTACTGGGTTTCATAGCACTGTTTGGAATAACCCTTGAAGGTAGGACTTGTGAATTCTCACATCAGTACCTCTATGCCACCTTCTCTGGTCTCCTGACCCAGTCCTCACCTGCTTGGATAGGGCTCCACCAGCTCCAAGATTTTCAGATTCTGCTTCCATACGAATCGGGAAAAAACACGGCACTGTGTGGAAGGTAGGATCCAACACTTAAACAAACCACAGACTTATCTGGTATCTGCTTTTGTTCTCAAGAAAGATCCTAGCATGCTTTTTCTCATTCACCAATAGTTTCCAAAGTCTCATTCAACTTGATGGCCTCCTTGCTCCTTAGGGCTAGAAACTAAGCCGCCTCAGCTGCTCCTGTAGAGCGCTCATACCTTTGTGCTCCGACTCCTGCCAGGAAATCCACCTTGCTCCCATGTCCTTCTCCCTCATGGGACTTCCCTGCTCCTGCCTGTATGCTCAGTCTTGCCAAGCTCATACTGTCCTATCCTTTCCACTTATTTGGCTTAAATGCACCATGACCGAATTAACCACCAAAGCTCTTCTACTGATTCTGTCATCCAAACTTCACCAAACCAAACCACTGTCTTATTTGGAAAATTATCGTCAATAAATGGCCAGTCTTAAATACCACTTTCCACTGTCAATGCTGCCTCTTGACCAGTCACCCTATTGTCGTATATGTTTTCCGGGCACAGATTGATTTCTGGGCACGAAATTATTCTTCTCAGAAGAATGAAGTGGGAAGTATCTGCAGGAGGAAGATTCAAAACAAGCCACAGGAAGAGCTGTATGGCTCCTTGCTCCAAAATGTGGCAAATTTGAAATGTCTGCATGGTTTCCTGGGGAGACTGTGCTATTTCATGGCAGACAAATGCATTGAAGATCAATAAATCTGTGGAAAGTACACCTGGACTGGAAGTCCTGTGCCACTAATGGCTGGAGTCTGGGAGAGCACTTGGTGGAGGTATCATTTTATATGCTTTTGTGAGCTTCTCCTTTTGGCTACTGACAGAAACACAACACTGGGTTATACAGACTCTTGGTCTGATCCATTATGGCCTTTCTTATGTTCTCATGTTAATTTGTCCCAGACACACAAGTAGAGAGACAGCAGGGAGCCTCACAGCATGGCTGGAGGCAAAGAACTTTATTTTCCAGGCCCTGTGCTCTGGGGATTAGATTAGAAACAGATTACAGCTGAAGGATCCCTGAGCAGACACAGACTGTGCCAGTCTGGGAGCTGGGCACAGGATAGCTGTTGTGCCCAGAGTAATTATCCTGGCAGAACTGGGCTGGCATGGCTAATAAATAAGAGATGTTTGAGAAAGCAGTTCTTCACAGTTTGCTCCATCTTGCTTTCTGCAGAGGAGTGAGTTGGACCGTACAGGCATGTCCTCAGTTGTTTTCACCACTTAGTCCTCTGCCCCAGGGGATTTTGCACCGGAGACCTTAGAAACACTCACAGATGCAGAGTGGAAAACATGACTTTCCATGGAAGTCCACTCATTTAGTGCCTTCCCAAGAAACCCCAGAAGACTTCCAGGCTAACCAGAAAGGCTCCCTGCCTTCTTGCCACCCAGATGCTGCTGCTGCTGCGAGACAAATGTATGAACAGTTTAAGAAGAACCCTTAGCCTCACCATGAGAAAGGCTCACTGCCAGAGAGGAGGGAGACAGGAGCAGGTCTAAGGGAGGGTTTTACAGGAACGGATACAGGGAGGAGGAGCAGGAGTCAGACAAGGAGTTGAACTTTCTGACCCTTTCATGAGCAACCTGGGGAAAGTTTTGGCACAGAGACAAGTTTGCTTGAGATGTGCAATGTTGTGAAGAAAGGCTCCTCTCCATAAATAAGCCCCTCTTCTATTGCGGATTAGACAGAACTGAAGAGTGTCTTCCTCACATATTGCTCAGTCAGGCAGCATTTCAACAGAGCAGAAAAACATTCTCTTTTTTTTTTCCCTTCATTCCCCTTCAAGAAGCAGGCTGAGTGTTTGAAAGTTCTGTGGTTTGGTTTGGAGTTCAGTCATCCCTACAGAGAACTTGTTCTGCCAATCTCTACATACATGTCAGCCTAAATAGCAACAGATGTAGAGTACCTTAGATGTATAAAATTTTCATAAAATATAACAAACGCTGTTTTTCCACTTGGGATGAGTCATTAACCATATGCTTATGATACTGCTCTTTTCAGGGGAAGAGCTGAAATCCTATGTTTGGGCTAGACAGAGTCCAGTCCTGTGAGGTTTCCTAAGTGCAAGAGCAGGACCCCTTGCACCCCAGTTCCCCTAAGTTCCCTTGGGACCCTGCAGACAAACAAGTGACGGGTCTAATGTTTTCAGCTTCTTTGTAAGAGCAATGTCTTCTCTGGGGTACACAATCCAGACTACTGGTGAGGGAAGAGTAGTACCCCACTGCAGGTCTGCAAAACCCTGCCAGCACGTGAGTGGGCAAGCAGGGGACATTATTCCAGGGGACATTGAAGCAGACATGGTCTCATCACACTTTCCGTGCTTGTGAAGTCAGGGAGGGTGTGCCTGAGGCACGGAGCTGCTTGGAGCATAACTAGGGGAGCTGCAGAGCTGCACGCAGATCTCTGTGAGGGCAGTACCCTTACAGACACAGTCATTTTGGCCATTTCCCCCTGCTATGAGCAGTAATTAATTGAAATTGCTCTCAGATAATTTTTTTACATGACTGGGAGATGGGCCTGTTCTGCCTCCCATTGCAGCTGGCAGGGATTTCCCCCCACCTCAGCAGGAGTGGAAAGAGTCTTTGCTGCTGCAAATATGTCCTCTCCCTCCAGGGTTTTTTGCTCATCGAGCCTTCCCTCCAGGTTAGCTGTATGTGCAAATAGGAGTTAATCCCCTGGCTGAAATATTATTTAAAGAAAGAACTTACTAAATGCTGCTCCACTGGGGTTTAAGGAGGTTATATTTTAGCTCATCAGCAAAACCAGAGCTGAGCCTAGAAAAACAGCAATCCATGAATATAAACAGGAAAGTGATAGTTGAACTTTGCTGTGTATTCCAATCCCTCATATATAAGTTGTACAAATGTAAACACTTATTTTTAATTTTAGCAAGAACTCCAAATTTCTGTTCTATTTGGTACACCAGGAACATCAATCCAGCTCCCAGTGAGCTGTACTAGCAAAACTATGTCAGCTTCCCACAAAGGTGTCCATTCCTTTGTCTTCTTGGTCTTAACCTTCATGTAACCTTGGCATGATGTGAGGAAATGGCCACTGGGAATTCAGTTGGGGAAGTGCTCACAAACCTAGTTAGAGTTTTTGCACAGTGAGGAGCCTTACCAAGTCCATCCTGTGCATGCACAAAAATTACTTTGGTGTCTAGGAAGAGACACTAGCCTGGAGGACAAAGACATTTTCCCAAGAATACAGATAATGGCCCAAGTGCACCAGAGACAGAGAAATGTCTAGTGCAGAACAGCCAGATCCACTTGGCAGCTCCTAAAATGGAGGAATCTGAAATGGTGCAGCATGGGTAAAGAAAGTCCTCTCCCAGCAGTACCTGTGGTAGCAATCCTAGTGGATTCCAGTGGGCTGTGAGGCAGCCAGCAAGGTTTAGTTGGCTTGTGCAGGAGGACTCAGAGCATTCTGCATCTACCATAATCAGTCTTTATTTCACCTCTTTCTTCACAGACAATGGACAGGTTATGATTAAATCACAGCTGAATTCTGGTGATCCAGAATGACTGGCTATGGAGATTCAGTATCTCCAACCTTACAATATCATGCCTGCAGAGTGTGGAGGGCTGTGATCCACTTTCCTTTATCAGCTCTAGCTCTGTGCACTGTTGACTGCTGTAATCCAGACCATGGTTTATTATTAATGACCTCTTCTTATTTATTTCAGTTACTATGAGCACTTAACACACACTCATCATTGAAGATTATGAGTTTGTTTTATGGGGATTACATTGAGTAATTATCATTCCAAGTAAGAGAAATGAACTGTCATGCTCCCCCACTGCCAGCAGCTTTTAATCTGACCAGACAGCAAGGAACCCAGGATTTCACAGTTTAAACAGATGGAAGGGTCTGGGAAAGAGGTGTATCTTGCAGCTTCTTCTAAATGCGGCCAAGTTCACGCTGAAGCATATTTCTGTCAGGGGCGTATTCCAGAGGTGTGAACCTGGAGTGCCCAGTGAGCATTCAGCTCAAGCTTCCAGCTAAGAATAGTTCGTACAGCAGATTGGAGGTAGCAAGGCTGTTCTTAAATGTCCTGGCCTTTGGCTGTAATGACCATAACCTTGAATTTCACCTACCTGTCTACTGCACAGAGAGCAGAGCACAGCAGAGTATCAGGCTGGGGCAGCTCCTCCGGGTTTTTTTCCAGGAGTTTTTCAGGGATTTGATGGAGGTAATATCTGAAAGTATCATAACCAGGAGTAAGTGCTGGAATGCAGGCTGTCCTGTTGGGCATCCTGAGAAGAATTGAAAGACTTCTTTTAAACAGGGTTTTTGCTCCAGAGTAGGAGCATGTTCTTTGTATCTTCTTAGAAGCATAAAGCAGGGCTTTGGGAACAGAGGCAGTGCCAGAGCTGCAGCTGGAGCTGGAGCTGGAGCTGGAGCTGGAAGGGGGCTTACTAGTCTGGGTTTTATATGCAGAGAAGGAGAGCAGGGTCTCAGTGACCTGCCAGTCTGCATGTAGGTGCTGGTCTCTGGAGATTAGTGACAAAATTCTGGGTACCATGAGATGGCAGACAGCTCCTCAGTGTGGACAGGTGGGATATTGTGTCGGCCATTTGCTGTTACTCAAGCTCCAGGTGTCTTCTGAAATTTCAAACCAGACCACTGCCAGCACAGCCCTGGCCAGGAGACTCTGGGATCTCTGCTCTACTCTGTTGTAAAACAATGACACATCCTAGTCAAGTGGTGTTTAACTAGGTCGGAGGAGGTAGCCATGGGACCAGGTTGGAGAAGCTGTAGTAGTAAAAACAAAATTAGGCTAATGATGGAGCTCATGAGTGTCCCAAATTCTTTCTTTGAATACTGAAAGCCATATTTTGCCAGTAATTAGAGGCCATTTGAGGGACAAGGGAAATTTTGTTGTCCTCTTTCAATGTACCTGGACATTGCTGAGCAGGTTATGTGGCAGTGGGATGAGTCCTCTGCAGAGTTCAGCAGTCACAGAAGTGCTGTGCAATACTGCTCTGAATGGAAAGGAGACGGAAATTGTCATGCAATGCCAAATCCATGGAAGGAAAAAGCCTTACCAAGGATTATCTTGGTGAGGAGAGAAGTGTCACAGGCATAAAATGTCTCTTTGGACATAAGGCCTCTTCTCCCACAAGTAAGAGATCCATGCTGTGGTGCTTACCTACTTCTGCTAAAACCATGAACCTCACACTCCTCCCAACACCTGAAAAAGTGAGGTTCTGATGTGAGTGCCACGCCCCACACTCTGCACGGACAGAAAGAAAGGTGCATAAAGGCACTGCCTTCTGACCCTTCCTAAAGTGGTCAGCCTCCTTATAGTTTGAGATGACATTCAGAATGTGGAAAGAGGGACTATGCCCAGGAGACTGGCAAAAATAGATCACAGTTTGACTAGGAGATCACACATAAATATATGTGGGCTGTGCCCAGACTATCCCACAAGAGAAAAATTTGGCATGTGTTGAAGATGGGCCAACACACAGGTATTGGATGGTTTCCAGGCATTATTGTTTCTGTAAGCAACACCAACAGAAAGATATTGGATCCTCAGCAGTTGTCATGCAAAATCATTCTCAATACATTTCATCCTCGTGAGAACTGTTGCCCTCCACCTCACCTTCACAAGGGATGGTGATAGGAAGATCATGACTAACTGGGGAGAGTTTTTGACTCAAGCTGAGTTTTAGGAAAGGAGATGCATCGGGTTGACATAGCTGAGTCGGAGTGGCTGATAAACAGAGCTGCCCAGAGCACTGAAAGTTAGAGGCACATCACAGAGAATTTTACTGACATTGGAGAGGCGACAAACACAGTGCAGGAGGAAGGACCTATTGTAAGGGGGAGGGTGGAGGACAGGAGAAAAGAGGTGGCTGGGCTGGTTTGTGAGTTCCCATTGCCCTGTGCCCAGTGTTGCTTAAATTCAAACCAGGCACAAGGAGCATGGCTCTCCGTGAGAGCACTTGTCCAAGCTGTGACACAGAAAGGAAACCTGAGCTGGAGCGGGGTCTGGTCCGGGCACTTTGATTTCTTTCAGTAAGGAAATAATTTCCTTTGTCTGTACATGTTCAGGAAAACTGCCTCATTGGAGACTGTTCTCAGGACATTTGGATCATAATTGTTTTGTCCAGAAAACTCCATGACTGGAAATTAAAAAAAAAATATTATAAATGGTAGGAAAAAAAAAGCCTTGTGAATATATATTACATCCATATGCGGAGGGACAAAAAAATGAATCAGGGCTCAGCTAAAACAACAGTCAGGGTCCCATTCTGCCCTCAGCTATTCTGGGTTTGCCGCATCACATACACCAAGACAAGCCCCCACTGAAGGAATATAGGGGCATCTGTAGGCAGCCCTCTCCCTGGTAAACACCAGTGAGTTTTGTTTGGTGCAGTAACATTTGGAATTTCCAAATATGCATTTTTGTGACGTCTCTGCACTGTGAGTAGATCAGAAAGCAGCAACAAAGACAGACGCAGGACATGCATTTAGAGGTGAACATACAGGAGAAGGGACACCTGGTCATGGATGCAAACAGGCAGCAGACGCTGCCAGGGCTCAGGTCTCTTTTCTTTCTGACAGTTTGTTTCAACAGGCTTGTTGTTCCTGTTCCCTGCTAGCAAGAGTCCAGGAGCATTTGTTCCCTCTCCCCTGTGTCCCAGTGCCCTGCTGCCTGCATGTGGGACAATGAGTTGCAGGCCTGTACTGTGGCCTCCTCTGGGATGCTGAAGCCCTTATCCCACTTGAGGCCCAGTCTGGGTCCCTCATGTGTGTAACTTCTACTGCAGTTGGGGCAAGTGTTATGTCTGTGGGATTAACTGGGTCCCTGGGCGATTCCTAATATTTTCTTTCCTCACATTCTTCACATTGGAATATTTAACAGTCGTAGAAATCTGGTGTCCAAGAGACTGTTCCCCTTCCAGAGCAGGATCTCTCCCCCCAGTACACTTGCCAGCACACTGTCCAGTCCAATTTCAAGTGAGTCAAATGTTGGTGTTTCCATCCTTGCCTGGAAGACAATTCCACTGCTCAGGCAGTCCAAGCCATTAGGAACATTTTCCTGATATTCAGCCTAAATACTCTCTTTCTCAATTTCATCCCATTGCTCCAGGGATTCATGTTACTGAAGAGATGGTCACATACTTAAATCTCCTGCTGTGCCTCTCCCTGGACAGATTCATTTACTTCTTTCTACAGAGGAAAGGGACAAGAAAAGGGAAAGGGAAAGGGAAAGGGAAAGGGAAAGGGAAAGGGAAAGGGAAAGGGAAAGGGAAAGGGAAAGGGAAAGGGAAAGGGAAAGGGAAAGGGAAAGGGAAAGGGAAAGGGAAAGGGAAAGGGAAAGGGAAAGGGAAAGGGAAAGGGAAAGGGAAAGGGAAAGGGAAAGGGAAAGGGAAAGGGAAAGGGAAAGGGAAGTGGGTGCATGCTCATTGTATCATTGTCATCATGGAAACAGAGAAATGTTTGTAAAGGTCTCACTTCATTAAAAGACAAATTTGAATCCTCCAGAGTTGCTTCTTTGATGTGCCCCTGATGTCCCCTATTTACTACAAAACAGGTACATCGTTTGCAGCAATAATAGAAGCTTCTTCCCAGCCAGAAGGAAGGGATGGGAATTAGAGTACTTTACTGTAATTCCTGTAACTTTAACTGTAACTGTACTTTAGAGAGAATGCATCTACCAAAGTTATTCTTTATGTGTGTCTCATGCAGTCTTTAACCTCAACAGATAGTGCTCAGCTAAGCACTGTGAGAACTATGGTGACTGCTTTGTTTCCTATTCAGTAAAGCAAAAAGGCAAATTTTACAACTTGGCTGAACTCAATTTTTGTGCTTTGGTCATCTGTCGAATTTGAAATGTCCAAAACTACCAACATGCTCCATGCAGGTCAGTAAAGAGCACTGTGGAGAAGAGGGTTTTTTTCTCTGTGGTCACCCTCCAGCCTGTGATAAATAGCTACATTTCAATCAGTTGCAAGCACTCGAAGTAACCGTATCACGTAAGGGTGAAATAATGGAAAAACTGAAATCAACTGCTTCCAGCCATAATCTCTCTGAAAGAGTCCTTTGGAGCATAATTCCTAACGTGTATGTTTTAGTTTTTGTTTGACTGGTTCACTGGTGCTCAAAAATAGCATTCTTGTACTCCAAGAAAACAACACATACTCACTAATTAATGAAAATCTGAGGCATTTATGCATCTTAAATGAATTATGGAGGTTGTGAACTCTACTTACTTCAGTCTTTTCTTCGATTATTAAAACTATTTATATTTCCTCCCTTTCTAGTTCTTTTTTGTTTGAAGAATAAATTACAAGCAACCAATCAGATTATTTCTTCCCTTTAGGGCAACAAATGTGATTGGGTTCAGAAATCTTTCTTCTCACTTATTGCCAGAATTATCTACTAGAGGCAACAGGTTTCTGCAGGCCTCATGCCCAAACCTGCTGGTTCCTTAGCAGAATGAAATGCCAGAGCTGTTGGGTGCAAAAGGTATTTGTGCATCTCTGTTTCTGCCCTGGACTTTATCTTCTGTCTGCACTGAAACCTCACTCTCAAAGACTCTTCCTTTTGTAGGTGCCCTGGGGGTGTCCTGGAGGTGTCCTGTGTCCCTAAACCAGGACAGTGGGAATCCTTCCTGTGTAAGGGAGAGGAACACAGATGAGCAAATGAACATCAGTGGTTCTGAAAAACTACTGTTATGTAAAAGAAAACTCTGATAACAGGCACTGGCTCCAAGGATCACCAAATTAATTACTGGTTGTACCACAGGCTGCTAATAAATGCAAAAAGCCAGCCCAAGTATGAAGTGTTAGATAGCTGTGCTGTTGGCAAACATGGCAACCCAATGTTTGAACCCCCTGGGCTGTAATGCTGCCTCTGAGCACTAATAAGAGAACACCACCCCTGCCCTGATTTACTGAGGTGAACAGCCTTCTTCAGATCCCACTTGGAAACCCCTGCCTAGGCTAATACCCCCAGGAGACAGAAGGTGAGAGATAAGAGGACAGAGAGTTAAGGCTAAAGCAGTGGGGTTATTTTCACTCTTCTTCTCTAAGAGTAAGTGTTTCAAATACATACATGGTGAATAAATGCTGTTCTGTTGTCTACCACTTAGCATCATCATGTTTCCAAATGTTTCACAAAATCTACTTCGTTATCCTGATTTTACTTGGACTCTGAGACTTTCAAAACAAAATAAGGTGGTTGTGCACCACTGAGGGGAAGTGTAGGGAGATGGATATTTTTGGGAGAGTATTTTTACTGCTGTGTTTTCCATGTACGTCCAGTGGTCATGTCCTCGCTGTAAAGGCCTGACTTCCAGATGTCCAGAAGTTTTTGACAAAACTCCAGTGTCTTTTTTCTTTTTTTCTCTTCCCCTGCCCAGGCAAATTTTCCAGTTGGAAACTGATGCCATAGCCAGGGAAAGACAAACATATGGAAGTTTCACATTTTGCAGACAGGAAACACTCAGGGGACCAAAGGTCATCCACCAGATTGGGGCTAAAGCCAGGGTTACAACCCACATTTCCTGACCTCTGAGGCAGTTCTAAACCCACCAAACCCCCTTGTCCTTCTTTATATGCATCATATTTCCTCTACTCTTTCCATGGCTTTCAGGAGGACCTAAAGCCCTGTGGACGTGCTTTCCACAGTGTATGTTCAGCTGGCTGACTCCATGGTCCTCTGGAGCCTCAGGCACTGTTTCAGGAGAAATATGTGGGAATACTGATGTGCCTGCCTGCCCTGTGCATGCTAATACTGTCACCACACTGCTTTGTCAGCTGTCTGGAGCTGCTGGCAAGCCCCAGTCAAAGCACCCTCGCTGGCCTCCCGTTCTGCCAGCGGATGTTTGCCACATCCAGGTGCCTGTGTGGCCACATCCTCCCCTCTCGTGTCAGCACATTGCAGAGCACTGAGACCAGGCTGGGCTGGGGTCAGTGGCATGTTGTTGATGAACTCTCTGTGCTGATTTGAATCCGTCCCAAGCTGCTGGGTGTTTGTACAGGCTGTTGTGGGGTGCTGGAGTGTTCAGGAGGTACCCTAGGCTGTTACAGCTTACTTAAGCAGACTTCCTTCCTAACCTCTGATGCCATTTTGGGTTTTGCCTTTTTTCTTTCATATGTTCCCTCACCCCATGCCTAACTTTCAGACAAACACTGTTCTTCTGGATTTGGCTGTAAAGCTCATTGTTTTGGGCTAGGTCCTCTTTTACAGGACTCTGTAAAGGTGGTTGGTCTTAAAGGTCTCCCTTTCAACATAATGGGTGCTCTGGGCCAAATCCAGAATAGCTGCTCTCCCTGAGAGGGTCTCCTGACACCAGACAGCACATGTTAGAGGGATTGAGGAGGAAGATGAGCTGTTCCCTGTGTGATCATGAGCATTGCAAGTTTTATTTGGACAATAAAAATGTCCCTCCACATTAAGCTGCATAAGCCAGAGGTCAGTTCACCCACGGGATGGGACAAGGTTAAGCCTACAGCAAGAGGACATGGGGCTAATTCCAGGAACGCTGTGGCAGGCCCAGGGGATTTGTTTATTCTGCATATCATTTCCACTTGAAGCTGTAGAAAAAGGGGTATAAGAGAAAGGGAAGCATGCCTGTATGTGTATGTACATTTGTGTTTGTGATATTCCATGAGAACACCAGCGACAAAATCTCTTTTTCACTTCCCCCCACCCCTCCCTGGACTGATTTATTAATAATTTGTGTTCCATTACAGAAAATGGGCTTTTATGTGAATTGTACTGTGCCCTGAAATTGTTTTAGTGGCAGATCATAATTTACTATTGGGGTTTCAGGAGTCAGTGCAGACCACAATGCCATCTCCATATTCATATTTCAGATCTGTCAGAGCACCCGGATTGTTCATGTAATCAGATGGATTTCCATTCCAGTCCTTGAGAGACAAGAAAACTGGCCATCACAGAGAGATCCTTGGCAATTAAAATGAATAAGAGCTGCCACTCTCAGTGGATGTCTTCTGGGTTACCATGGGGGACAGAGATTGGTATGAGGTTTAATCAGGCACTAACAGCACCTTGCTGGGAACTTCATGGCTGATAAAGGCAGCAGCATCAGACCAAGTAGCTCCTCTCTTTTTAAAGGGAAAGGAGCCTTTTTTTTTTATCCTTTTTTTTTTTAAGATATAATTAATCCCATGAAGTTTTGTAGTGTTTGATACCAGAGAAGAGTTAGAGGGTTTGGGGTTACTTTTCTTCTCTTCCCTGCAAATGAATCACCCCTCTTTGTGGGATAAAATCAAGCAAAATGTGCACGTTGGATGCTCAATACATTTGCAGGGTGGTTTTTAATTGATTGTATTTTGCTTGTGCGGTGGCTACTAATGTGATATTTGGCTTTTTAAAATTAATTTCTCTGTGACTTTGTGGCTATTGAAGGGTGACAGATTGGCAGGCCAGAGTTGGAAATCCTTTACTTATCCCCAGAACAATTACAACGCAGGCAGCAGCAATGAAAGCGTCCCCAGCCGGCGTGGAAGGCCCAGAACAAGGATGAAGGAAAGCCTTCTCAGGCTCTCTGCTGAGACTGCCATTAAAGATACCAATTAGTGCCAAACTGTATTTTGTGATGGAGGAGGCACCGTTCCACTAGGACAGGACTGTAACTGTGGCACGTTTACTCCTCAGCTGGCTGCAACTTTCAGCCCTTAACAAAATGGCCTGAATTAGCTCCTGCAATCTTTGTGGCCTGATGCAGCACAGTGCAAAGCTTCAGGTGAGCTGCAGTGCCCCTTCTGTATGGGGCCATGATGAGGAGGATCTGTGCAAACCAGCAGCACAGAAAGTGACATGGAGGGGGTCAAGCTGCTGCTGCCTCCATGGCACCTGCAGAGCCCGTCTTGCTGAACCTGCCTGTCACCCACTCTTCATTTAATGGGGCTGGCCATGAAAGGAATAAAAGATAAAGGAAATCCTCTCTTGTTGTTTTGTGCCCCCAAATTTGTGAGCCCATGTTTCTAGTCCATCACTGAAAACATTTGTACATTGGAACACAGAAATATTAAGGCTTTTTCTTACCCACAGCTTCATTTATACATTTACAGTTCCTTGGTGTGAAGTGGGTAATGGAGTGGGTTTTTTAAGATACAGTGTGCAGTGCTCAGAGCATTCCTGTGAGCAAGGGCTTTCCTTCAAGAAGACTTGACGGTGACTGTACTGCATCTTAGCTGTCAAGCTATTTTTTCCTTGCTAGGTTTCATTTGTGTTTTTCTTCACCTTTTGGAGACCCCTTATCTCTCCCCTCTTAAATCTATGCTCACCACAGAGCAGACATAATCCCAGATTTTCAGTAAATCAACACTATATGCTCCCTACTGACTAAGAGAATTTGATACTGACAGATTGTTACACCTAAAAGAAAAATACTGCCATAGTTTCTCTAACATGCTTTGCCTGCAACACTGAGCAAGGACGGATGTGTGATCCATTATGAATGTAACAATACAGGTAGCCTACCATAATACAACTATTTTTAATTTATATTTCATGACGAAGAGCATGGGTGCAGCCATGAATCACTGTCCTCCTCTTTTAGCTCAGTAAAACCACAGTGTCCATAGTACTGCAGCCATACAATTAACTCCTTTCAGCAGCAGCACTGCAGATTTTAGTCCTGTGCAAAGCCATTGTTTAATCTACACATGTATAGAAACCACCCTGTAGAATAGCAACATTTTACATTTATATGACACCCGACATCTGAGTTTCACTACGTGCTGGACAGATGTGTAATTAATGTTGCTTTTCAACCTCTCTGTTTGGTGAGTAAATTCTAGACTGGGAACTAAGTTATATTCAATCCTAAAATGTGATGCTGAGCATCAGCAATGCCTGTATGCTGTATAATTCTCCCATGCACTCAGCAAAGGGATTAAATGCATCCCCCTCCTCACCCTCAATTTTCCTAGATTCCTTAAAGGGCTACTACTGCCTACATAATCTTCATCCCTGAACTCAAATCCTTTTGATCCTCTGGGGCCCTTATTAAGTGGATGTTTGCTATGCTCTGCCTTGAAATGGTCTTCAATCTCCTTATTGTTTTGCAAAGACCATGGCATGATTTCTGATCAAATCCTTCCCTTTCATCTGCCCTTTATTAGCCCAGATGGACAGAAGTGAAGGGAAGTCTCCTTTAGCAGTGTTCGGTGAACTACATAAAGATACCATATGCAAAAAGAGATGTTCGGGTCTGACGAACTCTATCCTGTCCAGACCCAGCGCAGTGTAACCCACTCCAGACTGCTGCCCTCTAAGGAGCAGTGGTACCAGCCTGACAAGCTTAGGCTGTTCCTGAAAACCTTGGCATTTCAACCTCTGGACGGATTATTCCACCTTTGCAGAGCAGATATCTTCATAATGCTGCTTGGTTATTTAATCACTCCTGAGCTCTCTCCTGGTAATAAGCATGGACTTGGCAATGGCAGAGAGGAATAGGTGGTTGGATGCTTTCCATGCCAACAATGGTTACATTCCCATTTTCCCTGGAGGGAGAAAAGTAGTGAAACGTAAAGGAAGCAATGTGCCAAAATTCCACCATAAGAAATCAAATCCTCCTCCTTCCCCCATTTCCCTTTGAGGCAGAGGAAGGTATGCACTTGTTCCCTAAGGGAACCTGGCTTTGGGTGACCAACTCATCATGCAAAGAAGGCTGGGGCACTGGCAGGGTCCAAAAGAGAGCCAAAGACCGCCCTTGCACGCGTTCACCAGCTGGAGTAATTCACTGGCTCCCCTAGATGAATCAAGAACTACCATGATGGAGAACAAAGATCTCTGGACCCCATGGTAGATCTGGTAACAGCTGTGGCATAGCCCAGGGCTCAGCTAGGCTGGAGAGGGTCTGCTCCTTTCCAAATACCCACAGGACTGAGACTCCAAACACTAGGACTCACCAGTGGGAAAAAAGAAATTAATCAAAGAGATGTATTCAAAACAGAGGAGATGTATTTCAAAACAGAACACAAGAATACTGAAATGTAAGACAAACATTTTATCTGTCCAGTTGGTTAGAGATTACATAGACAAATTTATAGGTGTTGAATTGGACACCAGAGGGCTTCCATATTGTTCTGTGAATGAATGCATTGCAGAAGTAGTAATATTAAATACAACAGAGGCAAAGCAGTGTTAAACCATCCCACATGTTCCATACTCTGTTTAGTTGGGTTGACAGACAAATTACAGCTGAAAAGAAGAATTTTCTATGGTTTGGGTAGGATTCATGTTAAATTTTCTTGTCATCCAGTGATGACTGTATCAGCAGAGCACTGAAGTGCCATGGGACAGAATTTTAGAGCACTGGTTAAGGTTACTTAGGGCACTGGCCTAGGAAGGAAGAAAGGCACCTACTGGTAACCCAGTGCTCACATGCACAGTACCTGGGGCTCTTCTTCAAGGGCTTCTGTCCCAACACTAACCAGACCCAATCTTACTTAACTGATGAGATTTGACAAGGCCATCTCAGAGCAAGATGCTGTGGCTACAGGGACTGTTGCTTACCAGTCTTGCCCAGATAGGGGGGGAGAAGCTGCAAATAGTAATTTGTGAGAGGAGCAGAGAGTGAAAGAAGAGTTAAGGCAGGGGAAGAAAGAACCAGCTGAAACCAAGAAGTGGTTCTGGAGTGAGGTTTATGTGTTGGTGCAGAGGCTGAAAACATTCCCAGGCTCCTCTAAAAGGCTTATTTGAAAAGACTGAATGAATTTCAGAGCAGAACCAATGCCTCGGTAACCACTGATTCTGGGATAGATTTACAGCATAAACCTACTGGGACAGATTCAGTGTTGGAGTGAGTGAACACAACTCTATTGAAGTTAATGGACTTGTGCCCGCTTATATCAAAGATGAATTTAGTCTATAGAGAAAGAAAATGGGATTTAACCTGCAAATCACCTGTTATAGAGACTAACAACATAATATGTGGTGAAAAGACAAGCAAGAATTTGGGAGTGTGCTTAAAATGCTTCATTCTCTGCTCATCCAAATAGTCTGCATTCCCTGTGTTTCTAATTACCTGAAACCTGTATAGCACTGGGAAGAATAGTATTTAACATTCATACTAGAGTAGCAACCAGAGATCCTGTGAGGGTCCCATTACACTCAGTGCTCTACAAACACAAAAGCATGCCTAATCCCCACTCACAAGAACTTCCACTTCTTTTCTGTGGACATGGAAACCAATTAGAATTGCTGAAGTTCAGATTTAGAGTCAAGTTATTTAACACTGTGGGACTGATACCCAAGGGGTAATAACTAGGAGATACACTTATAGCACAGCTACTTTTGGGGACATCAAGACTGGAACACTTGCATTCCAAATATTCAAACACCAGATTAAAATTGATTAACAGAATGAATGAAGGGACTGTCTACAGTATCTGTGTTGTTGTCAATAGGGTAATAAATCAACAGAGAGAACACTGATACAGTGATAAATAATTACTGCTTAGGTATTAAATCTTGCATTGTGCTATGTAAGTGTTTTGAGAGACTTGTGTGAAAGCAACTATCATCAAAATGAACTATTAAGGCTGTTACTAATCATATTAATAATACAAATACTGTTGACTTGCAGTTTGAAAGTATCATCTGCTGTATCCTGGCACATGGAAGATGAGGCCAGGTAATGAAGCAATGACAGGTGACCCAGGAATGTTTTTCTCTTGGAGGAACAATTTGTGAAGTGGTTACACAAACACAAAGTGGTGATGGTCATGTATTTGCCATGGCTGCATGCCAGTTCATAAGACAAGCTCACACCCAGAATCTGTGTGAAACATCAAAACCAAGAAAAAACCAAATTGGTTTGTACCTCATAAAACAGTACTTAAAAAAAAAACCCAGTATGGGACCAGACATAGAGTCTTGTCCATAACACTTTCTTTCACCATTGTCAGTAGATGCATTTTCAAGCAGATGCCTGAAATGAAACAACTTTCAGCTGGATTTTATTGTGTGTGTGTCAGTGGGTAGCTCTATGCAATGATTCCTGTCACCCTTTCGTCCTGCTTCTCCTCATGTCAGACACATGCCAAGATAGGACAGTCCCAGAGGGACTGTCAAAAAACAGCACAACCCAGAGCAGCCCTGAGGCTGTTCTGAATTGCACCAGGGGTTAAACATGCCTCCAGCCAGCCTCAGGATTGGGGGTGTACACACAGTGTGGCACAGGCCACTATCTCCCCACTCTGTGGTAAACTGACTGATACTCAAGGGCATCTGAGAGCAAACTCAATAGAGCCAGTCTGGATTCATGGTGCTGTAGCAGGAAGCAAAGCCGGGGCCTTTATGCCTCCATTGTCCAGAAGAAAAGACCATCCACATTCTGTCTCTCAGCCACCAAAAGCTAATCCAGAAGAGACTCCATTTTTCCCAAGTGTTACCTGCATCCAAACCTTTCATGTAGAGAACTAACTACCTGTCTGCAAATACATTCACCATATCAGCACAGGACAAGTACAAGTAGGGAAAAGCCTTGCATTTTTAAACAGGCATATATTGTTGGAGGATGTATCCTTTGCTGTCCAGGACTGGGAAGCCTATAACACTGGTTAATTATCTCCAAGATGAAGGGCTTAATTGGGAATGTCACAAACCAAACTTTATTCTCTTTGAAGAGCTGTCTACCTCACATGGTGCTCAGAGAAATAATAGACAGCAAAATCAGTTCACTTTTCATTGTTTCCTTTCAATTACATAAAAATGCAAGCAGTCAGGGAAATACTTTCAAATGTGTCTCTTATGCTTCCACCTGCATACTCAGTACTTCTGTGATGACACCCAGACTCAGGCAAGAGAATGATGATGAAGGTCAAGTGTGGAGAAAGGAAACTCTAAACAATAATGGATGATTTATAGCATACAGTGAATCTTATCTGGGTCACACTTTTGAAGGGCCCCATTTCTCAACTCTTCTAATTCTTGAATTAATTAAGTTCTCATACCCATTATTTTGTTTCTCTTTTTCTATGCAGCTCGAGACACAGAGGTGACAGGCTGAGTGATGCACTTCAGGGCAGCGATTCTTCTTGCGCTGCGTGAAAGAGCTTTCAGTAGAGCTTTGTCTCTGCAGCAACGGGACTCAGGGACACTCCTCACTGAGTCTTCTTCACCTTGCTCTTGTTTTGCTTATTCAGACCTCTACCACATCTTCCTTAATGAGCACTATCCAGATTTCACTTCGGTGGCCTATTGAATTGGAAGTTTTTCCTCCAAGAGTGCTCATCTAAAGAGGACTAAGACCTTCCTACAACCTCCAGGCATTTGTGATTACATGTGGCAATGGACTGTTTCCACAGAGGGGACTGCTTAAGGGAAAATACACACTTATTCTCTTTGGCATTTCCTACCGCTTGCATAGACCTCGTCCATATTCCTGCATTGACACTCAGATTCTGCTGTCGCAAGTGCAATGCCATCACAGAACTTGTTAGAGGGACAAGGCAGCCATCTTCTTACAGTCTGATCTTCCACATTTTGTCCACAGAAGCTTTGATCCTATAGAGTGCCTCCTGAAGAGCATCCTCGGTGTGTCTCCTGCATGGGTAGCCATCTGAGATCTTTGTAGGCTGCAGCCTGAAAACTGTAAGCTCAAGTTTAGAAAATTGCCTACCAGACCCCTGTGGCTCCGTGAGAAAATAGAAAACAAAAATAATAATAAATTGTTAAGGGCAATCAAGAATTAGTTCTGCAATAAATCTATATGCAATCTGTCCCCTGTACTCCTGTGTGTTTACTTATATTTATAAGATTTGTTTTATGAATGATTTGCCATTAATGGAGAAAGGAGAGATTAAGAAACAAAAGCTGTAGCTTCAATCCATCATTAGGGAATTAATCAATTGGCAGCCTGTGCAGACAGCTATTTAGATCTGTGGCCTGAACAGCTTAACTGGGGGAAATGTTTTAAAAGGGCTAGAATGATGTTCAAAGTAGCATAAATTAGCCCGTTTTGGACCGATCACATGGCCTAATTTAACAACTTTTATACCTCAGAATTTGGCAAGTGATCACATCTCTTGAGCTTCTTAGCATCTTCCTATCCTGATATGCCTGTAAACTATATTTGCATCTGAAAATGATTAACTAGAAACACTCCAGCTACTCAATAAAAGGCAAGAGGAAAATTCCTGTGAAACACTGTGTGAAACACTCAGGTTTGCCTCTCCCTGTCCAGCTATAGGTGTTTGTAGCCATTGATGCAAAAGAGAATAGGAGCAGGTCAAGTCCTCCTTCACCTCGGGTCTCAGCTCTCCTGCAGGGCTGATGGGGTTTTTATGTTACTGCAAAAAAGAAGGGTGCATCTCAGGGTTTCTTACTTTTACTGTTAGTTTGGAAAGTGTTTTAGCCTCTGCAATACATTAAATTAGGTGTTTAAGTGGAAAACCCCAACACTATTTTTTACTAGGAATTAGTGAAAATTCATAAATGCAAGTTTCCTGGAAGTTCAGCATTTTCTGGGATGTGGACCTTGAACTGGCTTTGAATTCAACAGGAAGTCTATTTATGTTTGGCCAAATCAAATCCCCATGAACTCCCTAACCCACTTGCGTGCTTGAAATCTGGGACTGGTCCCAGAGGTGAATTTCTCAGTCTCAGCATGCTGCTGCCACCAGTGCAATCAATGCCTGTGTGCTCTGCTCCTCATGCCGTAGAGGCTGCGCAGTTTCAGCTCCTACGGTTACTTCTGGTTACCTAATGTGGGGTCGGAGAGATGCTGCCTAGGGACTTTCAAACAAAACCATTTAGCTTTAAGGCTCTAAATGTTTCAGTGTCTTTGCCAGGCAACACCCTGACAACACAGCTAAACCAAACTAACCTTATACATATATTGTACATGACGTTTGTTTTGGAGCAAACTTGTTGCCCTGCATTCTGGTCCTCCAGAGGCGTCATGCCATCCTCTTTATTCATCAGGAGTATGCCCAAATCCCAGAGTTGACTAATGTGCAGCCTATCCACATGCTTCCCATCTCTGAAGGAAAATGCAGAGTGAAGCGTCCAGAGACAGTTCCAGGCACAGTTGTTGTCAGCCAGGCGGGTTTCAAATGTGCTTGCTGACTGCGTCATTGATAAATGAATGCCCTTTCAAGCTCTGCTAGAGATGCAATGGTACTTGTGCAATTCTTGGGCTGTCTCTTCTCCTGGTGGGTCAATAAAATTCGGTCTTTGGTCTTTAAGGAGTCAAAATGATTGCATATTCTTCCTGAGCTGCGCTAAAATGTTTGGTCATTGAGCATACAGCTCTGATCTCAGGCCCTCTGGAGGTATACCTGAGTTGTTCTGATTTATTCTGACCTTTCAGAGGTATAAATGGGATAAGAATCTGGTTATCTTTTCCTTCTGGTATGACCCCTGTTAGACAGATGAACCTGGCATACAAGCAGTTGGTATCTTTTAAGAAGTTTTTCCTTATACATTTACTCACAACCAATTATTCACCATTGTATACTTGTGACAGGATATGGTTTAGAGGATCTCTTCTACAGACCTCTGGGATCCACAGATTGTATACTTTGACAACCAAACCCACACGCAAGGCAGGTTGCAATTTTGGATGTACTGCTCTTTATATCTCATTCTTTATTCCATTGGCACTAGTTTTAAAAGTACATTACAGAAAAATATTTTCTCTTGAAATCATGGTAGCAGGAACAAAGCTAAAACAAGACCAAAGCTGTGGCAAAGACTAAAGGTACGGGAGAAAGTGTTCATTTCAGAATATGATGCCACAAAAAGAGAAAGAAAAAACTCTTGGAATTAACATCCCTTCATTTTGCCTCTCAAACTACCAGAACGACATGCAGACACTGTCTAGGAGAAGGAAAAATGAAGACACAGGCAATGCCAGATGAAAATTTGCCATGCAATTCTTGAATATAACCTCAACCCATCTTCACCTAATAACTGAGACACGTTGGGGCCTGAAGCAAAGGTGCAGGCGTGTGACCACTGAGTAAGTTCTTCAGCTCAATGGCAGTTCAAACCCTGGCTGTTGCTAAATACCTTCAGTACAGGACAAGGGCAGAGGTCCAAGACAACCACTTAATTATCAACAGTTCCCTGAGATGGAAAGACAAGAGCATCTTTTACAGCACAGAGCATCTTCCTCAGCATGTGACGCCTTGTCCCCTTACAGGAGCAGACCCATTCTGCTGGGGAATGCTCCCCTTGCATCTGCAAAGACAGGAGCAAAATGTCTCTGATGGGCATGGCATCCATTAGTCCATGGACACTTTATTTCTTATACAACAGTATCAGCTGGCATGGGAAGTCTAATCTGCAAGCTCAAGCTCTGTGTGGGAACTGAGAAGTTGTGGGTCTGCTGTGCACTGAATTATTTCAGAATAAATAAATAATACTGATGGATCAGGACAGGGAGCAGAAGATTAATCTATTCATTGTTCCTTCAGGCCTGTATATAACGTATGTGTTTGGCAGGCTGCAAAGCTGACTCCTTTCTGTGTCTTAAAATACAATGCCAGATACTTGAAAGTCTTTTAAATTTTGCATATTGAACATATTCAGTACTTAAAGAAAAGTAAATTTTGCATATTGAACATATTCAGTGCTTAAAGGAAAAGGAAAAGAAAGAAAAATAAATTAATTAAAAGATGAAGAAAAATAAAGACATGATCTGACAACCTATGTAGTTCAAGCCCATGCTCCTATACCTCATAGAACTACATAGACCAATGTATATATTTCGAAATCCATTAGTTTTCAGAGATCTAGACTAGGTGTTTTAGCTACAGAAAAATTCATCTCTGGAAATAAATGCAAAATGGAGAACTTGGATAGGCACTGATAAAGAACAGACTTTCATGGAGTAGGAAGTTTCAACCACTTTTAGCTAATCTGTTCTTTTTCTTTATTCCTGGTATGGACACACAAACTGATGTGTGCAAGAGTGTCAGCCCAGACCAGCTACAGACGTTACACAGGAGCTTACCGAACAAACCAGAGGAGAAGCAAAATCACACAAAAGAGCTCACAACTACATACTGCTGCCATTCTTCCTAAATACAAAAAATCTCATCACTAATATCAGCAAGAATTTTCCTATTTCATTTTGCACAAAATCAGAGCAGGAAATGTATGTTCTTTGCGTGTTTTCCGAGCAAATAGTTACTTTCACCTAAAGTGTAAAGCTGAATGGGAACTGGTTACTGTTTGAAAGATGTGTATTTACATTTGTGGACAGGGTCACTTAAAGCAATGTAGGGATGTTTTGCTTTTAAACATTAAGTTACTTAAGGAAAATCTGTCATAATAAAGGCGTTCAATGTTCAGTTTTGAATGGGCTGTATTTTTGTCACTGTTCTTGCTTCTCATCTTCTTATGGCACCACTGCAAATATCTAGTTCTTCCAGTAATATTTTTGTCTCCTCTTAAAATTAGTTTCCACACTTACCTAATTTTGTATGGCATGAGCAAGAAGTGTCTAAGGCTTGGAGCAGTACATCATTTATAATACTCCTGCTAATTGAAGAAATGTGGGCCAAATCTAAATAGTATGTCAACTTCAGCAGTTTCGGGAAAATGATACGTCAGATATCATTACACTCACAGGATATAGTAGAAGGAAATAGGCAGTAATCAATATGCTATATCATTGAGTGGGAGTTGACTTCTTCTTGGCAAAGAAGCATTAGTCTGTGTGGACATACCAGCTCAGAAATGCTCAAAAAGCCAATTAGTTTTACATGAAAGTTAGGATAATCTACAAATAATACAAAAACATTAAGTTCAGTTGTATTCAGATTGTATTTTTCATTTATTTACTTGTGAGTTGAGAGGGTTTCAACACTGTTTTCTGAACTCAAACAGTAAGTCTAATGCACGGTGGCATCAGTCAGTGTTCAAGCCTTTATCAAATAAATACAGGTTCATAACCTCACTATCCCAAACTATATTTCTGTTCCCCCACAGCAGCAGCCACTAAATTATTCCCAGCTAAACTCCCTTTCACCATGAATCATCTTACTAATGAGGCATGCCTACTCGCAAATCCCGCAACCAGGCCCCCCTGCTGTGGAGAGCTAACACCCCATCAGCTCTCATACCCCTCGTCTAGCACTGTATAATCTGTGCTATGTGCCACGCATATTATGTGCATGCAGCCACCCCTCATCACAGCTAATGCTACCAGGGCTTGGTTTGATTGGCTCAGATGGATGAAGCAAAGCAGCAGCTGGGAGGAGCTATTTGATTAATAATAAATAGATACAAAGATTTATGATTAACATGGAACATCTTAATGATTTACCATAGCAATGAAACCAATAGGCTGATATTCCAATCCGATTTCTACAAATTTGTATAATCCTCAGGGTAAAACAATTTAATGTGCTGTCTCTTTTATAGTTACAAAAGGCCTTTCATATGATCAATTATACATAAGAGTATAATAAATGTAACTTTCTTCATACTAATCACATCTAACTTAAATTCTCTTGTCGGTCTTTGGAGTGTATGTAGCATTCCCCATAAAGTTTTTAGTCTCAGCTCTTAGCAAAAGTTAATATACCCAGAACTTCCAAATAAATCATCAGTACAAGGGTCTTCACACTAGTAAAACTGTTCAGACAATGTAGTTTATTAGCAAAGCACTACCTCCTTACAGTCAAGCCCCTTGTTTAACACCGTGGACTTGCTGCTTCATATCAGGGGGTTGTCTAGGGGTTGTGGCGCTGGATCTTTAAAGTTTTGATAAGAAGTATTGTATCAATGTCATGACTCAGGGCGATGCAAAAGTAGCATAAGGATAACCTGAACGTAATATTTTGTCTAGTAGATAGATCATAACTAGGAAATGAAACGGCATGAACACATACAGACAAAAAGTCTCAAAAGCCATGTAGTTTATTAAAAGTTTCGAGACAGAATTACCATCTAGTGTAATTTTGGTTTCTAATTTCCATAGAATTGCAATTCATAAGAAGAAAACTGCATGAAGTCCTTCATATGAAAGCAAAAGAAAGAGGCAGAGATAGAGTGATGGTGTTCACCTCATATGCACATTGGAAAATAATCTTTCAGTTAAATACATAGGACTATGTTGAAGATGACAGCAGACACCAAAAGCAATTGAAAGAGACTGTGGAAAAAGTCTTCCTACTGTGTTCTAGTTACCTGTTTTGGCACATACAATGTTCTGCAGGATGCACAGCCACAGTATGAAATGCGTATTCATTCATGATCAGACATCCACAGAACATTCGATGGATGAAGAGTTAGTTGAAAAGCAGTTGAGACTACCTGAGCAGGTGAAAAAGAATAAAAAAAATCATGTGTTTGAAGGCCAGAAAGAGAAGACTTGGCACACAGCTGCAGGTTCCTATAGTGAGAGAGAGAATGCCATAAGAAACATTTGTTATGGGGCATTAGAAACCTTCAAAATTTTGGCTAAGTGCTAAGACTTTGGAACCTTCCTTGAAACCAAGTACTGCAAATGTCTCAAAGACTTTTGACCTGATAAAGAATAACCTTTGTTTTGTGAAACTCTTTTTCACTTCGGGGTGGAGTGAATGAGAGAGAGACAATAGATGGAAAAGAGATCCATCATAAACAGGATTTGGGACCTGTGTGCAAAAATACAAACACCAAAAGTACATCCATGCCTGTGATGCAATTAATGGCTCTGAAAAAAAATGTAACTCAAAACAAATCCAACCAGTTTGGAGTTGCTCTTTTTCCCCCCTCTCTCTTTTTGAAAGCTGCCAGATTTAGGTTCTCCCTTTTAAATACAGGTGACAAAATTTTGTATTTTCCAAGTGAAAATTCCAGTTCTGCCATGTTCACTTTAGAATTGGCACTTTAAGGAGCCTCCTCCTTAGTGTTAAAGACTCCTAACAAAATCAAAGTTACTCGACTAGCAGAAATAACATTGAGTTAATTGCCTATCATACGGTTTTGTAGTATCTGCATGCACTGTCATTGGTGTACTGTTGTGAGTTGACCTGGCTTTTGAAAATATTGCCCTTAAAGTCTGGCACATTTTTAGAACCAGGCTGTCAGTGAAGGAAAAATGAACTGGAACATCATAATCTGCTTCAACCATAGTAAAGAGAGAGACATCTGGTAGGCCCCTTGGCAGTCAGCCAGCAACGAAGACTTGAATTAAAATGATGAACATGTTCTCAGGAGTCTGCCTCTGAACTGAAGAAGTTACAAGTCTCGTCTGCTTCTTGGAAGTTGGCTGTAAGTGGTGGCAGTGGGCCCTTCATCCTTACACTGTGCCACGTGTTTTTTGATGTGGCACAAGCCATAAAACCATCTTAAATACACCTGTAAAGGGTCAGAAATGAAACAAAAAGAGAGTTAGAGGAGTAAGAATGGAACAGTTTCACATTTCCTAAAGCTACATAGAAACTAGGACAGCCTCCTCTGTCTAACAGAATTGATCTAACTGCTCAGTCAGGCTCGAAAAGCACCCTGAGGTCCTCCATAGCTGGTCTTACAGGTGTCCTGGATAAGCCTATGATTTTCCTGGGAAATAAAGACTTCTGAGATTTCTAACTATAAAAGACAGAGCAGCCTATTTTACCTCCCAACATATATCACCAGCTCCTACTGTCTTGGGTGTCTAACAAAGGGACAGGAATTGTGCTGGCCATCACTTCCCCAAAGAATCGTTAAAATAGAAATCAATGTCCCAGCTGCAAGCCCTTTCAGGAACAAAGCAGTGAGGAAGGAAAGCTGCATCAGGTGACAATAGACCATAGCAGATTTCTGTTATTTTGGTTTCAAAGCAAATTCCTAGCTGTGATTTGGCTTATGGTCAGCAACTGAATGAAGTTCCAACAGTGGTGGCATCCAGATCTAGATGCCACTAAGCCATCCCAGTTCTAATAAAATGTGCTGCTGGAGAAGATTCGTATCAGCCCATCTGCAGTTAAAAAAGAAGAAAAAAAAGTAATAAAATGCATGCTGTAGCCCAGTTTTGGAATTTAAAGGAGCAGTGGTTTTCCAGTAGATGTACTGTATTTAAATAAGAGGTTGGACACAGCAAAATGTGTCCCCTAATGAGGCAGCACAGAAGTTCCTACATAAGACCATTTAAATTTGTAATGGTAATTGCTTTATGGCATTGTGAGGTCATTACAGTTTGAGATTAAGATGGCCAAATTGTCGCAGGGAAGATCTTTAGAGACCCTCTTACAAGGCCATTACAAGGCAGTATTACACACACAACGTGATTTCAAAGCATGACTTGGAGAAGGCCTCACTACAGTGCTCTTATAGTAAAATCACATTGTGAGACTACAATAAGAAATAAGACTGCAGTGCAAGTCTGTGGAGATTAGACTCAATTATGATGTCAAAACAAATTGAAACAATGTCAATGCAAGTTATACCATTAAGGTTGAAACTTAAACCTAGGAAAGCAAGGAAATCCTGCATTAAACCTGCCACATTACCTTTAAATCACACCCTTGTGCTAAGGTGTTGCAGAAGGTAGAGACCTCTGTTAAATTGTCTCTCAGCTCTAGGTATCTTTACATACTGCAGATGATCTCTGTATAAAATTGTTGTAGTTTCATTGTAGCAATGTTTAAGTGATTAACCTAAAGTGTTTAAGCTATAACTGAAGATTCTACAAGACTCAGGGTTCTAGAGAAAACTCCAGGTTAACAGCTGATATTTCACTGGGTGTGTCGTGTCCAGATGTAAAGGCCTTGATCCCTTGCAAAAACATAAATGGAACCATTTAGGCACTCTGAGATGAAGTAGTTGTTTCCAATGTCCCTGGGGTTTTTTTTAATAGGAATAACCAGAGAGCCCAGGTTTTGTCAAAATATACTAGGGTATGCTCCTTCTCCTGACAGGTTACAGCCTGGCTTGAAATAGGAGGTAAAGAGTATAACAGAACACTGATTTTTGCAATGTGTTTTTTAAGAAAAGACCACCACTGAGAGAAATGTAAGCATGTACTGGGGCCTGCCTGGGTGCAATGAACTGTGGGAGGTCGAACCAAAGAAAATATCTTAAAATCATCCACATTGGTTAACTCAAGGAAGGCCCCCGATGGCCACACAAGTTCTCCACTTTAGCTTTGCTCTTTTTGGTTATTGGAAGTGTAAACGGTGATGGGCTGCAGATGTAGCTGATGGAAGCTGGCTGATCTGTAGGGTTGTATCTATTTTTGTCAGCTGTGGGCCTGGCCCATAAAACCTGTGTATGGTTTCCTAGAAAGTGTGTCAGCTGACAGGGAGCCCATAGTCTGTATGCTGACTTTTCTTCCCACTACAAAATGTATGAAACACCTTGGGCTGACTCTGCAGGGCTCCCACAGACAGTTCATTCCTTCAGTTTTGTTTGTCTTGTGCTTGGGAACATCTGAGGCCTGTCCTGAGATCTAGCCCCAAAACAATGAAAACCCCAACCCAGCTCCTTCCAGATCAGCTCATTTTGTAGTTCCAAATATCATTTGGTGTCCATACATCTGTAAGCCTTGGATGAATTTGTCTCAGGTTGAAGAGATGGTAACTGAACCTCCTTGCTTTCTGCTAAAGGATTTCCATATGCTGCTTTAAATATGTATCCACTGTATTGGTTTCTCTAAGTCTGATTCTTTCTGTGTTTTTATATTGGTGCTATCCACTGTGCTAATTATACTGGCATCACCATCTGCATATTGATATCATTAATTAGCATAAAGAGTCACTCCTCCAAAATACATGGCAGTGTCTCTCTGACTCATTTGCCATGAGGGTAATGTAAGTGAAGTACAACACCATAATATACCATATTTAGCCCTGAGCTGTAATCATCTTTATTAATTGCTTAATGTAGCAATGCCTACTGCAGGAAGTGCCGTCCTGCAAGGTCCTGATTAGCTCCTCAGGGGTGCAGAGGGCCCACATTTCCCTAAGAAATCACATGTGAGGACAGATGCAGTATTTTTGAGGGACAACTCTGAATTTTGCCAGCTCAGCCCATTAGTACAGTCTACAGCCCTAAATCAAGACAGCTCACAAGAAGTATGGATGCATATGCTGGGAAGGTCTGCAGCTAACAGCTAAGGAGGCACTCATGACAAAAAATCCCCCAAGTCCCAACAGAGAAAGTGAGCCCTGGAATAAACACACGCCCACCTGGCACCTCCAAATACTTCTGGAAAATATTCGGGCCTGGTTTGTACTCTCAATGAAAGTAGGATTTTTCCTTCTGGGAAGCTGCGGCCTCAGAAACAGAATGTAAACTATAATTATCTGCTGCTGTGGAATGCAACAGGTCCGTCTGGACTGGACCATCTTGGATGTTTATAATTAATGGCCAATCAAGGACCAAGATCTCTCGGACAGAGTCCAGGAGAGCTGCTCTGTTATCATTCTTTCTTTTCTATTCTTAGTGTAGCTAGCTTCTGAAGAAACCTTTCCTTCCTTTTATTTTTAGTATAGTTATAATATATGTATATATCATAAAATAATAAATCAAGCCTTCTGAACTGGAGTCAACGTTCTTGTCTCTTCTCCCAATCAAGAACCCTTGTGATCACTGTCACAACAGAGAAAAATAAAGGATGCAAGAAAGAGTGGAGAAGAGCAAAAGTAACTAAAAGGGATTGGAGAGGAGAGGAGGGGAGGAGAGCACCAATACCATAGCAAGGGGCCCAAGAAAGACTCAGCAGGACATGAGGTGTCAGAGACACCACAGGAAGAGGAAGAACAAGACTAAGAAACAGTAGGAGACAACAGGACTGGGAGGAAACAAAAAGCAAGTGAGGGAGAGAAAGTAAAAACAAGATGGTGAAAATGTTCTCTCTTCAGAAGTAAACTCAAAGATATCACTGAAATACCTTTCCAAGATAAAAAAGGGGCTCCAGTACTGGTTTTCAATAGATTCTTCCAAAGTAGCATTGCTGGGAAGTACCAAACACTTCCAAAGACAATTTAATTGCCTATCACTGATGAATTAGTTCTCAAAAGGAACGTTCCTTAATGTTTTCTCATGGCTCTGTCAGTCAGTGGTCAGTGGAGGAGCCTGTGCTGCCAGACATATCCGGCTATGCAGAGGCAGCCAGACTATAACAAAAATGATCCCTATATGGCTAAATATAACTATTTCTGCTAGATTAATTTGGTGACAGCTGGAAAGATATTCCTACATCATAGAACATGTAGATCTTACAGTATCACAGGCCTCATCGCCAAGACCCATTGACTTGTCTCACTAGAAAGCCAAGTTTACATTGGGACCCCAAAATTAATGATCTGTCTGAACAAACATAAAGTTTAGTTATGCACTGGTTTTGGGCTGCACACAAGGACTGTGCCAAAGAGCCACAGTTCAGAGACCAGCAAGGCTTAGTTCTCCCATCCTGGTCTTGGCATGTTCCCCAAAGCCATGGCCAAAACACACTAGAACTCTCACTGACTTGAGCTGACAGCTTGATCAAACTAAGCTCAGATTGAACCTGAGAAAGCGAGAGGCATATCTAGACTTCTGTATATTCATATATACACCAAATCTCTGTTTGTACCCTTGGCAGTGTCAAGGCATATTTAATGTTCATTGTAAAGCCCAAGCTATGACCTTTAATGTCCATAATTGCTTCCCTGAGGAACTGATTTTAACTTGATTGACTCACAGGTAGTCAAATGAACATCTCTCTGACCCATTCGAGAGGATGGTCAGGTGAGTTAAAGGCGATTGAAAATTCACTTTTCCATTGAGTTCAAAGAGCTCAATGACTCAGATCGTTAATAAGACTCACATCAGGGCCCCAGCTTTGCATATGGTCACTGTTGTGAGTGAGCATTACTTCCACTAACACACAGTGTTCAGCTCACTCTTTCTTCTGGTGCAGAAACAGCAAGTTCCCTTCCACACAGGATAAACTGCCCTGGGCTCTGTACTAAAGCCTGACACATGGTAAGGTAGCTTGTGGCGATAGGGAAGGTGGCCTGGCAGCACAGGCATGCTGACAGCAAGGTGCTCGCTGTGGTGGGGCCGGGGATGGAGGGGAAATGTGCAGAATTACAGCACAATGAGAAGCCGTGTTAGTAACAAGCAGGCAGGAGCGGGTAAGTCCCAGCAGATCACTTGGAGTCATTCTTACATGTCTTCTACCATTTTACTTAAGGTACCATTAATGTGGAATAAAATATATCTCCAAAGTGAAGGATTGCCTCTAAAACAGTACCATTGTTAATGTTTCTATTATTGATCTGCACCCAGCTGTTGTGTGTGCATCTATGGAGCACTCGCTGTTTCAGTTGCTGCAGACTGCATCTGCTGTTGGCAAGTTACGAACTCACATGCTTTAAGCAGCACTAATTTGAAGTGAATGCCTTATAAATAATCCACACAAACAATCTCTGGCATTAATACACATTTAGTGATACTAAACCTGAGCAGATAAAGTTCACAGTGGTTAAAGAAGAAGACCTAGATCATTTGTGGCCTTTAAATCCCCCACAGGCTTTAACAGTGGAGAGAAGAGAGAGGCCATGTTCTTCATGCCACCCTCAATTACATTTCCTCCCCTGTTTATTTTTCTTCTCCTTCCTACCCCAGTGAAAATATTTACTCAGTTTTACAGGGAGGGGAGTGGAAAAATGAGGGAACTTTTCTGAAAAGTCTTTTCATGTGTTCTTGAGGTTGGACTGGGCTGCATAACTGGAGGCAGTTAAAATAAACATGAATTTAGACTGATGCATTTAATCAGAAAGTATGGCTTAGGTTATAATTACATTGCTCAAGCACATAATTAATGGGTCTAAAAAATACAGGTGTACCGTACTGACTGAAGGACCTCTGTGGAGTACAAAGAGTATGGTGATTCTTGAGATTGAGGGCTCAAGTGTTCTGTGTTTTCATTTGAACAGCTGTGTAAAGTGTTTGTGATGCAACTAGCCCTCCTCCCACTTCCAAATTGACTAACTTTGGGGTTTTGTTTTAAATTCAAAAAGTTCAGGCCTTCCTTACCAAATAGGTCACAAGCCTTTTATAGTGCAACAGTCAGGTTATGTTTTTCATCAACATGATGGTTTTGGAGAGTTTGGATGCAAAACCACATAATAAATGTGTGCAAATATATACAAATACATATATTTGTGTGTGTGCATATATGCATATATATGTATATATTTTAACTCAGCTGAGAGTGGCGAATTTAGGTTCATTTGAGCACAAAGCTCTGAGCAGAATATGGGACATACAGTCCCACATGGTTTGAAACAGAAGTCAATCTTTGTGAAATAAAACTGCTTATTTGTACACACCTCTGCTTGTTTGGGTACTTCTTACTGCTCCTCCAAAACTAGTAAAGCTTATATGTGTGTAGTAAGAGTGTTATCCTTTTTTGGAAACTGCATCCTATTGTATTCGGTGGCACTTTTGCTGTTGACCTCAATGATAGAGCTGAGAGAATTTGCAATGAATAATTAATCTGATGAATTTAGCCTACTTTTCTGTCTGCGCAATATCTGAGGGCAGATTGCACTGTCTTCAAACATATTTATTTGAAATTACTTAACACACTTCCTTAGACTGTGAATTTGTCAAGACTGATTCTCTGGGAGTATTGGTACTGAGCAGCATCCTTGCAGTCTTTGTTTCACACAAGTGCTACAAGAGCAGCCCAGCATGGATGGAGTTGTCAGAAATGTGAGGTGGTATTCAGGTAGGACAGCAATTACAGTCCTCTGCAAATTATGCTCAGTCAGGCAAAGTGCAACTTGTTGGTTTTGTTGGTTGGCTGCATTTTCAGAAATTTCACAGAAAATAAAGTTATATTTATTTTCTGAACTTCAAAGTGGAGGCAAATCAAACTTTCCAGTCAGATATTTAGAGACTGGAATAAGCCTTTAGTCTTGTTTGGAGGGACTCTAAATTTTCTTCATTGCTTTTCTTTCTGTCTCCCTCTGTTTTCCACTTTACTTTACAGACACTGAAAATTATTTTTACTCAATGTAATTCTGTTTTATTACCAGTTACTCCTTGTCACAGATTTATTATGTTGTCTTCTTTGCACTGATCAAGAAAATGCATAGCAGGGCTGACCACTTCCCTCTCATTGGCCAAAGTTAAATTTTCTCTCAGCCATCAGTGATGTGGAAGGATGTGGGAAATCTTTATTTGCATTATTTAGTTTGTAAACATCTTCTACAACCTGGTTTATTCATCCAGCTATTTCCATTCTCAACCGTTTCCCTGTTTTTGACTTCTTTTTCCATAGTGTCCAAATCTTCCTATAACCTGGTGTTTCTGGTCATAACCATTCCTTAGCAAGGATCAGGGAGGCTGGGAGCAAAGCAGTGGGGGGTGGTCTTTCATGGCCCAATTAGTTTGATGTGTCCTGCATGACCTTTGTGCCTTGGAATGTGCTGGAAAATGTTGCTGCCCCAGCACCTGGGACTGCAGGAAATGCAGCCTGCTTGTAGGGTTGTTGGACAGCTTTGGGCTGGTATCTGGCACCAGCAGGGCAGCTGTGTTTGCCCTGATTCTAGGAGGGGTTTCCAGTGAAGAGGTGGCACCTGTTTACAGCTCCTAGTATCTTCTGCCTCAGCCTTTTCAAAGGCAGCCAGTGCTTAAATGACCCTGATGCAGAGAGACCATGTGCAAAGGCATGCAGTGACAGGACAAGGGGCAGTAGGCTCAAACTGAAGGAGATAAACCTTCAATTAGATAAAAGGGAAGGAATTCTTTACTGTCAGGGTGGTAAGGCACTAGAACAGGTTGCCCAGAGAAGCTGTGGATGTCCAGTCCCTGGAACTGTTCAAGGCCAGGTTGGATAGGGCTCTCAGCAATTTGGTCTAGTGAAAAGTGTTCCTG
Organism: Geospiza fortis; assembly: GCF_000277835.1. NCBI lineage: Eukaryota > Metazoa > Chordata > Aves > Passeriformes > Thraupidae > Geospiza > Geospiza fortis. Next base: position 3,064,598 of record NW_005054305.1, on the reverse strand, counting down.
CCCACAGCAGAGGGGTTGGCACTAGATCATCCTTCAGGTCGCTTCCAATCCAAGCCATTCTCTGATTCCTTCTATGAACTCAAACAGCAGAGCTTTGCAAGTGGGTTTAGAGGAAACAGCAGCCAGGTATTGAGACTCTGCCCAATGGTTCCCCATTTCTCTGATTCCCCTCCAATCTCATGTCTTGGAATAGTTTGATGTGTGCGGGAGTGACTAGTGGGTTAGCTGGTGTATAGTTTTCTAGATCACCTAAGAGGTTGGGGGAGAATAGGGCTAGGGAGACGAG
>NW_005054305.1:3053132-3064302 GCF_000277835.1 Geospiza fortis | reverse complement strand
TAGTACAAATCCTAGAATGTCTTTAATGGTATAGTATGGATGGAAGGGGATTTTTTTTGCAGTCTGAGGGGATGCCTAGTGGGTTATTTGAGCCTGTTTCCTGGAGGAAGGTGAGATGGACAAGTGTGAGGCCTACGATGACGAATGGGAGAAGGAAATGGGGGGCAAAGAATCAGGTTAGTGTGGGGTTATTGACAGAGAATACGCCTCAGGCTCATTCGACTAGTGTTTGTCCAATGTGGGGGATGGCTGAGAATAGGTTTGTGATTACAGTAGCTCCTCAGAATGATATTTGGCCTCATGGTAGGACATGACCTGCAAAGGCAGTTACTATGAGGGTCAAGAGGAGGATGACTCGAATGTTTCAGGTTTCTTTATTTAGGTATGAGCCATAGTACAATGTCTTGATAGTGTTCATTACAGCTCTTAGTGATGAAAGAGGGCAAGAGCAAGGCTCCTCATTTATTACTCCTATCTGCAATAAAGCCCGAAGGAGAAGGAACATACCACGGTTTTGTGATGACTGAAGATAAATACAGACCTGAACACATCTTGTATACAGATACAAGTGGGGATGGGAGGCAGGCACTTTGCCCTGATGGCAAAAAGTCATCAGACACTTGGCCCTGATGGCAAAGTCGTGGCATTTTCTGCCATGTTTATCCCCTTTCAGACAGGACTGGGTGTTTCCAGCTCTACAGATTTGCACCATTTGAAATGTCAAGTGCATCTCCAGGGAGCTGGAGTCTCTTGCATACAACTATTCAAATCTCATTCTAAAAATCTGTGTATGCCACGGAGACCTTGAAAACCACAAGCCGGTTGTGCTGTTTTGCCAGCCTTCAACTCTTCAGGAAATCAAGAAAACCAACCCTCCGACCCTTCAAGAAATCAAGAAAATAAAACTTCATCCAAGGCAATTTTCTCAGCTCCATCTCTCCATCATCATTTGCTGTATCAGTTAAATAAACACACTGCAAGCTCGCCTGTTTGTGACTGGCCTTAGAGATACTCCTTGATGATCAAACTGGTACAACACAAGACCTCAGTACCTTTTTGAAAAAGATCCATGGCAAGTGGGGGAATTGCATGATATAGGACCTTAAGACGATAATATGACTTTAAGATGTACAAATACATAAGATTTCTTGGAATTATACACTTTGCATATTTGAATGAGAGAGTTCTGAGAGAATAAAGGAACATTTCAGAGAGATTACATGGAACACAAGGGAAATTTTTACTTAAAAATTGTACATATAGAACTGACTTTAGACACCTGCAGAATAACTATTAAAAATTAAATTACTAAGCCTAAACTAACTCTAATGTCCTAATTCCCCTACCTGTGCCAAACCTTGATCAGCCAGTCAAGTTCCCACGGGGATGCAGCCTTCCGGAAGGTGACAGTGTATTTAAAGCACAGTAGTAATTATTCAGGACTCTACATTTAATGATATCTATGGCTGGCCCAGCACTCTGGCTGTGCAGAGCTACACCAGAGAGTGTATTTCAATCTCCAGGCCCAGTCTCTCATTCCCCACGCTTTCAAATCCAGGCATGTTGCAAGGCGGAACGTGCTTGAATGTGGGACAAACTTCTGGAGGAAGTGCTGTCAAGATCCATTCCATTCCTTCCACATTTCCTTGGGCCTATGTCTTCTCCAAAAACCCGCTCCAAATTTGGATTTAAGCCCTACATATGTCTCCTGCTCCTCTTGAAGACATGCATTACTAGGCTATGAGGAAATACTGTCTTATTCTCCCCTGTCCGGAGCAAACCATTGTCATTTTCAGTTGCTATTTGCTCAGAAAACAGTGGCTTCTGGATAACAAGGGCTGACGTGACCCAGCCTGCAAATACTGTGTTGTGGCAGCCTGAAGGATAATGTGTGTTGCCGCTGAATTCACAAAGGAGAAAAACTTTGAAACATTTTAAAAATGCAGGTGCACAAATTACTCATGCCAGGAGCAGCAGTGGCATTTTGTAATAAAATCTTGTGTTTATTCTCCACTGTTGAATACACATACCTTGCTGTTCTCAGGAGATCATCATCCTGTGCTATCCAGTGAACAATTTACAGATGGATTAAATACATGTGCAAAATGAAATAAAACTTGCAGATTTATAATAGGCATAGGTTATTCTTGCAGTTGGCACAAATTTCCCATATATGAAGGGGACTTTGGTTCACTTTAGAGTGTCAGTTTTTTCCTTATTTTTCCTCTGTGTCAAATTTCAGTCTATTCTTCTAAAATATTCAAATATTCAGAATATTACTGTGTTCTCAGCACCAAGCTACATCCAAATAATCAGCAAGCACTAACCACAATACAGAGTTTTCATGCATTTCCTGCTTTGATTGTTTGGTCTTACAGAAATCTGCTTTCCTTGACACCAATATATCTAGAGTAGAGAGAAAGTGGGCCAAGAGTGTAGTAATGATTTGAGGAAGGTCTTTACTGAATGAATGCTGAGTCTGTGAACTCAAGCAGTAGATAATATAGATAATAAGAAGAAGGGGTGTTGCAAACTCATCTATTGATCTCAAAATTTCAGTCCCTCTCATGTGACAGTTATTGTCTAGCCTCTGCATATTAGTTTGAAGAATGTGTTTTCAATACAAATCATTTGCTCATAATTCTTATTGGAAAGCAGGCAGATCCATCTGCCTCATCCCTTTGCATCAGCTCCTCTGTATCAGCCTTTGGCCAGTCCTCCTTTTCATTTGAATCAACTCCTGATCATAACAGTCATCATCTGATCCAGGTATCACTTTGCCTTTCCTTGCTCGTTAGTTCCCCCAGCCTCCTACAGAAAAGCATTGCATTTTGCAGAGTGGAGGGGACAAAAGTCCCATGGTTTAGGCCCATGAGAATCTTACTGATGTAAAAGACATGGAAGAATCTTACTGAAGGAAAAGACATGGTCCCTGAAGTCAGCAGAGGTTATACTTGCACTTGTATATTTTCACTATTATAAACCATAGGGCTCTTCTGTGAAGAAAAAAAACCTAATAAACAACAACAACAACAAAAACCAAAAAACCCCAAAACAAAGCACATGCACACAAAAAACTCAACCAAAAAAAACCAAAAAAAAAAACCAAAACACACACACACAAAAAAGGGAAACAAAAGCATGTCCTTCGGTATATTATGAATATTTCTCTCCCTTACTATGTGCTGCTGCTAACATCAAGCAATGGCAAGTGTAGATTGATCAGTCATTGTGGGCAGCATGCTGGGCTGATGGATCAGCAGTGGCATATGTGCAGCTGTGCAAGTCTGGTATCAAGGTGTGTCAGCCTGTCTGCTACCTCGCTGCCCATCCAAGCCATCTTTTGTTTCTATTGTTGTAGTTCCATCAATCTGGCACATGAAAAGAGGAATCATGGTATTCTTCATTGCAGGTCTGTCTGTCTGTCTCACACCCACCAAGCCCTTGGCAACCATCAGCTCCCCCCAGCTGGAATGGGCTTTGTTTTGCCTTCACAGGACCATTTGTGTTTTGTTCTGAACCAGGTATTCTTTCACCTGGTTCATTTTGGAGGAGCAAGAGAGGGGATTATATTTGGAGTCCTTGAGTCTCTTTTCTCACCTGTTTTGAAAACACAGAGGCATTAATCCTAATCATACTTAACCTCTAGAGAGATTCAGCACCTTAATGCAAGTGATGAGCCTCAGCTGTGTTTTTCTCTAGTGCTGTTTTTTGTCTAGTGATGTCAGGAGTCACAAGCTGGCAAGCTTGGCAACAGAGAAATTCAGGTGACTGACAACGTTGAGCAGAAATCCATTTGTGCCCCTGGAGAGGCGGAATACCCAACAGACTGGGACACAGGTAAGCACTGCTGCTCAGGGAGCAACGTGCCCACACAAGGTGAGACAGCAGATGAAACAGACTTCAGCACAAAAAAAATCACAGATGAGCTTCTTGCAGAATTTTTTTTCTCTCACAGATATCTCATTTGAGGCACAAATTGATGTTTCTTTCTGCTGGTTTCTTTCACAGGTGTGCTTTGACAGTGGGAGGATACTTGATACATTGTTAATACCAGAGATCAGTCCTACTAAGTATACCAATTTACAATGCTTCTGGTTCACTTTCCATGACACAACATTGCTTAAAGATGAAAAGAGACAAAGCAACTCAAGAAATATAGAAAATTCCAAGTTTCTTTCATATAAAATCAAGCCCACCAGTACATTGGCACTGCCCTAGACAGGCAGCAGAGAAAAATGAGAGTTTTATTGCACATCAAACAAAGCTGATATATTCTTCTGTCTCCAATGTATGAGGTAACAGATAGACAAAATTAATCACCACCAGGACAAAAACATAAATGAAGATCTCCAGGCCTGAGCAGCCCTTGGCTACTGCTTGGAGCTGCTGAGCACACACTCCACTTTTTCATTTTGCTTTGTAAGTTGATTTTTAGCATTTAGTTTTGAATTTTCACTGTGACTAGTCCCAAAACAACTATGAAAATTGCTTCATTCCATTTTGGTGAAGATTGCACACGTCTAGCTCTTATTGACATTAGCACTGGACAAGGACAACAGGCTGTGGAAACATGTCCAAGATGGCTCTTTAGAAATAAGTGCTTCCACTGTCATCAAAGCAAAAGTTTACCCAGTGTAGAGCTGCTTGCCACCCTGCCCTACACAGAGGATACAGGTTCTTGATTTTCTCTATATTCTCCCTTATATTTTCTATAGACCTTTACCGAGTTACTTAGTGAAGAAAAACTTGACCTTTAAACCTCTCTTGGGATTTAATTTGGTGTAGTATGATTTCTCTCATGAGTTTTAGAGAATTCTGTTGTAAGTCCTTTTTGTGATTATATATTTACTTTGGTCAGGCATGTATTTACGCATTTAACAGCAATTTATTTGATGATTTAGCAGGTGGAAGTATGTGCAATATTTGTCACATTTATAATGACATCGTTTTTATGGAGCTGATATAATTGGGATGTTCAATGCTGTTTAGAAATTGAGAGGGGGAAAATCCATGGTCTTCTTTCAAATTTTTTTTTGCCTTTTATTAAGATTACAGTATACATATACATGCTGAGTGTTTGAAGAGGAGAGGGATGAAGGGTCAGGATGGCAACAGATATGTTGACTTTGAAGGACAATTACGGTGAGACAACTTGTCCCCCTCCTTCAGGAAAGGAGAGAGACAAGTCACAGAAATTGCTACTGCTTGATGCCTCTGATATGCTATGAGATGTAGTGCATGTTACTGTCTACACCAGCACATCATGCAGCATACACACGCTCTGGAGTCCAGCCTCACAGAACCTGAGAACCATAGAACTCGGGCCCTTCACCTCAAAAGTGTCCTTCCTTTTTCCAAGGAGATTGCTCTTTGGGTACCTTTCAGTCTGTAGCCCTGCCATGCCCTGCATTAGATTATTCAGGCAAGAGAGAGGCACAAGGAAATTTCACCTGTGGTTACTTCATGAAACCAAGAGCTTTGTATGATCAAGTGATTAAAGCACTGAATCAGAGCTAGTTATTATACACTGTGGTTATGCCAGAAAATAAGAGACACCATGCATTTATAAAATAGCTTTAGGAACAAAATGTTATCCTACCTCAGTATTAATAATCAATTATATATTATAGGTCTTTCAGTATTGTAAAATTGTACATTCTGACCATACCTTTATTTCTGAATGGTTATAACATTTGCAGGAAAAAAAATCTTTCTGATCCATTGTGCCCGGAGGACATCAGGGTCACAGCTGTGATTATAGAGATAACCTTTTTGTCCTGATGCATTCATTACATGAATTTGCAACTTATTAATTGCAATTACTTCTCCCTTGAATTAATTTATTTTGTAATTCTTTATTTCAAAAGTAATCAACACATAGACTTTATGATGCTTTGTTATTGCTTTTTGCAATTTATGTTCTTTACTTGTGCATTTAATACTTGCAACACCAAATCTGCTTTCACATTTCTACTTGTTTAAAATGAATGTGACCATGTTTCACCAACAGACAGGTAGAGTGCCTGGGATTAGAGACAATTACAGATGAAGTGTGTGGCAAATAGCCACCAGCCGAGGTTCAAAAGGTTTCCTTTTAGTCCCTGCAGTGTATCATCCCTGTCAACACAAGCTGCAATTGCGGCCATGGCCCCTAAATGCCACCAACTGGAGAAGCACACAGGCTTCATCAAAATCAAGCCCTCCTCAGGCCCATTTCTTCACCGGCTCCCACCCTAGAGCTCATGGTGATCTGGAGATCTTTTCAAAATTAGCAAAGGGCAGCTACAAACTCTCCAGCTCAGCTCCAACCAAATTCCTCTGGCCAGTCTTTCATTTCCATAGCTAAGGAAACACTTGCCTGTGTAATTACTCATTTCATCAACAGGTATTATGGATAAATTAAGCTGGTAAGTACTGTCAGTTCAGCCTAATGCCCCCATGCTGTGGCTTCTCTGTGCTTTTGTTTCACCATGTTGCTTTCAGTGGGAGATTTTCACTTCTTTTTTGGAGGGCTCAGAGGACTAAAGCCCTCTCATGAGCATTGTGTACTGTATGACATTCCTCTCCAAGCCCTGCCAGGGAGACCTTGCACTGCTGCACAGCACTCACCAAGAGCATCATGACTCCATTTGTCACTGAAAGACCAAACTTATGTTCAGAGCTTATGTTCCATGGAGCTTTTCTTGAAGGCCAGCTGGGACTTGAAACTTTATTTACTTATAAGTCCTCAGCACAAAGTGTATCTTTTTATTACAGATTTAACCATGGTCTGGACTAGTACAGCCCGGACATTATCCAGGAGAAAACAAATGGAAAAAAATTTCCTTTCTTTACCGTCAAAATCCATAGTCAGTCTTCAAATCTACTGGTTTTTACCAAAGACCTTTTTCTTGTAACTCATAAGCATTCATCCCCTCTCTTCAAGCACCTTTCTTCATGAATAACCACTTACTGTGGGGATTCCCTGTGGGGCTAATCATTCTGCCTACAGAAGGCTCTCCTTGGATGCTTTGTGGGTAGCCAGCCCTTTCTAACTGGGAAAGAGACACAGCTCCCACTCTAAAATGGCTGTCTCTGTCCCTCCCTCTCAGCAGCTCTGTTCACGCATTCACCCCTCCTCATATTAGTGTGGGCTTTTTTTCCTTTTAGATTATCTTCTCCTTGGGGCAAGGCTTGTGTCTTGCTACATTTCTGTGAGTTCATATAGTCAGATAGCTCTGATCCTGACTGGAGTCTCTTGGCACTACTGTAATATAAATATTATATAACAGTGGAGGAAATATCACATCCTGACTTGTGGGAACTATTCCCTGGCCCTGTCCTGCTCTGCCCTCCCCTCCAATCTCTCCCACTGATTCTGCCTTAGTATCTTACTCTCTTTGTTCTCAAAGCTGGTTGCTACTGCATTTACACATACAAACATGTGCAGAAAGATCAAGATGTAGGTATTTCACCTTGATTTTTTTTGAGGAGCTGTTTGAAGCCATTACGTGTGGCCCAGGGTGATGAATTAGTGGACAATGTGTGGATGAAAGAGTGAAGGTGTATGATAGATGACACTGATTGGTGTCTAATTGTACCTAATACTATATGTGTTTTTTCCCACATCCAAAAACATCCATTAAAGGAATGTTAAGGTAGCAAACCAAGCACAGAAGACCCCGGAAATTAAATAATTAAGTCTTTCTTCGTCCAGTGTCTGTGAGAATTTGCAGTATGAAGTAAATCAAGGAATGTAAGGGAATGAAAAAGGAAGAACTTTTATTTCATATTTGATCTCTTTTAACAGTTCCAGGAATATTGTAGTCTTACTGTTTCTGTCCCCAGTCATAGTGACAGCCGCAAAGCAGTTCTCCTGCCCTATGTGTTGCCTCCCACCTTCAAGCAGCCAGGCATTGGTTTCCCCTTTAAAACTGGGAAACCACACAGACTTAGATTCTTTCCATCCAGCTCTGTCCACATGTTTTTTGTTACCCACGATGTGCATAAAAAGCATTTGCTCTTTTTCCAGCAGTTCATGTTTCCTCCCTTTCCCTGCCTTTCTTCAGAAACTACTTTCTTCCTTACTTTCTTCCCTCTGTAAATAGTCAAGTACAAGTGAAGGTGCACAGGCACAGGATCCCTGGCTGTTACTGACTGCGAGTTGCTTCTGGGTACCTGCTCCAGTGTCTGGTCAAGTAAACCCTGCTGAAATCTGGGGACAACAAGGAGCAGAAGCTGGCGATGAGAAACAATTATGATGCTCTGCAGTGGGAATCAAGCCAGTGAGATCTGAATTTCCAAGCAAAGAAACCTCAGGAGAGTGGCTGAGCAGAGCCAGAGCTGCAGTTGTATGCTAAGATGTAAGCTAAGGCTTTGGTGTAGAAGGGTGAGAATGGGGACCTGACACTGACTTACTGCCCTACTGTGGAAAACCATTGAGAAGAGGGGCATCACAATGAGAACTGGCTGAACAGCATATCCCAGAGGGTCATCATCAGTGTCACAGGGTCTAGTTGGGGACCTGGCATTAGTCCCCAAGTACAACATTGTCCCCAAGGTCCAACACTGAGTCTAGTATTTTTCAACTTAACCATCATTGACTTAGATGAAGACACAAATCTAAGTTTCTTCACAAATGTTTCCTCAGCAAGTTTCCTCAGCAAGTTTCCTCAGCAAGTGACACAAATCTGGAAGGAGTGCCCAATACCCCAGCAGGCTGTGCAGCCCTTCAGAAGGACCTCCAGAGGTTGGAGAGAAGGACAGAGATGAACCTTGTGAAGCTCAGCAAAAGCAAATACCTGGGGAAGAATAACCCCATGCAGCAGCTGAGCTCTGTGGAAAAGAACCTGGTGATCAGCAAGCCATCCATGAGCCAGCAGTGCCCTTGTGGCCAAGAAGGCCAAAGGCATCCTGGGCTACATTAGGAACAGCACTTCCAGCAGGTCAAGGGAGATGATCCTGCCCCTCAGCCCTAGTGAGGTCACATCTCAAGTTCTGTGTCTGGTTCTGGGATCCCTAGTACAGGAGAGACATGGAGAGCTCCCAGAGTGGGTCCAGCACAGGGCAGCAAAGATGATTAAGGGACAGGAGCATCTCTGTCATGATGACACGCTGAGAGCTGGGCCTATTCAGCCTCGAGAAGAGACAACTGAGAGGGGGCTTCATCAATGTGTATAAATATCTAAAGGGAGCCAGGCTTTCCCCAGTGGTGACAAGCAATAGGACAAGAAGCAACTAGTGGCAACTAGTGCACAGAAAATTCCACCTGAACACAAGAAGAACGACTTTATAGTGTGGGTGACCCTGCACTGGAACAGATTTCACAGACAGTTGTGGAGTCTCTCTCACTGGACATATTCAAGAGCCACCTGGATGCAATTCTGTGCAATGTGCTTCAGGATGACCCTGCTTGAGAAGAGAGGTTGGACAAGATGACTCATAGCAGTCCTTTCCAACCTCACCCATCCTGTGATTCTGTGATTCTCTTACGGAGAATAATACCTGAAACACTGGAACAAATGTCCAACACTGAATGAGATGAAGAAGGAGAAGGAGAAAAGGAAACAGGAAACATGTCCACCTATTAGACTTAAAGAAATATGTCTGAGAAGTAAAGGGAAAGTGTAGAAGCAAAATGTACCCAGCATGTTGGACAGGCACAAAAGGTTCACATCAAAGGAGCTTGGAAGTCAAAGCAGAACAGGTTTCTCTCAGCCACTGAGAGGTTCTAGAAGAGAACAGTGTCTCAGTAATCCCTTTTCTCTGGTAGCAATGAAAGTGGAATCTTTTCCACAAACACCCGAGGTATGTTCACCATGAGGATTTTGGGGTCTTAGTTGCCTTTTCTCTAGTGCCTCAGCTCTGTCTGCAGTGTGAAGAAATCTCTCTGTGGTAACTTGAACTTAATACTCCTCAACTCATGTAGAGTTAAGGACACATTTTCTCTTCAAACTATAGTCCAATGGTGTAATGCAACACTCTCTCCAGCTCCTAGAAAGTGTTAATTTGACTAAGTCACAGTCCACTTCCTCCTCTGTGCCACAAATATCGTCCTGCTTCCCGCAAAGCTGGCAAACTGATAAAATTTCAAGGGATTTCTTGCACCTATTCCCATCTGCTGCTCCTTAGTTGAGTGTGAGCTGTTAGCCCAGCACAGGCAACATCCTGTGTCTCTTTTCTGGACTTTTCTGGCCTCCTGTTTCAGTTTTATAGTAATACTGAGTTTCTTTTTATCATGTCTAGTTAGCCATAGGAGAGTCCATCCTCTATAAGCTATGCTGTGATGCATTCTAATGTTTTCTTAAAGGATTAATTTGAAATCTGCCAGTAATCACCCACAGTTTGTTTTGATCACAGTCACAGTCTTACCAGGTCTCAGGTAGCCTCCAGAACTGTAAAACCCAGTCTTCATCCTGAGCCCAGCCACAAACATCCCTGTGATTTTTTTTTCCTTCCTTTTCATTTTGTTTAATAACATTCCTCTCCTGTGTTTCATTCTTACATGAAGTACGGAAACTCCTCAAATTTCTAAAATACAGCCTCACAATCTGCCTTTGCTCTCTAACTTAGCTGTCTGGCACACACACCAGCTACTGCTAGAAAAAAGGCTGCCTTGTGATCGCCCCCTCCCACTTGAAAGAAGGACCCTTTAAACCTTCTCCAGTTATATTCTATATTCCCAAAGCATTTTAATGCTTACAGGATTTGAACTGCTGCTGCTGGGGTTTTGGGGTTTTTTTGGTTTTGTTTTGTTTTTTGGAGGGGTTTTTGGTTGGGTTTTTTTTTGTGGTTTTTTTGGTTTGGTTTGGGGTGGGGTTTTTTTGTTTTGCTTTGTTTTGTTGGGTTTTGGGGGTTTTTTTGTGTGAAAGTTATTTTTGTTGTTGCCTTTGACTCCAGTGCCATATGGCATTGATTGGCCACTGTGGGTCTGCCCATAGCACACAATCAGCTGTGGAACAGGCACTTGATGAGACAAAGGGTAGGTTACACAGAGCTGGGCTCTGAGCTGTCTCAGTGCTTTCCCTTCAGCTCAGGTACAGGGTGGACATGGCCTCGCTCATAAAGCTCTTGTGTTGCTTGTTGTTTGATCACAGATGGCTGCATATAGCCATAGGGTCTTCTGCAATGCCCCATCTGGACTGCCTTGTGGGGGAAGCTCAGCTCCTTCGAGGTTTCATCTTCTGCA
>NW_005054305.1:3035179-3053088 GCF_000277835.1 Geospiza fortis | reverse complement strand
GTAAAACACAGGTTGTTTTTACTATAAGTGCTGACTTTAAACAGTATATAATTTAGCCAAAACATGACAGATTTATGTAGGGCACAACAAAAGCAACTCTCAGTACCAGTTTTCAAGATTTTATGACCACCTGTCTCGGAATAACTTCTGGATTTTGTTTTGGATCATAAAGTGTTAGTGAGTGAATGTGGAGACTGTTCCCATAGCCTTTCTGAACTACCTGCCTGTGATTCATTATGGACAACTCTGAACGATTGTACCTCACCGCCAACCTCCACGTTTGCGCACTGACTAACATGGTGATGTCAGTTCTCACTAATGTATTTGCCAATTAGGAAGATTTAGTGTGGTGACTGAGGACAGCAGAGCGTTGGTGGCAAATCTGTAATTGTCCAAGTCAAATATCTGAGAACTGGGTGTTAGAAAAAGTGCTTTAGGTTTTACCTTCATGTGGGTCTGACTGTGAATCTTTCTGCAACACCTCAGTTTGTATCACATCAAGACACATCAGTCACATCTTATTATGTCGCAGCAAATCGCTTTCTGGCTTACCATAATACTTAATCAACAAGCCCAATGCCATGTGCCACACTCCAAAGCATCAGTCAAGCAAATGCAATCAAGGAAATGTCTTGATTTTCTTTGGATACATGCAACGGACTGCCAGTAGTGGTAGTACCTCACAGCTCCACCAAGGCTAGCAGGCCATGATGCAAGAGCCCAATAAATGCTGCAGAAAGCAATCTTCCTCAACAAGCTTACAAATGGGGAGCAAAACAATCTGACTGTACACACACACACACACACACACACACATCAGCCACATCAGCGCAGAGCAGACCTCAGTGAACCTGACAGGTTCATGAATGCCCAGTCCACCAAACCAGGCTGAGATATGTGCACCACTGCTGGTGTGTGAAATACTTCAAATGATACTTGGAGGCAGCAGTCTTCAACTGCCTATATCAAGGCAGTAACCCCGTAGCTTGTGTAATTGCCTCTGTACAGGAGTTCGTGTTCAGCCGTACCTCCCTCTGTGAAAAAGTTGAGCTGCAGGATAAGAGCTTTCACACAACCAGCTGCTGCCAAGCAGCAGATTAGCAGGTAATCAGTTGTCTGGTGGTAACTTTGTCAGCTCCTGGAGTCTTGCTGTGCGTCAGGGGCGGATGGCTGAAGTGTCAAGGCAGGTGCATATGGGGCAGGGGTAGATGGCTGAGGTACAGGGCTGCACTGGCTGTGAGGAGAGAGAAATGGGTAAAATATTGCCCTAGATCACCGGCTTCAGAGTGGTGGTGGGAAGGGAATGAAGGCAGTAATACCATAACCCCTGCCTGAGGGACTGTGAGATTCAGCAGAAAGGAAATCGAGGCCCTCACATGCTTGTGCATGGTTCAGCTTTGTACTGCTGCTACCCACACACACGTGAAAGGTTGAGAACTGCAATTTCCTTGAGTTCAGGATGATGCCAGGTAACCCATACAAACACCATACTCAGAAAGCCATCAGCAAGCTGTCTCACTCTCCAGCGTGGATAAAAACAACAGCATCCAAGGCTGGCAGACTGTCAGGAAGCAATGCCAAGTCCAAGTGGCTTAAAAAAGAACCAGCCATATCAAAGCTACTGTGGAAGTTTTACTTCACTGTTTTTTAAAGTACGCAGTTTTATTTCCATACAGTGAAACCAGCTACTGGGTTTCATATTTGGAGAAAACCTATGTGGCAGTAAGAGAGAGAGAGTCCAACCTTATTAATTTCTATACTCACATACCCACACTGTACACACAATCACTCTGATGAGAGGCAGTTGTATGCTTTGGCCACTTTATGCCAGCTACACAGACACAAAGAAACTGTCCAGGGAAATAACTTTGACAGAGAGGGGTTTATCTGGCAGCATTTATCTAGCACTGCCTCGGCATTCCCTTTTCAGGACCTCGCCTCCTCCTCCGCCCTCAGGATGATGGTGGAGGAAGGGATTAAGGAATAGAGGGAGAATACCAGAAAGGAAACATCACTAGGGAATACTAAGTCTTCAGCTTTTCTATTCCTGACAGTAGTCCCTCAGCACTGGGGCTGTGAGCTACAACAGCCCCGTGAAAAGAATAAACTAGTCCTACGGGGACCCAAAAGCAGAAAAATAAACCAACAACACCCAGCACTTCTGTGACATTCCTGAGCTGTACAAATAATTTGCCCAAGTCCTCATATGCTGCCTCTCTCCTCCAGCTATGCTGCACTGCCACAGCAAATCCACAGTGCTTGGACAGCTGGTGGTGGCTGGGAATTGGCCCGATACATGGATATTATTTGAGAGGTTTGTTGCATTTTTATGTTTACTCACTGCATACAATGGGCCAATGTTGCCACCACCACATAACTGTCACAGAACTTTTTTTTTTTACTATTATTGTATTTATGCCTTTCTTCTCCTGCAACCCTGTAACAAAGAAAGGAAAATCCAGAACAGGGCACGTGTTATTTAATATCTGTGTCAATGTCAGAATGCAGGCATGCTTTTATTCTTTTGCCTTTTGCAATGAATGTGTGATATCTGATATATTAGGTATTAATAAAGCAGACTGCTTTATGCTGTTTATATTGGTAATATGATTCTGGATCTTATCCCCAGCTGAGAGGAGTAGGAATGTAGATTTTCCCCTGTATATTATTGCCCAGCCATGGCTAATCAAGTATACAATATATTCGAATTTTTTTGTATTGTTTTATTTTCGATTGACTTTAATTAGAACCAGCTCTCTATATAATAAGTAGATATATTAAATGAGGAAGGGAGGGAGAAATGGCTAAAAGGCATAGAGAATGTGACTAAATAAAATTCAATAAAGAACCCAAATGAATGGTGCAGCCTTGCACCTCATCAACAGTTTTACAATATTTCATCCATTATTGCCAGCACCAATCCCACCCATGCCTACAGCAGTGGTCTGTCCCAGAGGCACCAGTACCACACAGGGCTCAGGATCTCCATCTGCATTAACTAAGGGGGTTCATGGGGAATTGCAAAGGGGAATTTCAAAAGTGTTATAGCACGGTGTGGAAAGCATTGTTTCCTCTTGACTGTGGGTGAACGGTGAAATTTAGAGATACCAACTAGTTCAGATAAAATAAGTCTCTGTTGAAGCTCTGCTTTGAAATTACACGTAAGAAGTTGTGCACGTCCCTTTGTCTTTCCTCATACTCATGCTTCCCAGTTTCTCACAAGTTTTCTTCTGGATTATATTCAAAGTCCTGCTATGACTATTGTCAGTGACAAAACTCAGATGTCATCAGGCACCTTCCCACTGAGAGAAAATCCTCTTTGTTCGAATGTCCAGCTCTTCTCAAGGAATGTCTAATACTTCCATTAATTCAGTCAGCACTGACCTTAATTTGCTTGCTCCTGGATAGGAGATCTGATCACATAAACCACTCGCACAAACTCCTGGGTTTATCCAGCTGAGGAAAAGAGTGACTGGCCTGCCTAGTATCACAGCACTTGATGCCTGTTCTGCAGGGCTTTTTGCATAACATCTGGGGAGCGCCTACTTCTAAGGAAGTTTGAAAATGGTCCCTTTCATCAGCATCAGATCCCATTGTATTCAATGAGAGCTGCAGGTGTTCTGTACCACTTGGGGCCAGGCCCTTCATCATAATAAAAAGGCCAGATTTGAGCTGGAAGCTCTGTCATTAAAACTGCCTGTAGTGTATTAGTAATCTGCTGAACTTCCTAGAGGCCCAGTAAAACCTTCTGCTGTGTTACTTTAACTCTTTGTGATTATCAGAACAGTGAGGATTTAAGAAGGGGCACATTAAATTCATGTCACATCCCTTCTCTGGGTTGCCCAAAGACTAATAGACCCAACAAAACCTTTCTTGGGAATACAAAATAAAAGGAGCTCTCTCTGAATGAGATAGCACTGACTGTCAGAAGTGTCCACAATGTTGTTCAAGATGACTGACAGCCTCTCCCTCCATTTTATTATTTTACAGCTATTTTAATGTATTGAACACCTGGAGATGCTTAGGAGAATTTCCAAACCATTTTTAGTGCCTCTAATCCACACACTGAATCCATTAGCTGCCAAACTCTCCCCCAGAAGCGAGCACCATTTTGTGCAAGGGTGTTCAGCACAGGGTATGGGGGACACTTCTGCTCCAGCCGTGGGAAATGTGCTCAAGGGGACATTACAATCCCGAGGGCACCCTGATGACTTCTGCTTTTACTGGATAACGTGATGGTGGAAACAGCAGGACAGACATGGGAAGGGAGCAGTGGCTGCATGGAGACCCATTCTGGCAGGTCCCCATGGTGGGTAAATCTGTCAATAGGCACCACATGGGCCATCTGCTACCAGGGCAGTGATATGGAAATGTATAGAACCAGGGTGCAACATGGTCCTGCACTACCAGCCCAAGAGTCACTGTCACCTGGCATGGATCAAAGTGGTGCTTTGCTATAGCGAGATCAGCTGGAGGGATATACAGGAGGAAGAACAAAGACTGGGCTACTCAGAGAAGGCTAAATGGAATAAGGAGCCTGGCTCTTCCTGTCATATTCATTACAAGCAAATTATTGGATCAGAATAGCTGTTCAAATTGGTTCAACTAAATATTAGGATATGACCCAAATCTTCTATCCAAGTGAACATATGCATACGCTTCTCTGAAACTCAGAAGATTTAGTCAGTCAAAATTTAAGAAAGGGAAGAGATTTGCATTCCTGGGGTAGGTAGTGGTTTATTTTATATTTCAATTTTCACATAAGTCTGTGCTTGCTGGAGTCAGCAAAGAACTGAAATTGTAACCCAAGAGATCTGTGTAGTGTCTTGGATAATCTAAAGATGAGGTTTGGAAAAGCTTCTGAGAAACTTCCAAGAATCTATAGCCAAATTTTCTAGTATTTGCCAATCTCTGTTGTTGGAATGTTTCTCCCTGTCTAAAGCCACGACTTGTACAACTCAAAAGGGTCCACAGAGAGATTTTAATTTCTTTTTCTTTTCCTTTTGTATCTCATGAGATTCTGCATGTAATTTTATAACGAGCCAGAGGCCACAATGATGTGAGCTTGAAAAAACAGTTAAGGTTGTGGCCACAGCAACTTGCACAGGGTGTGAGGAATTAATAGCATCATGTTATAACTTCATGACATGGTGACATATGACACCATGACACAATTTTCTCATAGTATATATAATTTTTTTTACACTAAAAATAGTGAAAAAAAACCCCGGGTAATCCCAACTTCTGAGATTTGGCTCCTAGTCCACCTCTTTGCAAAGCCTGTAACAGGCAAAATTTGGGACCAGAAGCCAATCTATTTTGGGATCATATCCATGCAGGTCTGAAATTTCTCTAAATGTGGCCCTGTCTTTGTTTCATGGAGAGCTCAGTGGTGTGAAGCTGCTATCACTGCCCTGTGGGAAGGGAAGGGAAGGGAAGGGAAGGGAAGGGAAGGTGTGGCATTGGGTCTCTTGGGTTGGATCTTCACCTCCAGTTGTTAAGGATGTGGAAACGGTCCCAGCCCTCATGGAGAGCTCAGTGGTGTAAGGGAAGGGAAGGGAAGGGAAGGGAAGGGAAGGGAAGGGAAGGGAAGGGAAGGGAAGGGAAGGGAAGGGAAGGTGTGGCATTGGGTCTCTTGGGTTGGATCTTCACCTCCAGTTGTTAAGGATGTGGAAACGGTCCCAGCCCTTGTGCTGAGGGGTTGCAAAAGATGAGCTATAAGGCGATTTCTGTACTTTTGCATGGTCCTGGTTGCATCCCTCCTTTGAAGGATGGGAAAGATTTGAAGCCCAGCGTCTGGACTGCTCATGGTTGGAGGGCTGAATAGGCTGTCTCATACAACAAGTACCACTGCTCTTTCTTCCAATGATTCTTATTTAGCTTTACTGACAGAGCAGCTGCTTGTGCATCCAGAAGCTGTGTGTCCAACATGAAGAAGGACAGACTTCTCATGTAGTCAAGTTTTAGGACATCCAAAAAATAAAATATCAACATATCAACACACATGAAAATACAGGCCTTCTTTTTTTTTTTTTTTTTTTTTGTACTGTCATCTTTAGCATTAGAACAGTTTTTTCCCTTCACCCTTATAACTACAACAGAAAGCTATTCTAAATCAATATTTCAGGAATTTCTTTTCTCTATCTCAAGCCTTCAGCTCCTACAGAAAGCCTTGGAATCAGGTGGTTAAACCAATTCTCTCTTCTTCTGCTGAGGTCTCAGAGGCTATTACTTGTTCTAGAAAGCACGTAGTTTTGTTACCACGCTGTAAATCATCAAGCTTTCCCTGGAGATTCAGCCAGACTGAGAAGAGCACCCTGGATGGAACTATCAAGAGAGGAGGAAACTATTTCCCAGAGTGGGACATGGGAGCACATTCTTTTCTTGTCCGTGTTGTATTTTCCTCTCCTTAAAGATGCAGGGACAAGGATCATAAGAGCTAGGGGTGGGTCTGCATTGCAACACACCTGACCTCTGGGGAAGTCTGAGCCTCGACAAGGATTCTGGTGTCTCTCACAGCAATGTCTCACTCGTCACCCCTGTGCTTTGTCTTCCTGTCCTCTCTCCTGCTGTCTTGTGGTCCGCCTGGTAGCGCCGGTGTTTTGGCATTAGTCCTTGTGTTGGACTGTGTTTGTTAAGATGTATGTTAAGATGTATTTCCATTTCCAAACACACTGAGAGAAGACATGAATTACAAATATTATGATGCATTAGGCTAATAGGCAATGGTTAAATAAGAAAGCTGAACGGCAGGGATAAAGGAAAATAACTGGAATTCCATCAAAAGAGAAGATGAATGAACAGAACTACACTGACATCTGCTGGCCCATACATCAGCACTGGCATTGTTACTGCCACCAAGAATTGCCACGGTGATGAGGAAATATGACACATTAAACTCAATAAATCCTTGAAAGATACCTGCCATTTCCACCACACTTATACATCACCTACTGCCCTGCTGCACTCTATGGTCATCTGGGCAAGATCTCTTAGGGAAGAAGTTTTTATATTTGTGCGATAGTAGGTTGTATTTCTTTTTCCTTTTTCCTTTTTTTTTTCTTGTTTTGTTTTGAAGCATACAGTGTTTCAGGTTGCTGGAGCTCTGCATGAACTGCTGGGCTTGCAGAGATCCTGCACAGACAGTCAGTCCAGTGCAGGACCTGGTTCCATACAGCTTGCACTCCAAATCCCACACAGGTGGAACACCATAGCCTGTGGTTCTGCACCCCTGCACCCCTGTACATGCACCCAGAAAATCCTGTAACTCAGCGAACTTGCTGTGTAAGCACTGATCAATTCTCCAGCACATATGCATTTGGTCTGATGAGTCCTACAAACTCACCATGTAGGTGAGTTTGGCGCTTGTTTCTGTCCAGGAAATTTTGCAGAGAGATATGGACGTGACTGCTTTCAGATTTTCAAATTTTGGCAGACAGCAATTTATATATTTTTTAAGGAAGATACATATTTTTTAACTGCAGTAAAGTGTAATTTTTCATCTAGGGGAAGGAGGCTCTTTAGGAAAGAAGGCTGTTACACTTATCAGAAGATAAATCTGCAGAAGTGTGATTTCGAATATCTTATTGCATATTCACCCACCTTTACAAATCTTTCAGAGAGATGTTGGGTTTTTTTGCAACACTGAACCCTCATCTTTCTAAATTGTGAAGAGTAAAATGAATGCACTCAAAACACATGTTCATTTAGACTCATATGTTGAGAGAGCTACATGTGGGAAGAGGAGGCTGTAAAGAGAGTGGGGAATTAAGTTTTTTCCTATAATTTAGTGACTTCTGTACAATTTGTACATATTGATAAACAACTAAAGCACAGCCCTTATAACACAAGCTAAAACAAAGATTGTGATATTTTAATACAT
The DNA here is from genome assembly GCF_000277835.1 of Geospiza fortis. Classification (NCBI taxonomy): domain Eukaryota; kingdom Metazoa; phylum Chordata; class Aves; order Passeriformes; family Thraupidae; genus Geospiza; species Geospiza fortis. Next base: position 3,045,206 of record NW_005054305.1, on the reverse strand, counting down.
AAAAAAATCCATTTAGTTACCTCTCAAAAAGACGCCTCCTCGAAACATTATTTTCGTTTATTTTCATTATTAGTAACTTAACAATGATATTCTATTTCTTTTACTGAAAAAATAACAGCCTCTTGGTAAGCAGCTGATACACTTGCAAATATTCAACCCGCACCCTTACTGTCTTAATCGGGATGAAAAGGGGGTGGGGCTGGGCCATCTGAAAAGGAGCTCTGCTCTCCGTTTCCTTTCCAAATCACTGCTGTGGGATTTCTCTGGGTGGATTTTGATTGTTCTGCTTTTACTGCACGCAGAGCATCTTCTTTGCACATCTAAGTGCAGAGGCGAAAAGATCTCGCTGTTCTTGCTCTTGAAAGAGTAGGGCAAAGAACAGACTTGCATTCATACATGAAAACCCAGACATTTGTTGGAAGTCATTGTTCCTTAACCATTACCAAAGAGTGAAAGGAAGCAGCTGGACGAAACAATCAAAATACGTTCCAAAGCATGGATAAAAATCAATTACAACATTTCTGGCTGGTTCTAATTATTATTAACAGCAATTAAGTCCATTTCATGAAACAATTCTAAGAAAACAAGCTTTAGTCTTATACTACCTAAGCAGATACACCCTCAGCCTGGCTTCCCCCAGAATTTCTCCAAGTCAGAAGACCTAGGGGGCTTCAGCAACTAAGCTTATCAAAGAGAAGGTTAAGAGGTAACTTGATCAAACACTATTTTTATTTCAAGAAGAAACACAGAGATGATAATAAATTTTCAGTCCACTAGACAGAGGTATAATAAGAGTAAAAAAACCATTACTAAACCTGGTAAGAACAGAGCCACTAACAAAGAAAAGGAGGCTGGATGGGATTGTCACCTCTCTGTTTTCAGAAGCTAATGCTGATCCAAATAATCAGAAGCAGGGTGCTTTTCAAACAGTGTTAGGATTTGAAGGGGTTTGGTTTAAGTTTCTTCTTTTAATGGGCATATTTTCTGCATTGTGCTACTCATACAAATTTTAAGGCTGTAAAGAGAACATTCTGTTCATCTGATATTCTGTCTTGCTTTGGCCAAAAGATTCCTAAGTGTTAATTCTACTTTGAGATCAACAGATGCTCCTGATTTGAATTATATTGGGCTTTTTAAAAACCATTCTAGATCTGAAAAATATCCAGCATTAGAAATTCCACTGAAATAACAATACACTAGTTTAAAGACCAATTACCGTTGCAGTTCAAAATGTTCACCTCATTTCCCACTTGATTTTGTCTATTTTCTTGACTTACCTTCTTGTTATATCTCTATCTGCCAGACTGTAGAGTCATCTCTTATTCTGTTTCTGCTCCTTAAGAAAGTATTAGCTGTCTGTGATAAAGTTTCTGCTTCTACTCTTCTCTGATAAGCCAAAAGGCTTGAACATCTTCATTCTTTCACTATAAACAGCATATTCTGTGTTTCTTGCTATTTCCAAAGACAGTTTCCTGACACCTCTTCCAATTCCCAATATTATTCCTGAAGGGATTATTTCCCTTCAGCAGGTAGCTATGTAGGCAGCTGGCAGGGCACAGCCAATGTGGGGAATCTCAATAAATTACCCATCATTGGGTAGCCAATTCTGCATGAGACAAAAGGGTGCTGTACTTTTAAAATACTGCAGCTTGTGTCGTTATTTTGCCTTAACAAACAAGGTTTATCATCCAGATTTAGTGAGTTATGGAGATGTTATCTGACTAGCCTGGACAAATACGGTACAGACTGTCACTTAGTAATCATCATAAATGAAAATAAATCCTTACATGTCTGAGTGTTTCTGGAGGTGTGCTGTGCCCAGCCACACAAATAACAGCTTGCATCAAAGTAATAACAACATACAGATTTTCAAAAACAAGGCCATGTACCCCACAAAAATCTGTCAAGAGATAACTGTGTCTCTACTGGCTCTCAAGATAAGTTCTTAAGTCTCCTTAGGTTTAGTATCTCAGTGATGCACTGTGCTTGGAAGTTTCCCAGAGACTTTAGCTGATGCTGATAAAAGTCTTTTTTTCATTTAGCAAAGGTAGCTGTGTCAAACACATGTCATCTTTTCTCTGTTGCAGAGGCATTCTACATGCTTTTGAGTTCATTTCAAGTAGGTGTTTTTTTAAATCTACTGATGTCTGATCTCATTTGACCACAATAATCTTAAAGATGTTCTGGTGGAGGTGTGGACTCCTGATAACAGGTTTCTTTACTTCTATTTGAAGAACCTGTTAGATGTAGCCTTTGAGTGTCTTTGGACAATGGGTTGAAAACCACAGACTCTGTTCTTGACAACTGCATGCAGTGGCTATACTGAAGATGCTATCTCAAAAGTTGAGATCAAGAATAGGCAAGCTGAAACTCTGATGAAAATGTATCATAGCAACTGAACTTGTGCATTTTATCAGCACAGAAGTGTTGACTTTCAAGGCACATTGCATAAACTCTTGCACAAACTCCTTTCTGGATGCAGGTTTGATCAAAAATAACCCTGGACTAAATCTGGGATGTTTTTTTTTTTCATTCCATTCAATCAAGACAATGATTGTGATTGTCAGTAAAGGGGATCACCCAGAACATTTTGTATCTACTTTGTAATCAGTTAAAAATTTAAATCATAAATGTAGTTGTGGATTTATGCAGTAAAATAGATTTTACATTGGCTGTCTTGACAAACACGTCTAAGAATGGAGAGGAAAAAGTATCTTATGTCCTGTGTTGACTCCACAAATGAAGAAATAACAGGGATATGATTCTAAACCATTCCTAGGTCAATTTAACACTTGTCTCCAAATCAGAGCAGCACCACACCCTCATTTTCTGGGAACAAATCCATTAATGAATGAATGAAAAATTTTAGATTGTAGCAAAGTTTTGCATTCAGTAAAAAAACATGGCAGAGGTTGACTTTTATTACAGTCCTGAGACAGAGTTATAAAAACAGAGCAATTGGCAGACACGAGGTCTGTAATGTAAAAAACCACAAAATGCAATGCCAAATGCAGGAGAACAATGAGGACAATGGCAGAAAGAAAACAAGAACAGCAATATTATTTAGATCCACACTCCCATGACAATCACAGAACAGAGTCTGTGTCTTCAGTGCTCCTTTTTGTAGTGTAGCTTCCTCGCTGGGTTTGTGTTGACACCAGTGGCACACATCACTCCAGTGAAATCACCCAAAGAGTGATTGCCAAGAGCCTGGTGCAACTTCAGCTGGGCTTCATCACTCCCTGGACAATTGGCCATGACACACAACAGTGTGTGCTGGGAGCCAATCTTATTACAGAGAATAAATCTTTTGCACGTGGGGCACGTCAACCATGCGGTGCTTATGCAGATCCACTGTGCAGCACAAGTGTAATATGGCAGGCAGATGTTATGCTGGATCACTTACTTTTGTTTCTTTTAGTGTTGTCAGTTCTATTTAGACATCATGATGCACATTGCCACAAGACCCATGAGTAGTATAGCAATACAAAAGAGAAAATCCACAATTCTCCAGACACTGAAAAGGTAAAAATGTCATGTTGCTCGGGAAAAGGTTTCTGGAAGGTAAAACATGGCTATGATAAAATCTTAAGGATGCTGAAATGCCTCAGCGGATATGGCTCTACTGGCAGATGCCTCTGTGTTACCCAGTTAAGGGCATGAACACAAACCACTTAAGTCCTTTCAGATAAATCTAAACCACAAGGTATCTCCAGTCTCAAATACACCATGCAGTTATGATATCCTACTACTTTTCCATGCTTTATTTGAGTAGAGTGGGTAACCTAGACCACTATACAGTTCACACAGTGAGCAAGCAAAGAGGCATTCAGTGTCTCCCCTCCAAATCTGACATGGGAACAAGCCAGCCCTCATGGTGCCAGAGCAGCTGAGGCATGCAGATCTCAGAGCTCTGCTTTACATGTGAAAACACAAACCAGCGTGGCTGCAGGCTTTGCTTCTTTTATCCTTCCTTCTTCTCCCAAGGCTGGCCTAAGCAAGGGTGGAGGTTGGGAAAAAAAAAAAAGGCAAACAAAGCAAAACAAAAACCCCACAAAATAACAGTCCCTGATAGAAATATATAGTGGAGAAATAAAAAGTGTCCTTTCCTGAGCTCTTAAGAAGTGCTCATTTCCAGGCTCTTACAGTCGTCCTTCAACAGGCAACTGGCAAAGCAGCAGAGAGAAGGGACAGAATAAATCTGTCCTCCAGGAAAGTGGCATTCTGGGTCCTGCAGGTTCACTCTTCACCCTTTCCGTTTTATTTCCTCGGGGGCAGCAGCGAAGGTTGATGATGCCCTGGGCTCCTAGTTCATGGGCCACTGGCTTTTCCTTCCGTCCCCTGCTGGGCCTCTGTCATAATGAGAAGTAGCAGTTTTCAAGGGTAACATTTTACATGCCATAGCTGTCTTATTCTAGGTACAGGAAGGTCTGCACAAGAACTTACGCTGTGCACGCATGGCTAGGTAAGAATTTCAAATAGTAAAAGTAATAATAATAATAAAAAAAACACCATTCCTAAAGTATTAATTTATTTCTGAAGAAAACCACATTGAAGTTTGGAGATGAAAATGAAATACACTCAAATTTCATAAGAAGTGTATGGTTAATTCCTTTTTTATGAAAATCATATAACACAGATTTGCAGATTATGCATGTCTTTCACTGACACCAGTTGGAATTATTACGTCAGTGCCTTTGGAAATCTTAAATCTGTAAAGAATGTTTAAATTCCAATTAAAGGAATTGCTAGCTATAGTTAATTAAATGTACTAGTAAAAAATTTTACTTAAAATATTCTTTATTCATCATTATATATTTTTGAATCTCATAAAACAGAATTACAGTCATTTTGAAAAGAGGCTATTCACAAAATTGTCTGTTTCCTTTAAATGGTTTATTAGTTTTCTGAAATTTGCCACTGTATGAAATTATGATATTTTCAGAAATAAGAAAATTACCATCTAACACTCTTTTATAGTTTTGGGTTGGCTTGGTCTATTTTCTCCTTCCTTTGCTCCTCCATAGCAAGACAGGAAACAAAGGAAAAAAGAGGACAAATGGAAAGAATAGGAAACTGAAAATAATTTTTACAAATAATGACACCCTCCCCAAGTCAAATACAAAAATGTTTTAATTTTGAGAACAAACTCATTAAAAAAATTCCTATAAACAGTACTCTGAACCTTCTCAAAAGATGTCAATAATTACATTTTTGGACATTTTTGCAGAAAATATCATTAGTATTAACAGTATATTAGAAATATCACCAATCCTTTCTGATAGCTTTCTGATCTTTTATGTGGACATTATGAGAAAGACAGTATTGCAATTGCATGTTAAAACAAATGGGAAATTTATGAAATAATTATCATGCTTTCTGCTTTTTTCTATTTTTTCATAGAGAAATACTGATAAATTGTTTCCCGTATTTTTGAAAATATTTTAAAACATTATGAAAATTCATTGTTAATTAAATATTATTTGATGATGAAAAACAAATAGAAACAATTAATTCATTGCAAGAATTCCTGCATGATATTGAATGCTCACAACACATTAATATTGCAGATTATATCTGAAAAACAAGCTAAAGTCTGGGTGCCTCTTCGAACCTGTCAGAAATGAACCTTCATTCTTTGTTAAAGGTTAATTAAAATAAAACAGGCAGTGTAGTCCTGAGCTAAGCATATCAGAGCAAGAGGCAGAAGATCTGGATTCCAGACCCTTCCTCTCCAAGACCAGCATAATGTATTGTTTTTCCATGATTTATTTGTGTTGTGAGAGCTCCTAATGACCCCCTGGTGACAGAGAAAGAGAGAAGGATTTCTCTAATACAGTGACGGCTCTGAAATCCCAGATCTTCTGAGTTCTTGTACAGTATTCAGAGAGACCACACTGTCTCTTTTAATTATTTGTGAAATGTTGATTTCCTGCTTCCACATACAGGATAATATTAAAACTGCAATTAAAGGCATTTAAAGAAGAAGATTAGAGAGGCATGTGTCCCAGGAATTGCCATGCTGGGTGGCAATTCTCTATTCTCAGAGCAATCAGATCATTACACTGTTACTGATCTGCATGTCCACCGTGAAATTGGTTTTCCAAACAGCCAGCCTTCTTGCCTGCCTCTTCCTTCCTTCCTTCCTTCCTTCCTTCCTTCCTTCCTTCCTTCCTTCCTTCCTTCCTTCCTCCCCCCCCCCCTCCCCCCCTCCGTTCCCCCCCCCCTTCTCATTTTAATTTTTTTTTCTTTTGTTCAAATTTCAGCAGTGAATTCTCCCTTGTCACCCAGGGGTTTTGCCTCAATAAAAAATTTCTGAAGTTAAGATTCAGGCTCTACCTTTAGCTTTCAACACTCTGTGACTTCCATTATGCATAAGATGCTCCAAGAGATGTTCTTGGAGAGAAAAGTCAGAGCAGCAAAAGGCTGCACAACACATCTCTGTGTACAGATTCACTGCCCAAAGAAAAACCTGTGCAGCAATGACATGGGAATGCCATAGTGCACTCCTTCTGAGGACAGTCCCACTCTCTCCCAGCGGCTTTGGCTTTATTTCAGGGAAAGTGTAACCTCATTAAGTTTTCTCATCCTGGCCTGGCTTCCCTGGTACAGAGACATTCATAACTAATTACTGGGGCTTCAATTCTTGCCTTGACCAGCTGTGTCAAAGCAAGGATGCCATAGGCTCCCCTGTGCTCTAAGATCTATAATTCAACTTCCATATAAAACAAGTCAATATTGGACAAAAGAATGACATTTTAAAATCATAAAATAAGTAGCTTGGTATTTACCTAAGATGCTCTTTTCTTCCCATAGTTTTATATAACATGTAGTGGTCTGTTTATACTTCTCCTTTTTACATGAGTGGAATAATTCTCCTTCAGTTTCAGAAGATGCCTATGCAAGTGAAGAAGCACAGACATCAAGAGACAGAAGAGGACGGGCAGCCTCTGGATACACTGAATTTGTTATGCTCTGGAAGAAGTTAGAACCCACATAACTTGTGGTTTTCTCTCTGGTTAAAATAGCATTTAAAAAAACAAATCTGTATTCAGGCAGTGTAAAAGACACCCAGAAGTTAACACTCCCTGCTTCACTGCACCAACTCACACTGGCTCTGTGCAGGTCAGCACAGTGGGAATCACTTCCAATTTTGCAGCAATAACTAAATTCAAACCCAGTCAGGGGCTGCAGAAGCTGTGTGCTGCTCCTCAGAGGCTCAAGCACCCACCCCTGCTGGTGGGAGTAGATTGATCTGCAGGATCAGCCTTTATGACTGCTTGCCAGAAAGTTCTGAAGAGATCTTTAGTTTCCTTTAGTGAGCTTGGTGAGCCAAGGAAAAGCAGGACAACTTTGCCTGCGCTATGAGCTGGCCTTACTGCTGGGTGAGTGCCATCATGACCACTTTTTCCACCTCTAAATGAGGAAGGGTTAAAGAAAAACAACTGAGTTGATGTATATGGTGTGTGAAAACATCTCTTTACCAAAAATTGAAGAAACATAGGAGGTGTTCATTAGTAAACAGAGTAATGACATCCACCCAAACTTATCTAAAATTAATGGCAATGGGGAAGGAGTTACCAGGTGATGCGGTGCACCAGAGCAAAGGGAAAACACATAGCTGTCAACCTGAAGTTAGTGAAGATTAGGGTTGGGGATTTTTTCCTTCTCCTCCTGTCTTTTGCTGCTGATCTTTTTGTTTCATTTTGTTTATTTGTTGGCTAAGTTCTGCTGGTTTTCCTTTCATTTATTTTCACTATTTTATCTTGAACTTCAAATAGTTTGTTCTGGCCAACTAATTCTGAAAAGCTGCTACATGTTCACTTTGATCATTATCTGACTCTCTCTTTTTCCTCCCAATTTTTTCTTTTAGCTGTTGAAATGCCACAACAGAGGATATTGTTTTGGAGTGTAAAAGGCATTGTTTTCTACAACTCCCTTTTCAAAGACCACTTGCTAAACAACACTGAGAACTCAAGCAGAGAGGAAAGAGAGATGGTATTTAGATGATTATTTTAAAGATTTGATCTTTCACAGTTACTCAAAACACAAGGCCAGACTATTCAATTAGGCACTAAGCCATTTTTCATGGCTTGCAAATTAATTATTGAAACTGGAACCTGTCACCAACTCCTCATCTCTCCAGACTTTTGTTGAGGATCCAGAACAAAGCTGAATGATAGGACCAGGGTCACCAGATTGCTCTTGCTAAGCCAAAAAAAGGAAGATGGGGCAGAAACTTTCCATGTTTCTGAATCCACCCAAGCACTGGGGAAAGCATTTGCAGAGAGTATCCTACACTGGCCATGTGCAAGACAAAATGGGTTTAAACTGAAAGAGGACAGGTTTAGATTTGATATTAACATGAAATTCTTTACTGTGAGGGTGGTGAGGCACTGGAACAGATTGCCCAGAGAACCTCTGGATGCCCCATCCTTGTGAGTGTTCAAGACCAGATTGGATAGGGCTTTGTTGTCATGGAAGGTTCTCTGTCCCTGGCAGGGTGATGGAACTAGATGATCTTTAAGGTCCCTTCCAACCCAAGCCACCCCATGGTTACATGAAAAATTACTGCAAAACTAGGCTAATCACTTCTCCAGCTCCAGGACCACTGTAAACAGCAGCCATTTCTGCTGTGGACTATGCACCCTGATGGATAAGAAGGAATTTTCTAGGATATAGGAAGCAAAGTTGCTTTGTTTTTAATTTGGTTTGGTTTGGTTTGGTTTGGTCTGGTCTGGTTTGGTTTGGTTTGGTTTGTGGGGTTATTGGAGGTTTGGTTGGTTGGTTTTTAGGGCTTTTTTGTTGCTGCTCTTGTTTGGGTGCTTTGCTTGGTTATTTTTTAATAGCTATCCTCCTCCTTCTCTGAAAGATGTGAGGAGTTTTCTGCTATATGGGCAAGCTTCCCACTGGCTGATTGGAAGCTTTTAAATGGGCATCAGCTAACACCACATTGCCCAGCTCAACAAATGCTGTGGCACACTGACAACCTTGAAATATTCCTATGGTCAGCATTTGCATTTGTACTGCCAGCATATCTCTGATCTGCATTACCATTCTGACCCCTCTTTCCTGTTCTTATGCACTGTGACTGACCTTCACAAAGATACAAATTCCAGTTTACTTCACTTCAAATGCAAGAGTGTGAGTCAGCCCCCTGAGGGAATAGCAAGGAATTCATTATAGCAACACAAGAGAAAGATGTGGAGGAAGTAATGTGTTTTCTTTACACAAAAGGGAAAAGGAATAGATGTGAGAGCATCAAGCAAAGCCCAAGAAATCTTGAGATGTAATCTGACAAAGTGGCACCGAACTCAATTCTTATTGTCTGTAGGTGTATGGCCTTATTAAGGCTGAAAAAGTAAGCCAAGTCTTGTCTGATCCCTGCTGCAGCCTGCCAAGCAAAGCAGCTGCTTCCAGAAGTGGAAATCTTCATGATCAATATAAAACCACAAGAGGTACCACACTATTGTGGGTGAGATCTTTCAGAAAAATAAAAAGCCAGGATTCCTGAGTCACAGAAAATAGAAGAGGGCAAGACCTACTCTGTTTTCTTCTCTACCGCACTATTGGTGTTGTCTTAGACATATCTGTCATGTGCTCCATCAGCATGATTGCTTTTCTAAAGGTCCTAAGGAAAGAGGCTTCCAATGGAGTACAAGACTCTCCTGAAACCAAGTATCTGTTAAGGATCCCATTATCTTTTCTCCAAGGACAAGCTGTTGGCCTTACTTCTCCTTCCAACTGAGTAAATAGCATTCTGATTATTGTGATTCTTTCCAAAGCTAATTTTCCACTTTCCTATCCTCCTCTTCACTTTCAGTGATATAATGCCAGACAGTGCAACATTGAGCTAAAAATCTGTCTTGTTCCACCAAAGGTATGGCAACATTTAGAAAAGTGTCTCACATGTGAGGTCCTTACCAATAAAAAATACTATACAAGAGGCATATTTTACTGCTATCCATTCAAAATACAGTTGAAAAAAGGCAAAGGAATTCTAAAAATTGACATGTAACATGAGCAT
>NW_005054305.1:2966234-3035143 GCF_000277835.1 Geospiza fortis | reverse complement strand
GTATTAGTGCACAGAGCGACATGTCCTCTGGCGCTTTTATTGGTAGAAAAGTAGAAATCATGTGGATTTCTAAAAATGTTTTATTCTCTCATGACTGGACAGAAAGATCTAATTATTAGTAATTACTGCCCAGCTAATTTTATTTACAATTTAAATGAAAATTAAATTTAAAAATATTTTCTGTTCTTAACATACTTGCATAAAAAACCATATTTTTTTCTGTGTAATTTTTAGCATAGTGGTTTTGTGATCCAGAATGTTTTGAAAAGTAATTGGAAATACTTGCAGTCTTGCCCATTTTTACTATTTCCTGTATTTTTTTCCTCTAAGCTACCACCTACCACTAATTTTTCTTTTCTTCTCTAAGAATGCTTGCACGCAACTTGGAAATACCTTTAAAAAAGAATAACCCACCAGCATAAAAAGTGCTAAACTGTGGCTAAAATTCTTGCCCAGATAGATAGATAGAAGATATGGTGCATATTTTTGTTTCAGAAACATTCAGCAAAATTCAGAAAGAAGAGCTAAATTCTCAGTACAGTGCACAGATGGAATTAATGGCAGTTACAAACTCTACTAAAATCTGGAAAAGACCAATATCCGTTACCCAACTGGCCCAGAGTTCCTATTTCTCAGAAATTAGGTTGTTTCTTCCAAGCATGGGACTTGGATTAAACTTTCTGCTGAAATTGTTTTAAATACTTTTCACTGTTTGTTTTTAAAACAGATGTTCTTTGATACGGCAGCTTCAGGAGGGTGCGGATTTTCACGTGTTCCGCAGATTGCAGCTCTGTTTTCCTGCAAAGCTCCTTCTATCAGTCACACAGTATCTCAACTTATTTACAAGCACTCAAGGAAATGGAAGAAAATATTGAGTTATTTGGCAGCCACCAGGACTCCACTCCTCGACAAAACAGAAACAGGTACCATAGAATAGAATTCATAAAATCAAATAAGGTCGAAATGGAAAAGACCTTCCTTACCTCATTGTGACAGCGCTAGCCACTTTCCCAAGCAGTCACACTCCTGTGTTCTGCCCTAGTATTACCTGAGGACAACTGTCCTGCCTGTAATGCTACAGCTGCCCAGCTTTCCAGATTTTAAACTGCTGAGGGCTGAGCAAACCTGCTAATGTTCAGATCTGGGCAAATCAGCCTTGACTAAAGTTTGATAAGGTTTTAATGCATAAAGATGTGATTCAGAAGCCTACAAACCTGAACTGCCACCCCTCTTCAGCTTCCCTCTTTCTAGGAGACGTTTATTCCTTCCCTTTTTAGCTTGGTGCCTTGAGGTAAGCCCAGGAGTACAGGCCAAGAGATTGAGGCCCCTTCGCACCCGAGGTATGAGGATGCGAAGAAAGCTGCCCCTTGCAGCTGGGGAGCAAAGAGAAAAACCCAGAGCAAAACCCAGAACAGCAAAGGGCTCATGTAGCCAAAAAGAGCCATGGCACAGACTTCCATGTTTTACTGTCTCCATGGTGCATGGGAGTAATGCTTCCCACTGTGAATTTCCCCTGTAGCACATATTTTCTGGAAGCCACTCCTGAGGCTAAACTGGCATTACTGATACCTACAGAGCCCCTGACCTCCCAGCTAAAGCCATCCAATGGGACGTTATTTGTACACTGGCACCACTGGTATGGACACAAGAATGCTAGGAAGCAGCCTAGATAATTTCATTTTATATACACTACAGAACAAACAGCACATGCTTGCAGCTTTCAGAAGTCACTAGAGATCTGGGTCAGATTCAAATCAGCAACCTAGAGGTGAAAGTCTCTGTATCCCATTACCAAATCCTGAGACATCCAGTCCCCCATGCACATATTAATAGTTGATCATTATGAATTCCATGTTGGGATAATTAATTACCGCATCTGAACTCTGCCTTAGGAATTATTAGATCATTTGGGGCCTGTAATTTATTTTATTTAGCACTGTATGAAAACTGTTGCTTCTTTTTTTTTTTCTTTTTTTTTTTTAATCTCCTATACTTTAGGCTTTGAGAAGTACATAGTGTTTTCTGCAAAACGCAAACCACAAAACAAATATATCTCTTATTGGGCCTGGAGTAGTCCTACAGGATTTGTTAGCAGGCTCTGATGATAGACGTGAGCAGCCATGCATCCAGCTAATGAGCTGGCCCAAGGGATAAAGAACACACCAAGCCACTAGCAATGGATGTGGAAAAAGAGCCAGGGGAATGATAGAGCATGTTGCCAAATGATGAGTCTTAAAGGTGGCTTCCCATATGAAATTAAAGGTTTTTGCAAAAGCAAAATCTGTTTTTCTCACTCAAAAATAAATCAGATAGTCAGACACATTCACTTCTGAAATGAATGTTCTCTCTGACTCCATTATGTTCTTAACAAGATGAGCTTGCTTGTAGAGAGCCAAATCCTTCAGACGTGATTTAACCTGCACTTTTGGGAGGCTTTGGTAGGTGTTGTGTAATGAGTCCTGAATAAAGACACAGTTGAGGACTGCAGAAATTTTGGTCCTTTGTGGATAGGAGTTATAATTCCAAAGAAGCTGTAAGGAGCCTATTCTACACATAGAAAGGTAAGGAAAAATATCTCCTTTTTTTTTTTTTGTACAGACCCTGCTTGCTATTCTGCTCTTTGCTGCAGGGATTTGTCTTAGTTAGGTCAGAAATTCTCTTCAATCTGAGGGCCAGATTCTACCCTTTAGTACATGTGTGGAATTTATTCCTTGAAATATATATTTTATTTCTAGTAGTGTAGACTAAAATGTTGTCTATTGATTTTTTTTTTCACAGCACACAGAATACTTTGTGTTGTTTTCACTTGTGTCAACAATTGGTAGGTATCTAACTATAGAATAGAAGGTGTCTCAGGAGATGTAAAAATACAATCCAGGTTTGTTAACATTTGTAAGCATCTATAAGGTTCAACCTGGGCAAGATCTCTCTGCTTTACCCTAAATAATGCAGCTAGTTTTATTTCCCAGAAAAGGCTCAGGAAAATAACTGCATGAAACACAAAACAAGTACACTGATAGTTTTGTTTTCTAATGATTTCTTTCTTCCATCTTCATTCAATCACCGGCTGGTAATTGACCCTGTAGTCCTAGAAAATTCCCATGAATCCTACAAGAAATGCACTGGCTTCTCTGAGCTTCATCTTAGACAATACTTAGAAAACTTCTGGTTTATGTCCTGCAAAGGGCACTGGAAGAGGATTTTAATGTTATCATAATTTTCTGTCTTTCGGTATTCTCAGTACTCACCTCTACCTCAGCTTGCACGGGGTGTCAGCTGTGTGTGGCACATGCTGTGCACGTTTGTCCTGTCAGGAAGGTTTGCAACTGTGAAAGAGAACCACAAAATCACAAACTTTTCAAGTGAGTTTTTGAGAGGAAGTGGATGTGAGGTTTACACATATGTGGATCCACATGTGTGGGGGATCCCCAGAGTGCTAGAGTGGGGATGTCATTTCTTGTAGGGAGCAGTTTGTGCTCTCTGGGCAGACACGTGGGATTCTGGGTTTATTTTTTCCTGAAAGGCACTGCTGGAGATATTCTTCTCTGCTGTTATTTTTCCAGTGGGGAGTTTAAATTTCAGGGAACCTCTTTTATTAGATCAAGTTCGTGGAAAGGTGGTTTTGGCAAGCAGAGTCTCATGGTAAGAAATACAAGGAGCAACAAAATGACCTTGGTAGATTAGGGCACCAAGACACTAGCAAGAAAAATGCCTGGCAAAATACAGCATGCACACTTCAGTAAGATACTAGCAGTTTGATATACCTGAAACACCTCAGGATCTCTTCTGCAAACCATGAATCCATAGTCACCCAAAGCTGCCCAGCAACTCTGTCTCACACTACACCACTGACAGAAGCTGAGGAGAGGGGAAGTTTCTGCTGCACAGGACACACAGGTTGCTCAGCTGTTGATTGGTGAGGCTTCCTTTGATGTGAGGGAGCTGCCTGATATGTCTGTGTGATGGGATTTATACAGCCTGGGTACCAGAGTCAGTTACATGACCATGTTATGAACACCTCTGAGACATCCCAATCAGTTGTGCAAGAGAGGAGTTATCCTCATTGCTACTGCTGAAAGCATGTTTCATGATCCATTCATCCCAGTCACATCCTCCTCAATTACTGATCCCATTTGTATCACATTTTTGATGTGTCTACCGTTCCCCTTTTCCCCATTTATAGTGTTCTAGACTTTTTATACAGCATGAAGACCTTTCAAGAACCTCTGGGATGACTTCAGGCTCCCTTTTGCAAAGCTTTTCAAAGATTAAGATGACCTAACCTCAGGTGTGTCAGAAGTTTAGAGTACTTGTAGCCAAACCTCCTCTATACTCTTACAACCTGCAAAAAGAAAGCCTGAAATCCAAAGAGAACAAATCTTAGTGCAGTTGTGTTGCTTTCTTTGAGCAAGCCTCCTAGAAAAATTAGCTAACAAGGCCTTTTTGAGTTATGTAACTCTCATGGCTATTTGTTACTGAACTGCAAAGCTCACAAGAGTCTTAGAAACACTATGAAAATTCACACTATATTCTCAGATCTAATTACAAGAATGTGTGACTGACATTTCAAAGAAGGCTTCAGATTCATTCTTACATTATCTCAGAAACATGGTCCCACCCAGTAACCAATATTCTCCATATTCAGCCATCTTTCCCTCCATTTTACTACCAAGCACAGTAATGTGGCTGCTCATCACCATTGATCCAGCTCAGGTGTATCAACTGTGCAGCACAGAGGCTGTGGATGATAACATAGCTTCCCTTGGGAAAGTAAAAACTTTGTGAGCATGTGGGGTTGGGGTAGGGGAGAGGATGCCATGTTTTCTGAGATGGACATCCAGTCTGAATCCCATGTCCCATTAGTGTAGAGTTACATAAATTGATTTTTCAGACAGGATGACACTCCAGAGCAAGGTGACAAGCCAGAACAGTGGCTGGACAATAAGATACTTAGGGAAGCTAGCACAGGCTTTATAGAGCTCCAGGGGAGAGTGCTGAATAATATTCTTCAAGCCAAAATCATCTCTAGGACATAAGCACTAAATTATGTTTCCACTTCCCATACTGACAGGTCTCTGGAATCTGCAGGAATTCCCTACTCCTCAAAGGATATCAGTGTGCACAGTATGCAGCTTTCAGGGATTGGCAACCTCGCATTTATGATCTCCTGTAATGAAATTTTACCCACACTGCCATAAGAATAGGGAAATAGAGCACTTGGAGACACTAAAACTATCAGCAGTTCCCTGCTCGGTGCCTGCACTGCTCCTTCGCCTTTAACTTTGTTAAACTGAAATGGTTTGCTGATTTATGCACCAACTTGTGAGGAGAAATTTCCAATTATTTTGGCATTCATATCTTGGACAAGCTGTTCTCTCAAATCACCCTGGCACTTTACAGCCTGCACCGACTGGTATTTTGTATGACCCTGGCACTATTAGTCCAGCCTGGCTACTGTTTCAATTCACCATGGCACTAATGATCTGGAAGTTGTTCTTGTTTTCCAGATTAATGAATACCCTAAAAACCACTCAAAATTGGAAAAGAGAGAATGTTTTCAAAGGGGAAAAACAAGGCAAATTGGAGCTGCTCACTACCTCTTCATCATGTTCTTTCTTCATCTTCCTCCTCTGTAGCTGCTTATAGAAACCAGTAACAGTGGTGCTTCCGTGGAGGAGTGACAAATGTCCATCAGCTCAAGGTGCCCACCATAGACACCTGACCCCAAAAAAGCCCTGTGATGACCCACAGGAGGGAAGGCTCTCTGCCAGCAAGTTGTTATGAAAAAGGAGAAATGACTGAAAGGGGAAAGGCCTCATTCTGACTCTCATTGTGTGACATAGTTGAAGCTTTCAGGTCAAAATCCAGCTCAAGATTGGAGCTGCTTAACCAGCATTGCCTTCACCAGAAGATGAGAGCTGCACCCTCATGGTGCTGTCACTTCAGCTCAACCTCTCTCTTCCCTGATAGAACATGGAGGAGGAGCACAAGCCAGAGCAGAGCAAAGGCTCAACCCACACTCCCACTCCCAACACCAGTAGTTGCTCTCAGCAGCCACCGGTTGGGAAAAGAGGCAGGCTCAGGCCAGAGTCGCTCAACCTGTAGCTCACACAGGGAAGTTCTCTGAGCACCATCTCACTTAGGAAGAGGTGGGGGATCTGCCTTGAATCTGGCCTTCACCACCCCAGGGTGGTCCACACAGGCAGAGATGGGGGAGTGCAGCAGACCAGGAGAGGGAACAATGCTGTGGGATCCTGCTGTTTTATTAGACATTTTCTCTGTGTGAGAGGGACTGGCTTTTAACTTTGTTTCCAAGGGTCCTTAGCAGGTCAAAGTTTTACCTGACGTACATACAAACATTGCCCAGATGTGATGGACATTCCTAATTTTACTACAAATTCCACCCTTTTTTTTCTTTATCGTGATTTGAACGGGTCTTTCTTACTTATCTTTATAGAAGCAAGCCCTGTCCCACCCTTGCTTTTAAAGAGAGAAAGAGAGAAGAGGGGGGAGGGAGAGTGAGAGAGAAAGAGAAAATATCAGGCGGCCCCTGCAGAAAGGTTTTAGAAGATTTTACATCTCAGCATTTTTTAGCTTCACTATGCATTTCCATTGTACCCTATTATTGGTTCAATATGTATACTATGTTATTTAAATGTAAGGGGGAAAATTGACTAGCAGTTATGGGAGAAGGCAGAGCTGTCACAACATATTCCTGCTAAGCCATGATTTGTTTTGTGTTCAGTCACACATTGTTTGGATTTCAGCTCTTATTTCAGTCCTGGCCTTAGGGTTTTCTGAGCAGCGTTGAAAGTCAGATGCACAGAGCTGCACTGAATTTAGTATTCTGTGTTTCTAACACAGAAGATGGAAGAAGAGGGCTTTGTAGGTGGAGGGAGGGACACAGGACAAGTTCGTACCTCATTATTTACAGATAGGCAATCAAAAAGGAGTTTGAGCTGTACAGAATACGTGTGTGTGTGTGTGTGTGTGTATAGAAATATGTCTGGCATCCAGCAGGCTGACTCCCCTTCTTGGTTGTCTTGGCTCCAGCCCCACAGCCAGAGCTGCTCAGGGAAACCCCTGTGCCCACAGATCAGGTGTGTAAGAGTGGGAGGCCAGGCAGGATCCAGGCAGTCTTGGTCTTCCCACCACGCAGCAGCTTCATCTGTCCTAAAAACACCTGGTCCTCACATGCTCCAGCCAGGTGTTAGAGACGCAACTCAGATGCCAGAATCAGAATCTGTTATATACATACATACATACATACATACATACATATATACATGCATACATATATATATATGTGTGTATGTTGATATATATCTATATGCACACACACATATACATACACACACACACACACACACACACACACAAACATCTTCACCATAAAGGCGCTCATCTGGCAAATCTGACTGGATGAACCATCCTAATGCCCAGATTTTTCTGGAGATTTTTATCCTTCCTTACAGAAGGATATCTATCATTAAGTCTACACAGATATGGACAGGAAGAGGAATATGAGCCAACCATGCAGCTACTGCTATCCTATGATGTTTACGAAATGCACTTCTATTTGGTCATTATGTAAGTCATTCTCTGAATTCACAAACAAAACCATTCTTCAGAGCAGTGATGAGACAAAAATGTCAACCCAGCTGCAGCTTTCCTAAGGGATCTGTCACAATGTGTCGTCTTAACAGATAGACTATTTATTGTGCTGCGTCTCTGTTCATAAAGAAAAGTGCTTGAAACATGAAGGAAAGGAAAATAAGAAACCAGTTCTTGGACAGAGGGGAGAAAATGTGGTGGGACCTCTCAGTACTCCTCTTCAGCTTTCACAATGGGGAATAGAGCATTAACTTTGGGAAGGGCATAGCAAGGTCTTCACCAAAAATGCTGTGGTTGTGCCAAAATAAAGCTTTGTCTTATTTTAGAGCTTTCTTTTGTTCTAAGTACAAATTCAGTGTCTGCCACCTTCTTTATATAGTCATCACCCCATCTAGCAGCTAGTAATAATAGCAGAAAGAATATCCTAATATCTTCTGCCTCCTCTCATCCCACCAAGCATACACAAATGCTGAGCAAAAGACACTTTATTTCTGACATTTTTTGAAAAGCCAAAGCAATAATAGATGTAACTTAAATGTTCTTCTCTGGGTCTTTTTAGCTGTTGCCATTTAGACTTACTGCCAGCCTGCAAGGACATTGTCTCTAAGTGATTATTTTTTATTGCCAATGTCAATGAAACAGAATAGAGAGGAAAGAAGATGCTGTAGCAGTTACTAAATCTGCAGAGAATAATTTTTGTTGCTGGTGGCTTTACTTGTCTTTTAATATGACTTTATTCACGTGGCATGTTCCAGGGAACAAAAGTCTTTTGGAAAGGGAATGATCTGGAAATGTAGTCATAATATAACAGCAAGGTGACCTCCAAAGGTCCATATGCCAGGGCATCAGTGTGAGGAAACTTAAGCCTCTGGAATAGCAGCAAAGAGCTCCTCAGCGATGTAGAGCACCATTCATAGCCTCACCTTGTGATTCTGATATTGGTGAAGTCAATTAAGACATGGGATACTTCCCAGAGGACTCAGAAACTGGCACAGGTGGTCTCACCCTTGACCTTAATGGCCTCTGAATCAAGTTTACAGGACTTTATTAATGTTTCAAAATTATTATTTCAGTCACAGAAATGTAAATGGATGTAAGGCTGAGAGAGTTTATCCAAATCTTATTATCTCAATCTAGACTAAAGGATATTCCCAATAATAACAACTGCATTTTCATAGCATAAAATCACCTCACAAGGAAAATTTCAGTCAGGGAAAACAAAGAGGCTCCCATAAACAAATGAATAATTTTGATATAGTAACTGATATCCAGTTTGGGTTATTTATCAATTAGTTAGAAAAGCCTACTGGCAAAAACCCCGCATATCTTCCTAACTTACAAGTGGATTTGGCATAGAAATTTTCCAAACCTCAAAATATTTGTTTGTCTTAGTTACTTGAAGGAAAAATCCTGATCTGTAGAGGACAAGATTAACCTTATCTATCTTATTATTTAGGAATTAGGCAAAGACTGACTTCTGGGAATCTGTATCTACTTGCACCTGATGAGTAGAATCAAAAGTTACCAGTTTTGGTAGCTTCTTAGTCCAAACAAAATGGGGAAATATACTGACACATCACCACCAAATGGGGAAATATACTGACACATCACCACCACAACCCCTTACAAACCATGGTGCCTGCTGCTGCCCCTGAAATGCAATGCAAAAACACCAAACTGGAAAGCTTACCCACCGGAAAGCTGAGACACTGGGGACAGGATGAGCAGAGCACTTTTCCTCCTGATGGATGTTCAACAAAACCTTGATAGTGAAAAGACCCTGTATCACATCTTGTTCCTATGGTGAAGGTTTAATGTCTCAATTGCTGTTCCTTTTATAATTTATAATGCTACACAAAACACTGATAAAGAGGATCTCATTGCATTTCTTCATATGAGAAGGGTCCAAAGGCACAGATCCAAAGACAAGTTAAACGGCAGAGGAGATTTTATGTTTATCAATCTTATCACCTTTTCCTGTAATGCAATTCATCCCACAGTACAATACAAAATTTGCTAAGGCAGCCTCCAAAGCCAAAGTCCCTCATCTGAAATACTTAGTTAGATTAGAGATATGTTTTGGCCATTAATTTAGCTTTCATTGTAGGTCTCTTCAGCTTTTAAAAATGTTCTGTGGACTCTTTTAGGCCATCAAAAAGACACTTAGAACAGGCTTCACAGTGAACTGATAGGAGTCCACTGCAATGCAGTCATCTCTGCAGAGCAGTGAAGAGAAGCAACACATGGCATTTTGCACAGCTGAGTAGCAAAAAGTACTCCTCAAGGGCATCAAGGCAACCTCAGCTTTCAAACTACTGTAGGACCTCAGTGTGCACAG
Organism: Geospiza fortis; assembly: GCF_000277835.1. NCBI lineage: Eukaryota > Metazoa > Chordata > Aves > Passeriformes > Thraupidae > Geospiza > Geospiza fortis. Next base: position 3,025,191 of record NW_005054305.1, on the reverse strand, counting down.
AGGGTGAAAAAAAATTATAGCAAAGCTGCTATTGGTTTAAGACAAAGAAAAATTTATCCAACATCAGATCCATGCCATCTAAAAATCTTACAGCACAAATCATATATTATCTGTATAACAAGAATAAAGACCTAATCTGATTTTATACAAACTGAGCCTATGTTTCCAGCTAATCGAAGTATTTCTAAGCTGGTCCTTAGATGTTAATATAATTACTGCTGAAAAACACAGTGATTGCTCTGTTTTTGTAATACATTCATCCCAAGGTTCATTTGTCCATCTGTTAAGTACTTGCATATGTTTGTTTTAGGGGATCATGTGTATGTGTGTAGGTGATGGGAGAATTTCTACCAGGAGTTTTATTACTGTTGAAACAGATAAACATATTTTCCTTAAAACCCCAGGCATGATTTATCAAAAAAGATTGTTTTGTTTACTAGTGATTCCTCATAATAGCAGGGCTTGATGCTCGTATTTTTCTTTTTCCAGACATAGCAAGGTCTAATTTAATTGCTGCAACCATGCAAGATAAAGTTTATAGTAATGGATAAAAATCATAAGGTGATGAGTTAGTACATATTGATGAAATCTCAGTCCTGTGAACCAGTTAATAATATCTTACCAACCTTGATAAAATTAGTTAGAAGAAAAAAAATAAACACAGCAGTTACTCTGGTTTGTGAATATTCTTACAAAGAAATCCAGTTCACAGGACAGCAACCACAATCCAAAACACAACAGTGATTCCAGGCTGACCTTAGTTTTCCCCAGCTAAGTCCTGTGAAGGCCTCGGGGACACGTGCATGAATAACTGAGCACAGTACTGAGGAGAGCAAGAGAAGGAGATCTGCCTGCTCAAGCATAAGGAAAGGTCCTTGCTGCCCAGGAGGCAGCAGGAAAGCTCTTCTCAGTCTTGAAGCAAATAGCATAGTTGCCACTAGAGAGATTGAGACAACTGTGGGAAGACAGTGGAAGGATGTGTCTGGCATAGATGACTACATTCTGGTTTTGAAGTTATTCTTCTTGCATGGGAAACTTTGTGCAATTTCAAGGGAAAACTCAGACCCTATAATATTGAGAACCACTTAGTAGCTACACACTTGTGCCAGCAGATGAGAAACTCATTCCTCCCTGTGCCTTGGGAAGAACTGCATGAGCAAGTTCTCCAACTGTGCAGTCTGGCTTGCCACAGACACGGCTCTAGCTCTGCAGGGAGAGGATTCGATAAACTTTCCCTTGAAAAAAATAGGGAGCTTCACAGGAAACCAAGAAAATGATCGGGAGCTTGGGAGTTGAATGGATGCAGCAGGAGTGGTCCTCTCGCCCTGGCAAGCACAGGAGAGGAAGGGAGGGCAGGGAAGCTCTGTGATCCTCTCAGCAGCGCAGTGAATCTAAACTAACAAGCAAAGAAAAAATTCAATCAAAACACGTGCTAGTGCCTGCATCATTATTGTCCTAAGCTACCTCATGCTTTGCCAAAAACCCTTTGCCCTCATCTCCAGGAGCTTCGTTCACACAGATAGAGTATAAATAAAATTCCTGGATAGACAAATATCCACATTATCCTCAGGTGACTTTTAAAATACGCATTTTGTACAAAGAATCTAACATTTTTTAAAGCTTTTTGGACCCATTCCTTCTGCAAACATAGAATACCTACGATGCTTTGTAGTACAGTTAGCTTGGTTAATGTTTTTTCATAAGGAATTCTAGCAGGAACCACCATTACAGAAGGAACTTAGTTCTTTGAACTGCTCTAAATAATATAAGTTTCACTTTCATCCCAAGAAGTGTTAAGGATGCACAAAAACACACAGGGAATTTTGTGCTAGCACCACTGATTATATTACTTTCAAAAGAGAAATAAAATCTTACCCTGAAGCTCAGAATTATTAGAGTGAACAGCCAGAATCTATTATACTATAGAAATATCACACAGAGAGCATTCATGAAAGAATTCGCCAGTCAACTTGCTATAGTACGAAGCTGTTCATTTTGTACACATTGTCTCGTTACTTACTTTCCTCCTTATTAATGAAGAAGTCATAATATGTGGGTAAATTAAAAGTCTTTCTGCTGTAACAGAGAAAAATATTCCAAAATTCATCTGCTGGGTCTTAGCTGCACTGCAGTTCTGCAACAGATTTGAGCTGGTGGAGGTGGAGGTTCCCAGTGTAAAGGTTGGCTCCTTCCTTCCTGCCAGCATTAGCCCCACACAGACGTAACATGAGCCAGATAGGGAAACTGTTCTAGACAAAAATCAATTTTCACCCCTGGTCTCCTCTTGGTGGATTGACTTGGAGCCAGTCAATTCCATCGCCCTTCTCCTGTCAGCACACAGGAGGCCACAGGAGCACACAGCCAAGAAGGAGACTTCTACTGGAAGCCTACACATTGACAATACCTTGACATCAAGGGACCATGAAATTCTACCCAAGCTTCCCAAAATCAACAAAAGGGATTCCTCATACCAGGGCAGCCTGGAGAGCATCCAGTGGGTATCAGCACAGACAATTGTGCTTGTTACAATGTGCCACTGCTCTGGAGAGGTTGGACCAGACCTTTATAAGGGACCAAAGCGCACTCCAGCACCACTCCAAGCACTGCTATGGTGCACTCTTTAGCACCATTAAAACCTTTTCATCCAGCCAGGTCTATTGCCTCTTTGCACAGTGCCATTAATGTTATTTTTTAATAAGTTGCATTAAAAATGTTACAGCTAACATGAAAGGCATTTTACATCACTCCCTCTGGGCAGTCATGCCCCAAGGATTGTGTGTCACTCTTGCTCTGTCTGAGCTCCCTGTCACATTTCAAAGGAACATTTTCATTAGTTCCTGGGTGATTCAGGAACCTAATTCATGTTTTAGAAGCAACTTGGGAACTAAAATTTCAGCTAAAATCCCAGGAAATTGACTCTCAGTCACTGACACTTTTGCATGCATTCCCACATGGTTTTGTTCTTAATTTGTCTAGAATATAATAGAAGCAAATTAGGCACCAAGGAATTGTGCCTTATAGAGATGCTTGTATTCTTATGCAGACTATGTAAAAACAAAACAGGCTTTGAGTTCTGTATTCCTCAAGGAAAAATAAATCTGTGAGACCTCTAAGAAACTCATTGTCTTTTCCCAAGCTCTAAGACCCAAGAGCACTTGCTAGGCAGTAGTTCATGCCTTGGCTCCACATCTGCACAAGATGTACAGAGGCAGTTTCCAATTCTTCCTTTAAACAGTAAGGAAAGCCTGGCACTCCAGCTGAAAGGCAGCCCTGAAACACTCTGGTCTTCCCTTCAGGCAAGGCACATTACAGCTAACATCCCCTCAGAAACACAGATAAAGCTTTGGCAAAAGCAGGACAGAATTTGTTTTACAATTATTGGGCCAATTGCCTCTTCTCTTTCCCCTCTTTATAACTTGCCTTAGTTGAACATAAGAGTAAATCTTCCCATTGTCAGCTGTTTTAAAAATGCCCTTCTATGTTTTTCAGCCTGTTTGAGTTTTTTGTTAATTCTACCATCTTTGTATCTCGTTGTTCAAAAATTTAGTATCTAAAGAAAAACACACAAAAACCCCCATCTGAAGCTGAAGTGTTCCTTCTTGCATGGTGGCTAAAAAAAATTAATTTTCCTTTTTTTTCTTCTTCCTCTTCTTTCTTTTTATTTTTGGTAATGAGCATCAAGTATTCCAAAGGCTACTGAAGCCAGTGGAATTTTTTGCACCAGCTTTGATGGGTTCAGATCAGCCTCAGAGCACTTAAATTCATGTCATATTTTCAATTCTCTCCTGCTCAGGCTGTTTCTCATGTGGAGATGAGCTGAAATAGAAGTAAGCCCATTAACCATTCTTCTTCCAGACCTCCTCAATACAGTCAGAACTTTGTCATGATTTTAAATACCACATTTATGGCCCTGATCTACTTTTTTTATTATTACTTAACCTTTTGGATGTGCCTGAGTTCACACAGTCAGGGACCTGCTCTTCAAAGATAAACAAATTGTTGGAGAACTAAGCAATACAGGAAATTCACGTGCTTCACCACTGAATTAAAGGGTGGTAGGCCGAAAAAAGTCATTAGTTTTAGTGACCACAGTGGGTTTTATATAGAAGAAAGGTTTCATTCCCTAAATTGGCTCACATGTTATTGCTAATGAATGTCTAACAAAGATTCTTCTCTATAAAATGTGATCATTTTACACAGGAGATTTATCAGTCGAATTCTTGGAGAGATTGAGGCATTGGAGTCTTTTAAAAGTCCATTTTTTAAGTCTCTACTCCACATACTGCTTTTATGACCTAAAAAGCAAAGGGACTCCACATGTTGTAGGGTTCAATTGAAATTATTGTTGGAAGGTAGGAATACAACAGTAGGACTGTATTCATCACAAGAGTTACACTTTCTGTTGCTAGAGCTCAAGAAAAGTCCACAAGGATCAGAGTTGCAAGCCAGCTCTTTCATTTGCTCGTTCTTTGTGCCACACTTTGTCTCTCCCTCTCTGGCATTAAGAGGGTCACTTGGTGCAGGCAGCGCTCACGCACGCTCGCCCTGCTAAAACTTTTCTGGCAATTTGTTCAAAGGTTTCCATGTCTTGTTAAAATGCTCAGGCACGTACAGCCAGCCTGTTTTTCATAAGCAGGAGCTCAGAGGGCCGTGAGGTGCACACTGGGGCACCTGTGGGAAGGGGGAATTCACATCACCCGCTTTTGGAATTTAGGGTGGCTGCAGATCCTGTGGTCAGGGCAGTCAGCTCCCTCCGTGTTCAGCAGAGAAAGCTGGGCATCTCTGAAGGGCAAGTCTCAGCATCTACATCAAATACCATTCCTTTAGCACAAAGTATAGGAAATCTTTTCCTTGACTGAAGACCAAAAAAGCCTTTCAAAATCCCCTTGGCAGGCAGCATGACTACAAGCCTTAGCATTATCCAACAATAATAAACACACACACAGAGAAGAGGAACCATGTGGCCACAAGCCATACGGAATGCAGCAGCAGGCCATATCAGACCTCCTGCTGTATGCTCTGTGCTGAGGCAGGAGAGGTATAAATACCTTGCTCTTCATGCACTGTATTACAGCACTCTGGCAAAGGAGTCTTGGGTATTAACAAAAGGGCTGTGCTACCATCGATAACAGCAGCAGAGTGAGAAAAGAGGAACAGGAGTAGACAAAAGAAATCATGCTTCAGTGCCAAATATTTGTAGCTGTGCTCACTCAGGACTAGCAGCTATGTGCCTTCAAAGCTACCCTGGGGAAGGCAGCAGTTTGCAACTGCTGTAGTTATCAGGCAAAAGGCATTGGGCATTGGGTTTCTCTTCCATGGCACACTGAGATTTAAGTCTAATGCATGTGCAGTTTTTAGCAGTGATCCCATCAGCCACCCATCCAACACACGAGTCTTAAGACATATTGTCATCATGCAGTTGTGTGGAAGTGAAGGGGGCACTGCCTAAGCACTGCCAGGAATGGTCAGGCAATCTTTCTAGAGATCAAATTAAAATGGGGTCAGCACAGCCCTGGTTAGGCAAGAACACAAGATGATAGCCCTGTAGGTCTCCTCCAGTGCTGCTCTGGTACATATGAGCTGTTGCTGGGCAGGAGCAGCTCCCACCTTACACCTCTACATCCAGGTGAGTTCCTCCATTCCTCCCTTGCTCTTCAGCCCATGTAAGGGGTAAAGATCATGTGCAGGATGCCCAGCTGCACTCAAGGAGATTGGGAGGAGACATAGCCCTACCTACAAACATGAAGCCCCAGGAGCTAGCCAGAGAAGCACATGAAAAGTGGCATGTGTGAAACCATTTAGGTAGGCATAATTCATAACAACTTTAGCTGTGCCACCACCAGCAACTGAGAGGTGTTTAGGACTACTGTGTGGCATGGAGGCACTCCAGCATAACCTAACCTGCATCCTTCCTACCCTCCAGAGCAACACAGCCTTCTGCAGACTGACTCTGAGGAACTGCCTCCATGCTGTGCAGACTGCACCCAACTCCTGTCTGGGCGGGCACCCGACACAGACCAAAATTGTGCCACAACTTCTTGACTCAGCAGGATGGACAGCAGGAGACAGGGAAGAAAGATCTTGCAATGCACAGACATCACCTCCACACTTGCATTTCCTGATTTTTTTCCCCCTCAATAATAGTACCTTTAACACTTTTGCTTGTTTTAATAGAAACAAACCATCTGTGTGTTAAACCAGAACATTTGATTTAAAAAAAAGACAAAATCATTATCAAAGCAAACAGTCTTCACCAAAAAGACAGTCCTTTTTGCCGCTATGTTTGCCCTGTAAAGTGTTGTTGGATACCATTAATGAGTCTTCGGATTACAGGAAGAGAGCAGCAGGCAGTTTAGTTTCAGAGACCTATTCCATCCTATATCCATTAAGGACATAGGACAGGAGAGAAAAGGGCCTGTTGCTCATAAGCACATTCTAGAGAGTTTTCTTTTTGAAACTTACTTTATAATCATTATTTTCGCTCTCTCCCTCTCATTTAACCTCATCTGCCTGCCTTTAAATTCATGGAACAGATTTGTACTGCCTTGGACTCTGTGCAATTGGCCTCTGTGATATCCTTGGACTTTTTTTTTTTTTTTAATTTTTCTAAAAACATTTGATACCATTAATCATATTGCCATATGTAACAAATTGGCTGCCTGTGGTACGTTGCCTCAATATGTCACATGGTTCCAATCACAGCCCTGCCAACTGGTTGCTGGAAAGTCTGACTCTTCCTCTCCGGCGTGCCGATGGCAGGGCGCGCGCGGCTCTGTCCCGCGTTAACGACCCGCGGCTGCCTCACGGGGAGCACCGGGGCCAGGAGTTACAAGCACACACATGTTTGTAAGCGCTGCTGTACATAAGCAGTAATCTGCCCGGTATCAAAGCCACGTCGTTACGGAGTCAGCTTTCTGACAGCGTTTGCGAGGTTTGAAGGCTAATTCGGCGCATCTCTAATTTGCAGCTTAAGTATCTGCCAGAGTGAAAGGTGGAGGAGTGGGGGGAAGTGTTAAATTTAGCTGTGTAAAATAATTCAGGGAACAAGAACGCTGCTCCTGTGATTTGGCTTTTGCGGCTGTCAGGGCTCTTGTCAAGGCACAGCTGGAATGCTGTGGATTTATAAGAACAATAGAGTTATTGGGGGGAGGAGGTAGGGAGAAAGGAATAAAATGCTATTTGTAGCTCTTCAGCTAACACTTTGACACACGCTCTTTGGATCTTTCTAAGTAGGCATGGTCAGACTGGTTTAAATAGACAAAACCCTCAAAACACCATAGCTCCTGATCCTTTACTGAAGATTGTCTTGGTTTTTTGCTCAGAGCAGTGATAAAAAAGTCTACTGACTGTGGAGAAAGGCTCAGAAAAACATCACTAGTTTTGAATATTGTGAACTATCTTTCTACATGACAGCTGAATGTGGGGAAGGGAAAGGACACTACTGTAATGAAATAATTAATCATAATATGGTTTGGGTTGGAAACAGCCTCAGAGATCGTTCAGTTCCAACTCCCATGGCAATGGGCAGGAACACCTCCTACTAGACCAAGCTGCTCAAAGCCCCATCCAACCTGACCTCGAACCCTTCAGTTGTGGGGCATCCACAACTTCTCTGGGAAACCTGTTCCAGCACCTCTGCGCCCTCACTAAGCCAAGAATTTGTTCCTAGTATCTAATCTAAATGTGCCTTCTTTCAGTTTAAAACCACTCCACCCTCTCCTCACCAATTTCCCTTGTAAAAAGTTGTTCCAGTTCTCTTGCAGGCCTGCTTTAAGGTCTCCCCAGAACTTTCTCTTTTACTGGCTGAATAACCCTAATTCTCTGCCTGTCCTCATAGGAGAGGTGCTCCAGCCCTCTGATCATATTCATGGTCTCCTCTGAACTCACTCCAACAGGTCACAATAATTTATATTATTTTAGAGCCCCAGTCATGGATCAGGGCCCCACTGAATTAATTATGATAGAAAGGCAGTAAAAAGACAGCCTCTGCACTCAAGAGACTTTAGTCTGGTCTCCAGGTTCACTGAGATTGTTCTCCTCTCTCAGACCTTTCAATTCCTACCAGCTCTTAGTTGAAGAAAATACAGATACCTCTACAGATGTAGGCAAGGTATAAAAGAGCACCACTGGAACACCTGTTTCCACAGATCCTTTGTCAGACCCAGAAAAGGAAGCCAAATGGAGAAAAGAAAAAGCAAATATTTGGAGAGAGCAAACAGTCTTCTGGCATCCAGATACTCAAGTTCTCTTGGCTGGATCAAGGAAGGGTGCCAGCCATAGTGATGCTGCAGTGATGTAAAAGTTAAAATGTAGACAGAGCATACACATAGAACCCTGATGCATTCATATTCTAAGGGCTAGCCAGCTTAGTGCTACTTTGCTTTATCTATTAATCTATCTAGGATGAATAATTAGAAAAATAAATCTTGCCATTTTATTACTGCACCCATGTAATGAGCTGATGAGACATTATAACCACCATGCTGGAAGAAAATGATGATTTAAAGCTCAGCAACATGGGAAACTCTGGACTCATGGGAGCTGCTGCTCAGCACTGGACTTTGGTTCTGAACTCCTTGACTTCACTCATATATACAAACAGGCAGATAAGTGTGAGCCAAATGCAAAATGAGTACAGGAATTCAAGTTCACAAAGAAAAAACATATTATCCCCTCTGATCCATTTTTTCAAGAAACAGATTTTTTTTCCAAACTGTTCCTCAGCTTTGCTTGTTCTATTTTTCTTAGAAGATATCTCAAGTTATTGCCTCACAGGCTTTTCTTTCCTCAGAAGTTACCACAAGAGGATTTTTCCACAGAGGTCTTGATCTTTCAGACCTTTCTACCTGTGTTTAACTCAACATGTAATAAAAATCCCAGTTGCAGAATCATTTGTGAAAAACAGACAAGTATGCACAAAAATGCTTACAGGATCTCAGATCCACAAGGCAAAACTAAATAGTTGTCAAATTGAAAATGCACAATACTGAATCATGCTGTCAAAAAGCTGACACCTCTACAATGCTTGGTATCTTACTACCTACTGGTGACATTTATGAGGGGGTTTTGTTTTATTAAAAAAAAATAAAACGTTTCACAAGCCTGAGAACTAAAGCTCTTGAAAGACTACATGAAACATTGCCAGGCTGACTTTCATGAGCATATCACTTTCTGAAATTTATATAATCAAGGGCATAATTTTAGAGGTGTCTGTAGATGCCTTACAGTATTTCAGCTATAACAACAAGATAATAGTTTCAATTCTGCATTGTGCCCCGCAGTACCTTCACAGAGCAGGTTTGTCAGGTGAACTAAGCTATGCATACTTCCAGTACTGTTTTAGTGTAATATGGACCCAATAAAAAACACTATTAGCTTCATTTGGGGAAAATTTCCCGTTTTTTGGTCTAGAGGCCTTAAAAGTCCTGAGTGCAAAAGCTCCAAGTATTTCTGGAAACATCCAAGTAGAAAATAACACTCATATCAAGAAGGAATAAGCAACTACTACTATGCTGCATAGCCCCAATGTTTTTTTATCGCATGCTTGACCACTGCTGCACCAGGCGGTCCCAAAGATTTCCAAATGCCTTACTAACAGGTAAAGAAAAAAATCCCACTGTAATTAAGCATAGTCTTAAAAACAAACAAAAACCCAAACCAACAAACCACACATGCAGGAAAAAAACCCCACAAAACTTAAAATTTTATGTGATTTACTCTACAAAGCTGCTCAGTTATAACTCAAAGGAGTGAGACTTAATTTGGGGCTCAAATGAAGAGGGAAGAAAGAGCGAGCCACATTAACCTTTCCCAAAAACAAATGGGATTGCCATTGATCTTTCAGTATTCTAATCGATGGCTAGAGAAGGGGAAAAAAACAAACAAACAAAACCCCAAAACCAAAACAACCAAACACCTCAAATTTGCAGACTCTGCAAATTGCTCTGACTAAAGCAGCAGCCCTTTCCCAGTTTGAACAGTTGCATAAAGCAAGAGTTGCCTGATTCTCTTTAGTGCAACTTTACACACATGTGATGTTTATCTCATATATATACAGTCTCCAGTGTGAAAGGAGGAGACTGACTCAAGGGTAGGCATATTAGGTAAAGTCAAGAATCCTTTAGAGGCCAGGTGTTTCATTTGTCAGTACATTTCATAAGAACACAAATGTCTGCAGAATCTCCATAACATGGTCTGTCTTTTTTTCCCTTTGACTGAGGGCAAACCTCAAAGCAGTCCACTGCCTTTCTTTCTGGTCACCAGCAACAGGAGCTGAGGGAACAGCATGCACTTATGTCAGGGGACATTTAGGTTATAGATAGGAAAAGGTTCTCCGCCCAGAGAGTGGTTGAGCACTGGAACAGTCTCCCGAGGGAAGCAGTCACAGCACTAGCCTGACAGAGTTCAAGAAGCATTTGGACAATATTCTCTGGCACCTAGTATGACTTTTGGGGCCCATCTCTGCCAGGACCTAGACTTCAATGATCCCCATGGATCATTCCTGAAGTATAGCCATTTTCCAGTAACCATGCACTAGCATTTTACTGTTAGGCTAAGGTATATACTCCAAAAATCTAGCCCTTAACTAAATAAAGGAAAAATGTCGAAGCCAAAATTTCTCAGCTGAGAAATCCAATCATTATTTTCAGCTACACACCATCTCAAAAAAAAACCTGAAAAATTAAATAAGGTCCTCAGAACATATTTTTTATTTTTTTTATTTTTTTAATTCATGTGACAAGTTAACAGCTAAAGGGTGTGTGACTTTTTAAGCAGGTTGTGCTCTAGCTATCTCACATTATCATACATAACTGCTTATATATGAATAATCAAATATATGCAGCAGAATACAATTTTTAGATTTAGATCAAGTTAAAGAAAAAACACACACAAAAAAAAATACCAAACCCTCTAGGCCTCTATAGGGTAAATTAAAGCATTTAGTGAAAGGAAATACTGGCATAAACAAAGACTTTGAATTTCAAATATCCTTCAAGAAGCTATTAAATAGAGACTCTACTGCTGAGAAATAAAAAAAAAAGCTGCATTTTGCCTCTATCTCTCAAAATTGCAAAAGAAATAGTCATTACATTAGCTTAGACTCAAAGTAATTTTTCCATTTTTAATGCCTTATGATTACTAAAGGTTTTTAAGCTCTTGAAGAAGGCAGCAACACATATCAAGGAGACAAAACTGGAATGCAAATAACTTTCTAGCTGTCTATCAATCTAAGAGCAATATACTGAGCTTTACTCTGCTTGAACCTTCATGGCTTCTCTGCAGGCTTCAGCCTGTATTACAATAAACTCTGCACATGATGACAGGCATTTGCATCTCCACAGATTTGGCTCCCAAATTCAAAATGGATGCACCAAAGCTCAGAACCCTCTCAAAAATCTTTCTACCGCATCATGAAAAGTCTGGGCAGAATATTGCTTTCGTCTGCTTAAGGGAGCCAGGGAATATTCTTCTGCCAAACTCCTGGGACCATCATCACTTCTAACACCAGCCCGAGAGCTGGCTGCCCCAGTGTCCCCAGTGCTGCCATCATGGTCTTCATCCACTGAAAATAATTCCTCTCTTATCATGGAGGTGGAGCTGTCGTCTTCATCTAGCTCACATGGCAGCACACGGCTCCTGGAAGGGTGGCCTTTTTCTCGCTCAGCCTCTGAACAAACACAAGCGCAACCGCACCCTCTGACCCAGCACCGAGGAGTTTCTGGCCTCACCCAGTATCCAGCAGCTCTAGCCATCATTCCCATCACATCTCCATCATCAGGCAGTGCAGGTCTCCGAGAGCTGCCACCACTGCAGTGCCCGCTCACAGGTGGGGCTTGATTGCTAAATTTGTAGACTGCAGGGGAAAGTAACAAGATTAGATCAAGCAGAACAAAAAGATCCAAAGCCAAGAAAAAGCTCGTGTCTGATTGGCCTTATATTACCTAGTCACTAAATATTTTAAAGATGTCTCATACCACTTCCCCCCAGCCGCACCCTAAGCCTTTGAGAAAATAAATTGTGTATCACAAGACTCAGCATCATTTTTCCAAGGTCAGAATTAAGAATTAACTGCACTCCATTTTGCTGGCCTCTACTGTTGCGAAAACAGCCCTTCCTGTCTTCCCAGTAAGGGCAGAGAAACCTCATGCTATGGTTAACTAAGGCTGGAACTCAAGCCAAGGAAAATGACCACAATGCTCTTGGATTTCAGTGTTCTCCCAGCTCCATACAAACCACTGCAACAGTCCTGCAATCCATCTAACGTGCTTACTTTAACAGACGACTAGAGCAAGAAAAACAAATTTGAAGGAAGGTAAAAACCTAGCTACAAACCTTTCTTGAGCTTCAATACTTTATTTTGCCTTTCATTCAAGAGCTTAACTCATTTGATTTACTCCTAACTTCTTTTATCACCTCTGCCTCTCCCACACCCTCACCCCTCCAATATACCTGTTCTTGGTTTCTCTTTCTTTGTGGTCTTTCTATCATCTCAGAAGTACTAAAAAAAGGGAGTTTTGACCTTGAAATATTGCTACACAACCTTCCCAGAAAATCTTTATCACAGCCCAGCTGTGGCCTTTAAAAAGGGTTTGTGTTATACCATCAAACCTGCTCCCAGGCTACAGGAACTCCCACCACTCTGAGCTGCAAGCACAGAAGGGAGTTTGGAGTTCTCCATGAACTGGCCAGGAAGATTGCTTCTCATGAGAGGAGATCTATGTATATAAAAAAATCTCTGCAATTTAGAGGGAGGCTTCCTGTACATGTAAGCTGGCTGTAAGGTCTGGAAGCTAGCTGCCCACCTATGCCTTTGCCTATAACAAAGGCACCTGGCAGCATCCTTGCCTTGCAGTTCTGCTCCAAGGAAGCCTTTGGGTTCCTCAGGACAAGAGCCAGTAGGAAATTACTGTGCTGCTCCTTCTCTAACACCAAGCCACACTGGGTGGGTACAAACCCAGCAGAGCCCTCATGACATTTGCTCTTGGGGAGCTGCAGAGTCAATCTACACATTGGGAGGGTAACACTGCTGAGACTGGCAAGTAACTCCACTCAAACCATAGTGAACCAGCCTGAACTCCAAGCACCATATAAAGATGCCTTAAGTTTCAAAGCCAGACATTTGTCACATAAAAGAAGGAGTTCTAAAGTAAGCCCTCTAAGATGATATTTCTCTGTTTTGTTTGTAAGTAAACAGGAGGTTTTAGCTCTTGGAGAAGAGAGCCAGAGCAAGGACACAAAAGAAAATTTTGTGCAGGTCAATAAACAGCAGCTCTGAAAATGCTAACAAGACAACCATAGTGGTGTCACCTAGGGCTTTTACTTTTGAACCCTTATTTTGAAGGAGCTTCCTATGTGAATACACACAAGACAAACGAGGAATAGGAATTGAAATTAAGCAGCACTCATCCCCCCCCCTCAGCCAGTACTACTATCCCTTCCTCACAGATCACCTTGAAAGGTCCTAGGTTCATCTTCTCCTCGGGATGCAGGAGCTGCCTTTCTACGCCTTCTTCTCCTGGATCTAACTGGCCGAGGTCTGGCAGGCTGCTGGGTTTGGCTGTCTGCTGCAACATCCTCTTCCCCAGGGAGACCCAGGGCTCTCAGGCTGCTCTGTTGAGCCATTTGAATAGGGTCCACCTAAAGCTAAGGGTAAAGGTCAATGAACAGGGGACCTCTCTTGAAGTTACTGGTTTCACAAGAAAATGGGAAACAGAGTCCAAGAGCTGTAAAAGCTTATGTTTACCTCATACATTACAAAGTAGTCTTAGGGCTAATTCAACACCAACAGCCCTTTGTAGCATGACCAGACCTTACCTTGAAGTTTAGCTCTACTTCTTTTTGAAAGGGCCCTCTTTCCTTCTTCCTTGGTAGGAACACAGTAGTAAGTCCACTGGTAGGGGAGGTGGAGAGGACTAGGGCTATAAGAAGCAAACAAACCAGTGGAGGAGGAGCTAACACAGCATCTTCTCATTTGTAATCAGCAAAGCTTTTCCAGGCCTGATGAAATGAGAAGAGAGATGACAAAACCTGCCTATGATGTTTGAGTCTTAAAGGAGCACACCATGACAAAGTTTCCTTGGTCCTCAAGGAGGCAAAAAGGAAGGGTGAACCTCTCTTTTGGATGAGGTATGCCTGGCCCAGGGACAAGAGTAGAATAAATAGTTTTTACTTCTTTGTAACATATAAGCATATTTTATCATACTGTTTTGTAAGATTTTCTTTCAGTTTTATTCTATGGAATTGTCTGCCACAGTAGCTGGAGTAGGTGCTTCTTCCTCTCTTCTAGCGGCACTATTTCCAAGATCTTGTGAAAATACAGTCTTCTTTCTGGACCATGTGACCCTCGTACAGCCCCACCCCCCCTTAGGTTTGACTACCTCATAGATTTTCACTAGCTTAAGTGTTTCTTAGGCTTCTTCTAGAACTATATGTGTTCCTCTGAGACCTTTTCACAACTCTTTGAGGACCACAAAAAAAACCAAAGGCGTATAGTGAAGAAGAAAAAAAAAACAACAAACCCTCAGGTCTATAGTGAAGAAGCAATTATTTGCACTGCCTTCCATACACTTGGTGATGTACAAAGAGAAGAGGCAGATCTAAAATAACGGACTAAACCAAAGAAAGAATCATCTCCGTATCACTTGTCACTCAGTGTTTGAAAGGGCAAAGTTGCTAGTGTCTGTGCATGGCAGCCTGTTCATCTGCACACCCCCAGGCTAGGAGATTGTCCAGAATGGATGAGGGTGGATATGCTTCCCAAAAGCACTGAAAGCTTGATGAACTTCCTGTGGACATGGGCTGTTTTGGTATTTATGATTATAATCATCACCTTAAAACAAAACAATGCTGAGCCCTGAGTTAGAAATGCAACTGGACTGGTAAATCCTGTGTTTTCTCCTTGCCATATTTCAGAAGTAGTTAATTAAATGCAGACTTACTAAGAGAGTAGCACCAGACCACAGCAAACTCGCTTCATTCTGGGCTCTGCTATGTACGTGTTCAGCAATAAAATGCTTTTTCCCCTCCCGACCTGTCAAAGGCAAGGGCATGGTATCATGAGTTAGTGTTGGGGGATGTGGGGGTGGATGAGGAATGGTGGCCCAGAAGTTGAGGTGGACAAAGGCTTGATGATCCAGCTCATATGACCTAATAGACTGTGTCACTGCCTTTGGGAAATACAAGCCTCCTGACACATGCCCTTGGCTGGAAGGTCAGAATAGAAAAGGCCAAGCTCAGAAAATGAAGCCCTCCAGCTGAGAAAAATAATCCAACCATAGACTGGAGGAAGCTTTATTTTTTTCCTCCAACTTTTTTTTTTTTTCCAAATTTTCAGACTTGCTGTAGTGCACTTCACATCTGATTAAATTAATCACATTGCATTATGCCATATCAAATGTGACATGTTGCAATGGAATGTGAGCAGCATATAAAGATGTACTGGCACCACAGAGCTGCTACCGGCTTCTGACACATCACTCGGTTAGCAGCAGGTGAGGGAGGCATGCAAGGTCCAAATCCTTCCTTGTTATTTAGTTGTGCTTTTGCAGCTAAACAGTAGTTTCTTGTATGGTTACTTAATTTTGCACCAAATTAGTAAACAGTTACTCCAAGAAACCTTTAACTACCCCACATCTGCTTGTGATAACACACAAGGAAGTATCTAATCAGGATTCAGCCCATCCCTTAAAAGCATACAAAGTATGCTAACTAGAAGTAGGCTAGCAAAGTGTAGAGCATATAGACAATTGCAACCTACAGAGAACAGGGCAGAGGCATTATGTTATTGCTTGTGTGCATAGAGTTAATATTGTTTTGGGGGCTGCAGGAATCCCACCACGGGGAAAGTCTAAAATGTAGCTCACTGACTAAGCACCTCCTGTTAGGCTGATATCAGTGCAGCTCTTGTGGGGCTCTGCAATGAATTGAAGCTACTACACCAATGAAGAGCACAAGGAAAACTTTAATATGATAGTCCATCATTCTTATGGTAAATGCCTGCCCCCCTGCATGGCAACATAGATCAAAGGATTAAAGAAAATCCCTACTAATTTGATCTCAACCAGACTGCTACAAATGTGCAGCCCAATTTGTATTTACCCTGGACTTGGTGTTTTATCTGGAGTTCTTGCAGGATAGGTTGGAAGAGACAGGAACAATTTCAGGAAAAAGGTCTATTGAACTACTTGCCAAAAAGGTTCTAGCTCATTGTCACTTTTCTTTCATGTTCCTACAAGTCAATACCATATCCAGTATTATATACCAAATGACTGAGTCTTCCTATGAAATGCCTACCTCAGCAGTCAGCAAAGCCAGTTCATTGGGTAATCCTAAAAGACCAGAAAGGGGAAGTCCTGGTACAGGGATTATATAGAGCTTATTTCATATGTATCTAATGAAATATATTTTTTAAATAATGGAGAATTCACTTTGTACTAATCATCTGAGGATGTAAGTTTTTTAGTTACAATTATTAATTGCAACTTTTTTCTCTTTTGCGGTACTGTGATTTTTTGGACAATCCTGGTAGCCCCTGGCTCAGGGGCATTAGGGAGCCACAGCACAGCAGAAAGCTCTCCTCACTTGAACAAAGCTCCTGAGACTAAAAGGGTTCAGCTAGGTGCATGCAATGGGGACTCCCACAACTCAAGACCATGAGATACTACATGAAGCTGCAGAAGGAGGATGGCCTGGCTGGGAGGCTTTGGTAACTCAGTCTCAGCGAGTCTAATTGCAGAGCTCATGCTCATTACTGTGTGTTCCCTGGGGAAGTTGCATCCTATTCTGTGATTATTTCACAGCATTCATCTTTCTTGTTCTGGGAAGAGAATAACCAGGTTCTGACAACTTCTGTGGTGCTTCTTTGACAGTTGAAATCCTTTTGCCTAAGGTATCTGGGCACTGCACTGTCAGGTAAATACAGTTACAATATATCTTTGAGGGGAATAGTACACAGGCTAGAATCATGAAAGTTGCACTCAGCCTCTTAACCACATTTTACAGGATGCTGTCTGTTTTTCAGACACTATCATAACCAAAAGTGTTCAATTCACATACAAAAGCAAATTGATGTTCTGAATTTTCTGATGACATTGTTGAGTATTCTCTTTCTCACAGTTTCCAGTGTTGCCTGAGGGCAGGTATCCCCAAAAAGTGCATGTCTGTCATGGTGCTTAATGAAAAAGGTTTTTGACTAATTAAAATCAGGACCAATGCTGTATACTTAAGAGGAAGCTAACATACCAGAATGCCTGAACACACAGACCTTGCTTGGGAAAATCTCCTTTGTAGGGGTTCATCAAGAAGTCAAACCCACTGAACTATTCTAGTGTCTCTGCAGCAGAGCTTTGAAAGCATCATAGAAAAAGCTGTAGCTGACATGGGATACATTTCTCTTTGCTTTTCCCATTCCCTGCAATTGGCTAGTTTTGAATCTTTTCCAGTGTGTGATCCAGAAAGGGAGGACTAGTCCCATTCATAGATTGTCCTTGCTTCCCTTTTCTGCCTTTCTGTGGGTCCTCTTTCTTCTCATTCAATTTGATATATATTGAGCAGATGAAATGAATAACAAAAGGCAACTGTGCTGTAATTAATGCACATATGTAAAACCAGTGCCTGCATAGCTGACCTTTCCATTTCTGTAGATTTGGCTGGATATGAAAGAATCTGCCAACACAATTTTCCATTGGCAATGATGTGTTTATGACTGTACCAAACTGTAACACTCTCTGTTTTCTGGGGGATGAATATAGTAAGAAGGTTGGTGATTGTGAAACCAGGTCTGGATCTGAGGTAACCCAGCGTAGTGCTTCTTCAGAAGTTTGAATCAGTTCCAGGATAAGTAAGATGTGTTCTCAACATTCCCTGGATTCATCTGATCAAGTAGTTCCTGTTCCAAATTTGGGAAATTTGAAAGAAATACATCAAGTACATTGTAATATACCCATACCTGCCGCATGTCTGATGGAGATCAAAGGGCTGCTGTTTGAAGGAGATTGATGGTACAGATTCCCAAGAGAGAATCCTTGGAGGAGGAAGCTGTGCACACCACAAAAGGTACTTCAAGCTCAAGAGCATATCTCAGGTTGGTTCTGAATTAGAAACACTATGGCTTTCCTCTTAGGCTATGGAAGATCTTACTTGCCATATGTCATCATCAAAAATGAGTACCTTCCTACCACCCCATACTGGCTACATCCACGAGTGGAATAAGTCCTATACAACAACCCAGGCAGACCTCTTCTGAGGCTTTGGGGTTAAGATCATTCATTGGTGTATGACCTGGTCTTTGGCTGGTAATGGCTTCACATAAATGTGGCATTTGAGCAGCTGCAGTCTGGTTTGGGATTGCTATAATTTATACCACAGATGATGCTGGCTCTTATCCAGGCCAGGATCAGGGAGGACCACAGCCTTCATACTCACTGATTGGCCCAGTAAAGATGGGGAAATTTGATGCTGCCCCGGCAGTAAAACCAGGATTTTAACTGCCTGTTCAGCCATTTGATTTGTCTGGAGACCTGGTATGCGTGTCTCAGTGCCGGGGAATGTAGAGGAAACACAATTTAATACTGAAGCCACTGGAGTGGAAAAGATGTGCTGTTGCCCTCCCTATTTGCCCGCTCGGTTTAGTCTGATAAGCAAGGAGCATCCAAAGTGCTTCCAGGAGCATGTGTGCACACACAGATGTGATGATCACAGCATAGCCACTGGTGCAGCCAGAGCTGTGTGTTCCCAGCCACCAACAAACCCCCTGTGCTGCAGAGGCCCATTCTGGTGGGCACAATGGGAGCAGGAGCTTCTGCCTTTGCAGGAAGAGTGGGAGGTTTAAAAAAGCCCTATCAATTAGGACTGATATTGCTCCTATAAAAAGATAGGGAAGCTACTGTTTGGTCACTCCTGAGCTTCATGGTTGCCACTGGAGGGCTCAGGTGAATGGGGAGAAGGTGGAATTGTTATTAAGCCTTGTTAACATGAGGCCACAAATTTAGGAGTGCAGGTATCTTGGGCTCTGTACAGGCAAGAAATAAGAGTCAGAGAGGGGCCCCTTCAGGAGCCGTTTCAAGTCCACTGAGATCTGAATGGCTGCATAAAGCTTTTCTCCCTGCCCTGGCTTCATGGAGACCTCATAGGCACCACCCTGGTGACTTGATCATTGCAGTTTAGGTGAATCCAGCCCTTCAGGCTCAGACACCCTCACAAGTTACTGCAGGGCTACAAGGGACTATTAGGAAATAAACTCAGTGAATTTTGCTGCAGAAAGGCATCCAGACATCTCCCTGTGTACTGCTTGGGCTTGTCTCTTGTGGAGCTGCCTGCTGTCTGCCAGCCCCTGGGAGTCCAATGAAAGACAGCAAAGGCTGGTGCCTGCTGTTCAGGGGCAAGGAAACAGAGGCAGTGGGAGGTAAGGGTGGCACAGGGCCACAGGGTGAGCCAGAGGAAGGTTTAGAATTAATGATTGTGATTGACTATTTGTTTATTCCTCACCCTAGCTGGCAAAGGCTGTTCTGACTGTCATTCAGAACAAACAGAAGCAAGGCAGCAGGTTCTTTGTGAGTGGGGAAAAGAAGATGTCTGAGGGACACCTTCAGCTCCCTAGAGATGCCATTGGTGAAATGAGCATGGTTAGAGGCCGCTTTCCTTGGTAGCCACCTAAGTGTAATCTAGGAGGGCTAGTGAGCTCCCACAGGCAGGTGCCCACCCCAGATGAGCCCTGATGCTCCAGGTCCTACAGGAAAGGAACCTGGGCATGTGTGAACCAGACTTTAGAAAGGAGCCAAACTCTGGCACAAGGCCTCAGCATCTTGACATAGCCTCTTTCCTGAAGAAGACAGAGGGACGGAAATCTGTCTCAGAAGACTTTCCCTCAGTGTTTAGTGGAGCCTTTCTACACTTCCACTGAAGCCCAGCAGCCCCTCACCTGTTATTTTACACTTCATACCCAGGCAGCAGGTTACAGCTTTGCTCCTAGATATGCAGCCAACTTGTGAGGATGTTTTCCAGTTATCCACAACCAGTCATCATAGCAGAGTGCAAGCTAATCTGCTAGCTACTGACTTTGCATATACACAGGCTTCAGTAGCAAGTGAAAGGCACTTTCTGTGAACTTTGTAGCTCTTATACATTTTCAATTAATTTCTGCTCACTCGAGTTAATAGATTTCTCCTATAATATTTACAAGACTGTATGGACTCTCTCATTTGACTAATTAACACATCTTTAAATTCCTTTGACTAAAGCTTTTCGTTGTCTGGTGAGTGATATTTAATTTATCAGGCTTTAGATCCAACTGTTTGGGGGAGGAGTCATACTTATTAAAAACAGTCTTTAATATTCTGTCTTCTCATAGTATGACAATGTAGCAAATTTTCTTGTGCTACATCCTTTGGTATTGTGAAAGCTTCTGTTTTATGTGTGCTTTCGTTTTAATGGTGCCATTTCACTTTATGTGAGGAAGCCAGGGTAACTGATTTTTTCAGAGTTGATGGTTCAGAGGACTACACCTTCACTCCAATTCACGCCTGATTCTGCTTACAAGAAATACACAGCACCATGAAAACTGGCATTGCCTTTGTCCCAGGAGACTGAGCACTGCTTTGTGATGAAAATGATCTTTGCCTGAAGCCAACAGAAAAAAAAACAAGACAGGATAAAATCCTCTACCATCTACCACAGCCTCTGTCACAAGAATTGCTGAAGAACTGGAGACACAGCCTTCCATACTGGAAAAGTTACTCACAGCCTTTACAAAATGAATATATTAGAAGCTGATGCCTTCAAAACAGACCTCCACACTTCCATAGCTAGAAGAAAACTAGGTCTGGTTTTCCTCACAATGACACCTCAGTATCAAACACACATTTGATTTTCTCAAAGTGCACTTGTGTGCTCTTCTTGGAGTGCCTGCTTCTGGACTCATGTCATCAGGCACGGACATCTGACTCTTTTTAATTCCTCACTTCAGCACCTCTGTGCTACAATTAAAGTTTATCCACAAGAATAGTCAATCAAAGTGGATAACACAGATCTTTGTAAAAGGAGATCTTTGCTTTAAGGAGCAATAAAAACTTTGTTTTAAAAAAACCACACAAGTGGCATCTGATTTAGCAGCCTTTGAACTCAGCAGCCTGAGTGTGGAGGTTCAGGGTTCATGGCTATTTGTTCAGGTGGATACCACTGACACTTGGGGGTCATATTTTTCAGATTTTATTTCCCATCATAACACTAGGACATTTCTTTTTAAAACAAGAAAAAATACAGCTGATGCCATAGAGAGAGTGAAGAGGACAATCTATCACTTCTAATTCTTGCAGGGGCTTTTGTGTTTAAATCATACAACATGGTAGTCTCAGAATCCTCAAGAAGAGGTTTGAGTATCAATATTCAGTAGTAAGGGTATCCCTACTAGGTAAATTGAAGCAGATTTCTGCTTTTTTTTTCTGAAAAAAAAATCTGTTTCATAATGCTCCAAGTACTACTTAAAACGCAGTAAGTACTAAGATGCTTACACATAAAGGTAAAAAAGCAACAACAACACAGACTAGCTCACACTTTTTCATCATTTTATTTCTATAGTGAAATTTACTTTCCCACATGGAAAAATAAAGCAAATAGTAATATGGCTCCCTAAATGTACTTTTCATAATGACCTTATAATAAGCAAAGCTGGTGGCCTCACATGTTATATAGTTCTATTAAAACAAAAGTGCCTGCTTATTAACTTCCCCTACCCAGACACTTTTTGCTGAAGTTCTTGATACCAGGTGTCTACCCACACTGACTGGTTTTAAAAAGCTTTTTTGTCAATTTTTTTTCAGCTATTTTCCAATCTACTTTAGAAAACCAGCAAGGGTATTGTTCTTCTCAAATTTAAAATTCTGGTAGTATTAATTTTGAGGCTTTTGAAGGCCTTATGCTTCAAAACAGGGATCTGATATTTGGCACAGTGTGACCTTTCCAAAAGGAGGTGATTTACCATGCAAACCCTTCAAAACATGAAGCATCAAGATTCTGAAGTGTTAGATTTTAAGAGCTTCATCTCTCAAGCTCTGGTTCCCATTAGGCATGGTCGAGACAAAGATCAAACAGCATTTTCTCAAAGTTTTCAGATTCCTGGCATGGATAGGTTGGAGCTGGGTAGAGACTCAGCGCAAGCTTGTGGGAGCTCTTTCATGCTCTCAGTGGACTCCCAGCAAAGCACCAGCAGCCAGACTCAGTGATAGTCCTTCTCAGGGGTCCTTTGTTTTGCTGTCTCATTGGAAATATCAGAACACTCAGAGCTGTTGAGAACCCTAATAATGGCAGTCTTTTAAATAAATTCTGTGCTTTGTATAATACAAACATAACACTTACTCTCCTATGCACACACCTTATACAAGAGTCATATGTACCGATATGCACAGATGAACATGGGTTGTTCTGAAAATTCAGATTCTTCATGCCTCAAATTCAGGACTTGAAATTCTTGAACACTTTGGATCTTTATTTCTGTGGGCCTTAGTTCACCATTAATAAAGACAACGGTCTTTCTTTATTTTATATCAGTGTTGTGAAATTATTCTTCCTTACTCTTTGAGGCCATCCAGTTCTACAGTGAGGTGTATCATAAACATGTCCACAAAGAGATGAGAAATTCTGTCTTCTGAGCAGCATTTGAATGTTGTGAAATACATAAAACACATGACCACACACCGAACAGCTGAGTTGTTCACTCTTTCAAACACTGAGTCCTGCAAAGATCCAATGGAAGAAATGGAATTTGGTCAGGTAACAAAGACTCTTACTTAAACACGACATTCATTCAAGGACAGTCTGAATTCTGGGTTTGAGATCTCAATACATGCTTGCTTATGCATCCTCTTTTTTATCTTGTATTCTATAACATTCTTTTAATTTTGTTTGTGTGATACAATCTGAAGTATGAAAGGTTCACTTTGGCAGGCAAACACTACCATCCATCTGTACTGTAGAATTAATTTCATTTGTGTCTGCTGAAAATAAAGCATGGTGAACATACTTCTTTTAAAGTGTGTCAGTGTAAAATGACATTTAACATAGAAGGTATCTTCAATTAAAAAGAAAAAACAGTAGTGAATAAGGGAAGAAATGAACAAAAGAAACAGTATGCCCAAGAAAGTACTAATTCAGACTAGCAGAGAGCTGAGAAGAGCTATTGAACAATTTCATTATCACATCCTTTTCAAAGAAGGAAGGCTCCTGCTTTCCTATTTCATGATAATTGGATGAAGAAATGTGGGTGGGAGCACAATTCATTGCAGAATTTGATGAATTATTTACTAATTAGGGAGAGAAACAGGATAGTATGAGCTATATTACTTTGATATGAATGTTCCTTTTACTATATTATTTATACACATGCAATTGTTGCTTTTATTAACTAAGAGGTTAATCACTTGAATGGGATGCTTTGCATTCTTTACAATTACATACACCAGCAAATTGGCTAATTTTATGTGAAAAAAACAACCTAGCAATTTTTCTAGTACTTATCTGTATGGTGCAGTTTAATAACATTTTTGCACAGTGCAAAATGAATAACCCAGCTGGTCCTGTGCCTTGGCAGCAGCGCTGCACATTGCACCGTGGCACACACAGGCTCAGGAGCACTGCAGAGGTGATGACACACAGCTCCCCCAGGCTGGAAGATGAACCTGTGCATCCAGGCATCCTGTTCATGGGGCAGGCTTAGAATGACTTCAAAGGTGACTGCCTGGGGTTTTTTTTCTGCAGCTGGGAGCGCCATTTTGTTCTAGGAGCGTTGTATCTGTGCAAACTGGTCGCTGGTTAGACTAGGTGAAATTAAAACTGCCCTGCTCTATGTGTTGCACCCTGATAGTGCAGAGGATCCAGAGAGCCTCTCCTGCACTCAGCCCTTCAGTTTCTGGGGCTGAAGGACTCATCCCTTGCACTTCTGCAAAGCCTCAATGTCCCTGCATGCAGAGCACTGGTGCCATTAAACTGCCCATGAGCTTTCCCCCTTTCCACCATCAGCCACACTGACACTGACAAGCCCCTTGATGGTAACTCCTCTCTGCTGCTGTTCCACAGAAAGCACATCCAGGGCTTTGCGAACTGGTGCTGTTCAGTTAAGATCCAAACAATGGAAAATGTGCCTGAAGGAAAAGGATTTTTCATCTGGACATCTCTTCATATCTAAATCACCTCACCAGAACTCCAGAGCCCACACTGTAGCTGTCCACACCACTTAATTTATTTTTTTTTACACACATACAGATTGTTTTAAAAAGAACCCCAAACATATGGTCTCCAGATAGAAACACCTACCCCTATTTAAAATATATAAAAATATGAAAGAATCTCTGTTTAGATTCCACATTTACATGTCCCACCCTTTCTTCCCTGATGTATATAAAGACATTGATATGTTAACATCATTTGTTAGTCATTAGAAAAGTAAGTAAAAGTACATGGTTTGGGTTGATGATGTAATGAGTTATTTAATGATTTTTACTGATTCAATGAAAAAGTATATCTTATTGTTCACTAGAGATGGGGGATGAGAAGTTAATATACATTTTGCTTTAGATATGAAGCATTTTGGGAACATTAATGGATTTTTTTTCAATTGTAACCACATGGGGTTTTATTAAATTTTAAAATGAAAAAAAAAAATGCAGATGGGGCAGCTCAGCCATCTAGCTCACTTTTCACATCTTCATAACACACCACAGTGCAGCCAAACCAAGCATTCATGACTGCAGGCCTGGGAAGGTCTGGGGAAAGCCTGAGCCCTGCAGTGAAGGAGTCCATCCTCCACTTCCAGGAACAGACATTTTTTTCCATTTATCAAACTCTTCCCTCCTCAAGAGAGCACAGGAACACTCTGACTGTTGTGGTTGTTCTGTGCAAACATCCTCCTTTTACCATGCATTACTGGGACACAGCTGAACATGACCCAGGAGTCCTCAACAGTTGAATCCAGGAGAAAAAACATTCTTAACTTGTCCAAGATGACTGAACTTCCCCACCAATTGGCAGCTGTATTCCAAAGAAGACACGAGTCAAATACAACTATCCAACATACCCAGAAGGAAATTAAAGGGTGTAGAAATAATAATGGCAGTAGGAGAGAAGCACAGTTTGTGTTCCCCAGCTGTCCAAGGAAGAAAGCATCCTTATAGCACAGAAGCATGACAACTTCAAATCATTATCAGGCTTGGCAGACAAAATTCCCTTTCAGAATCAATTTCATTTGAAAATAGTGATTCCACAAAGACAAACAAACCACACACATAAATATAATAAATAAAAACATTCTTGTGGAAAAGTAGTGGAAAACCTTCCATTTAATAATGTCAAAATATGCTAAGGAAAAACACAATGACTATACCAGCCATCTATTACATGGAGCTGTGGATGTGTAATTAAAAGAAGTTTTTCAAGTGAATTTTCTTTTACCTTACTGAAATACTTAATTTCAGGAAGATTAAATGAAAAACTCCATCAACACTGACATCTTTCTCTTAAACATTTATTCATTAACAAATATGTTGACTTTTTTCATGGAAAATCCATCAATCAAAACTTTTTTTACTTGCCCCTACCTTTCTGTGGTTGGAAGCAGCCCTTATGTGTGGAGATGCACAAAAGGCTGTGGGGGGCACTGGGACCCTCAGGAACTGGCACCATCAAGCCTGAGAATCAGGGAGGTCTTGTCCCCTCAGGCACCACTGCTGATTTGAGCACAAAGCTGGGCTGGGGGCAGCAGCGGGCTGACCTTTCCTTCCTGAAGCCTCAGCATGTGGTAGCACAGAGGCTGGAAGTGGGGGGAAGGAATATGCTCATTCCAGGACTGCCCCTGCCCCCCCCGCTCCCCCCAGATAGGCACAGATTCTCCTAACACACCAATCCAACCGTGTAACTCTGGATTTGAGGGCATATTGGATTCAAGGCATCCAGTCACAGCCTGGGCCTGGACAGAAGCTGAGTGCTGAGCAGGGCTGCTGACTTGCAGCAAAGACAGACAAAATTGAACACAGTGGTAGCGATATCTCAGTTTGAAGGAATATGCTGAACCAGCTTTGCACTTAATTTTGCCTCATCTTGAATAGAGGAGAGGTAAATAACCCAATAAGGTGTGGCACCCTAATATCAGGAAAACCAAGAAGTCACAGTTTTCCGCACACACTTTGATGTCATCTTGTGTTTTCCTCTGTTTGACCAGCTTTAAGAGTCTCACATTTGCTTGGGTGCCATGTGAAAGCTGCGCTGGTCAAGTGAACCCATTGTGATGCTTCAATATGGCTGAGCTAGCTGTATCTGCACTTTTAAAATGAAAATTTAATAACAGTTCATATGGTTATAATTATAAGAAAAATCCATTTACATCTTAAAATGCACACATTTTATTGAAACCAGGCTACATAAACACATCTGGAACACAGCTTTAGATAAAAAGCATATGCAGGGTCTGATTCTGTCATTGCTTATGCTGGAGTAAGTAAAAATTTACACCATCAAAGTGAGTTGACAGGTGTAAGGCCAATGAGAGATCAGAATCTGACCTTGGGCCTTTCATTTCAACAAACAGAACATGGCCAAGTTTCACTTCAATCTTGCAGCTTGGAAGAGAAGGGAACCAAAAGTTTATAGCCCATATGAAGGATTATTGTATTACGAGTAGAAGTTTATAGAAAAATTATTTCCAATGGTTAGACTACAGTTCCACGTTCCACAAAACCAGACAGAAGAGCAGGCAGTAACTCAGTAACTTCTCAGCTTTAGTAGGTTTCTTTTATTGTACTCTAAGCAATGTTCAACATGCACTGCTATAATTAGTCCATCTTCCGTTCTACCTTTCTGAGTTTAAAAGAAATGTAAACGCAAATAATTATGTCATATTTAATCAAGTGGACTCTCCATTTTTTCATGGGCTTACCTTCTCTTTCAGGGGTGCTCCACCCACAGATAAAGGATCTGTAGAGCTAAAATGCATGAAGTCCTGAGCAACATGTTCTGAAATAAACAGCTAGTACAATCTTTCAGCTCTGCTAAGAACAGGACCTCAGCAGTGACACATAAACCAGGCAGGTGGGTTCACTCACTTGGAATTGCAGGAATCTTGGGGTTAAATGTATTCCCTTCCTAGCAGAATCCCGAAAAAAGTCAGCCAACCCATTACGGCAGAATGTTGAATGTACAATGTATTGCATTATGGGACACAAAGCACATTCAAGATAAATACAGTCCTTCTTATTTTTCTCATGTATCTGTTCCACCACATGCATCCAGCAGGGCAGTAAATTAAAAACACTTCACCGAGGTAATGATAGATAATTTATTCTGGTTTTACACATTGTTTTTAGCTTCCAGACATGGGAGGAATGACTCTCCCTTTGCAGCCAACCTTATCTCTTTTCCATTGGGATTCACTTCTCTATTGATCAGCAAGGGCTCAGGATCTATCTGGTAAGATACCAGATTTTTAATTTTGTAAGTAAAAATTAAAACCTTGTAATTCTGGTCTATGTGCTTCCATGTGTGTGTGTATGTTATTGTGCTGAGACAGGCTTGATCTGTGCCATGTTGTGACCAACAGGATGAACATGTGTACCTGCACACTTCATTTAATCCACTGTTATAATACTATAATTCCTGGGATAGAATGTGGCCATCAGCTAGCAGCCCATCGCTCTGTTATGAACACTTAAGAAAACACAGTACTTTATATTAAACAATGAAGGTGAATTTTAGGTTTGAAGGAATTCAGTTACTCAGAATAGAATAGAATAGAATTTGGTCCTGAGACAAAACCTACCATCTTCACCTTTTGAAGCATGCCATGGGATCCTTAATGACCACAGATGGTCAAGGCCTCAGCTTTATGTCTCATCTTAGAGAGACAGAGCAGCCTTTATAGATCTAGATGCAACTAACTGCTGGCAAAAGCTGAAACTTTTACATTTAATGAAGCTGAAGATCTAAGAGCAAATAGCAACTATTGAACCTGTTACGGACAAACCCAGAGTCTGATTAAGTCCATGGAGCATTCACTCAAAAAAAAGCAGCCCGTTGTGGTTTGCATGTCAACTCTCCTTCACTGTTAAAGAAATCACTAAGTTCTCTGTGGTCTGTGGACACAAAAAAGGTGTCTACTCTGTGTACCAGGACCAAAGACTGCGCTTCCAGCGAAGCCTGCGAGCCGTGCTGGGAACAAACTCTCATAGGACTGAGTATCTCATCTGGATACTCACCTGAGAGAAAACACAGCTCAAAACAAGACATTTGGCTTTTGCAATGCAATTACCTTGATATTCTCATTAACACAGCAGAGTCTGCTCTAGGGGCCTTACAGGATGGGAGGTGTAGCCTGGAAGCTCCAAGTGACAGATGATTTTTGAGAGCCCCTGTGCCAAAGGAGGAGTGTTTCCCCAGGGATCTGTGTATTACCTTTCAAGTTACCACAATAAGGCGTGTTATTTTAAAAAGCTTTAGAGGGCAGGACTGCATGGCAAGTCTGACAAAGCACACAAATAATCCAGAGGAAATAATAAGGCTGTATTCTTCAGGCTTATCTTCCCTAGAAAAACAAACAAAAAACCATTGGCATCCAACTTTGGGATTTTTTGGGGGCTATAATTCAGGGCATTAGGTTAGCTTAATTAGCAGGGTTTCTTCTGAATTGGGCCTGTACGTGTTGAATTCAGACTCCCTGAACTTGTTCAGTTTGCAGGCCACTCTACAGCTCCCTGATGTTTTTGTGCTTTGCAGTCATTTTCTGCTGCTCTGCTGCCTAGCTCCACAATTAACTGGAATGTACAAACATTTCTCCTGGGTTTGACGGGAGCAGAGACCTGTCTGTGTGCTCAAGGTCATGTGAGAAGTTTCGGCAGGGTGCACTGTCTGAAGCGACAGCCTCTTGACATCCCCCCTGCAACCCAGTGTGCTCATTCTAGATGTTTTTTGACCATAGTTTGGCTGCTCTCAGTGTTTATTTTGGAGCTGGGAACTATACCCAAAAGGAGAGCGGTGTTTTTACTGCCCAGCGGGAGGCTGAGCCTGCGAATCAGATCTGATCTGACTCACCACTGTAGGAGAGAAAACAAGCACATCCTGAGCCTCCATCCAAATGCAGAGTCCTTACCTAAACCCCCAGCCCCAGGGAACTCCAAGAGCTGGAGTTTGGCAATCCTTGAGTCTCTAAAGCTTTATCCAGAGACTTGTTCCCATGCAGTCACATTTTCAGTGAGAAGGCTTCCTGTAGCAATAGGGGATGGTAAGAATCACTGTGATTTTGCATAATTCTACCTAGTTTGAAGTAAGGTGCTTTTTTTGTAAACCACTCTGTTCCTCTTCTTGTTTATTGTGTTTAAAATACAGTTCTGGTTTGTAATCCTTTTTAATTTTCCTAACTCATGAAAGCATATATTGAAGGATGTAACGTGTATGATGACTGATCTTGCTAGGAATCATCCATATCTAAGTCAGACCTACAACAGAGCAAAATAGCTCCAGTGGAAGTCATTGATGCTGACTCACAGCAAAGGAACCAGTCAGGGTTGTGCCTCCTGGCTGTCAGGCCCTGACAGGCTGGGGGTGAGGTTAAATTAGAAAATCTTAGTCCTAACTTCTGTGCTGGCTGCTCTTTGTGCCAAAGCAGTTTCAAATCTAAATATGAAAATCACTATAAAATCGATAGTATATTGATACTGTTGAGCACAGATAATGTTGACTTTGAATGCTAAACCTATTCACTTTTCACTGTTGAGAAAAATGATACTCAGAGAGAACTGAAATAGGGCTTAACTGAAGGTTACATGGAAGCTATGAAGGGGGCTCCAAGGGAAGTGCTACATTTTCCCCTCTGTTATGGACAAAGGGGAATGAAGGGAGCACCAAGATTAGCAGGAAGTCATATTTAAAGCTGGAGACAAAAGATAAAATTTGTCTGAAAACCAAGTCTCTAGTCAGCAGTACTAATAAAATGCCAGGTTCCTTAAAAATAAGAAAGAGTTGCTAATTTAAAAAAAAAATTAAATCTCTGTTTTTATTGCAACATTTAGTCTTTCACTCTCCTAAATATTGAAGCGCAAAAGTTGCATGTCAGTGGACAATCTCTCCACCTACAATTAAAAGGGTAGGTTGGTTCCAAGGTGTGATATGATAGACACGTGTAATACTGTATAATATTGCACAGGGGCTATTTTATCTTTCTAAGAACCATACTGTACAATACTGAACTAGTTTTGCTAGTCCCTCTGATGGATACAAAGTGCAAAGTGGTATCTGTATGGCCCTATGGAAGTATAACATCACATTCTTCTAGCTTATACAAGTTTAATGGCACTGAATTAGCATGGGCTGCCCTTTGGTGCTAATTCTTTCTGCACTCAGGGGGTTAAAGGAGCTTCATACTATCCAGATGTTCAGTGGCTCCTGCAAATGAAAGATTAGCAATTTTTGCAACTGCTGCTCTTTCTTCTGCTCCCTTTTTAAAGCTGATATTTTCCTTAAGAACTTGCTTAGTATCTGAGTCAGAGGAATCTCTTCCCTCAGGTAAATCAATCAATAGGCTGCACAAGAAAAGGAACAAAATGTAGGGGAGGTAGGCCTGAGTTGTATTAATTTGTTTACAGGAATTGCCTTCCAGGGACCAATATATTCATCCCAGGGTTTCATTTTCCTCTGTGAAATAGGAATCAAACACAGCATTATTTCAGGGTATCAAAATAAAATAATAAAAAGTAGCTCAAAGTTCTTCAAAATCCCCCATATTTTTAGTGTTAGTCAATAAGTGTGCCTATTAATTTTTCAGCTTAGACTATAGACAAATTGTACAGGTACCAGAAATACAGCTCTTTATTCCCACCTGCCACCAACAAGGCATCCTGGAGTGAAATAGGAAAAGTAGCCAAAATTCATTTCAATAAACAAATACCAGCTTCATATCTTCTAAGCCTGTCTTATGTACACGTAGGTTTACTGAGGTTCCTGCTGCTGCAAGAGCTGCTCAAGCATGGAATAAGTAGAGTTCCAATGAGACAAAACCTTCTGCCTCATCTGGCATTTTAAAACTTGTTTTCTTGCTACAGCTCAGCTAGAATTTTTCTAACCTTAACAGAATTGCTAGATTTCACATCTTGCTCTAAAATGTTCTTTTCCAGTGCTCCTGTTATGGCACAGGAAGCAAGGAATTGTCTGAGGCAGAAAGCGATGTCAGATGTGTGTTACTAGCGCCGTGACTGTGCTCTGTGAAACCTCCCTAATGAAGACATGCACCAAGCTGCTCTTGGTGCTCTTCCTCTGCCTTTTGTGAAGCCCAGACATGCACTGTGCCCGGGAACAAGCTCCTTCTCATATAGCTCAACCAACTTCCACACAAAGAAAACTAGGTGGAGATAGCAGCACCTTATATTAGTTAAGCCGATTTGGGGCCATGCTGGCAACTAGTTATTTCAAGAAAGTACTGGCATAAACTTATGACTACTTGAATTAATTGCTTATTTTATTTAATAGGCACTGATGTGTTTGTTTGGTGTTGATCCTCAGCATACTGAGGGCACTTCCAGCCTTTCCATACCCAGCCTCCCCCAGGGCCACCCCTAGGCATGCCCATTGCCAAAACAGTGAGGATCCTAGATATCATAATCCCCCAATCTACAACGGGCAGAGAACATTTTGGGAGCACTGAGCAGGATAAAAGGAATGAGACACTTTGAGGGAAAAGGTTCTTCCACAGCAGAGGACTCCACAGCTATGGACTTGCAATGATTCCAGCGTGGCCCATCAGGGGTGCACCACTGCAGCCTGAGACACAGACAGGCTGTAAATGGATCGGGACCAGCATGGTCCATAAGCAGGCTGGGCCATGGTGCACATGAACCGGGTCACCACACACTTACCCAGCATTGCTCCAGGAGTAGAGGTCATTGGCAGGGAGACAGCTGTGCACTGAGGACTCAAAGCTACAGTAGCTGCAAAACAAGGAAAGAGAGGGGGAGAAAGAAAAGCAGAGGGAAATAAATACGAAAAAAGGACCTTCAATCAATATCACCAGTGTAAGGATCTCAAGGGATGGAAGAGCTGATTCTCTAGGACTTCTCCTGAACTCTTGTTCCCTGTGAAACATCTTTCCTATGTTAGTGGCTAGCTGTGCTTATAAATTTTGAAGAGATACATAGAATTTTATTGTTATGTGCTCTGTTTAGCAGCAATATTTATTGCAGGTCAGATTTAGGATCAGGCATGGTCCAGCTGCAGACACTTGACCCTTGTAAGCAAATGTTTGATTTTAACTCTATATTCCCATTTAGCAAAAGTATTTTTTCAGCAAGAGGAGGGCTAAACCTTAGCATGTTTCTTTCTCTAACATGACAGATCCGGAAAGCTGCTTTTGTAAACCTCAGGTTTTGGGAAGGTGCAGGGAGCTCCAGTGACTGGTTAAGAGTCTCTTACCATGCCAGCAGACACAGCAGTTTGTAGATGTGGCAGGAAAGAGTTACAGCAAAGGGAGCAGGGAGCAATGGAGAAAGTTAATTATCAGATCGAAGAATCCCACTCTTGAAAACTAATAGCATTACCTCTGTGTTTGTAGGACCTACAAACTCAATCAGAGCATAGCAAGTGGGAGAGTTCTCTACCTGGCACCACAGCCTAATTTGGGAATTGTGCAGAGCAGTGATGAGAGGCAGGTATTTGGAGGGCACTGAATCAGCAGCGATGACAAACTCACCACAGAGACTTTGCTAATCTATCAGACCAGAGCTGCTGTTGGCCAAGCAGCTAGATCCAATCCAAAGCCCTGTGGGTTGTCCCCAGTAGAGTGAGAAAATCATGATGATCTACTATCTTGGATATAGTTCTTTTTATTTTACAGAAATACATGAAGCCTTGCTTCCCAGAGCATGGGCAGAGAACCAGACAACAGGAGCCTGTTTCACTTTTTATGGCTCCTGGCTTCTTCCAGTCAGCATTCAGTCCCCAAACTCTCTCTCCAGGTAGCTGTTTTGTTTCAGGGCCACATTAGTAGTACTCTTGCATCTGTCTTGTTTTACCTCACTGACTCTTCCCTCAGTCGCTCTGGTCTTTCTGCTATTTCTTGGAGACACTGAATTACAGACCAGTGTATCAGCCCATGGTTTGCTGTGCCAGCCACCAGGGACATAGATTGTTTTGTAGCTAATGTGGGGTTTGTGCAAGTTCTACTTACTTTTTGTGTTGGGAAATGGTTCCTTTTTGATCAGTTTCCCGACACAACAAAAGTATATTTGTGGTTTTCTACAGCCATCTGAGAAGAAGGTGAAAGACTTCTCTCATCACCTGAAATTCAGCCCATCTTGTGAGAATAGTCTAAAAGTCTGCATGTTCACTAAAACATTTGTTTTTGCCAGATGTCCAGTGAAACACCCTCGCCCTGCAGGAAAAAGTACTTGAGCCTCAAGCCAGTGTCAAGGGATGACATTATATCCACCCCTACCTTGCAGGCTCCAAACGCAAATCAAATGTTTGCAAGAGTGAATGTTCCCTCTGAAACACCAGATACAGTGCGACCTCTGTCCCATAGAACCAGCCTGTGCAATTCAGAAAATATCTCAGGACAATCAAATTCTACAAGGTAGTCGTGGTCACCGGAAAACATCACAGCTTCACCTCTTCCCCACTGCTTCCTTCCTCTGCACGATGGGGACACTGCTTTCTCTCTCTGACACTCTCTGCCTTTTTATATCTCCCTTCTGTCACTCAGATCAGCCACAATCCCACAGCACACTGTGTTCCTCGTGTCTAGTTGGCTTCCTTGAGTCTGGCTGGCCTTGGATCACACTGTCCAAGGCTTAAAACAACATCGCTGGACACCTCAGGGCAGGAACAGCATCTCTGTCACATCACAGGAGTTACTGTAATTTAGGCAATAAAAATGAGAATACCCGTAAGAAAAGTCACCTTGGCTGTCCAGCTCCTTCTCTCCTTGAACTCCAGTGGCTTCTTGGCTTTTGAAATAATGTAGCACAGAAAGCCGGTCTCCCAGGCACTGAGTTTCTTCTGCTGGGCTCTAGCCAGCTGCTCTCTTTGCCTGCCTTCTCTCTTCATTGACAATTTATTGGCTGGCCTACACCTGCTTTTTTTTTTCCTCTTAAATTTTCTCTTTTCTGGGCAATCCTTGTACTTGACTCAGCTGGCAGTATATTTCCTCGGTACTTGAGTGAGAGCGTGTCGGCTGCGAGGGGAAAGAAGAGATGTCCCTCCCTGAACCTGCCACAGCCGCGCCTGTTAACATCAAAATACAGTGTGCTTGGGAAATGAAGCTGCTCTTCCATTTCAGCGCTGCCTCCTGCTTGTACCTTTATACTTGGTTTATTTGGATCATCTCAGAAGGCTCTGGAGGATGGTCTCAAACATCCCTGACTCCCACCTCACCTCTCCTTGCTCTAGGCTCAGAGCTTAGTTTCCCTATTCCCCCTTTCAGTTGCTGTGCCCAGTGCCTCCCATGGGTATTCGTTTCTATGCTCAGCTTCTGAAAGCATGTTTAAAATCACTTTACATTTAAATTAGCTAAGGGCCTTAATGTTTGGATTATGACTAAAGAGCAAGTGGGTTGTAACTCTTTCCTCTCCACTGAAATTTAACATCTAGATTAAGGAAGGTTGAAATTTTTCCCTCTCCAGCTCAGCCTTCATCCTTTCTCCCGGCAAGTCCTCATGTCTAGGAATAGAGGACACTTCTTCCACTCGTAGGAATAAACAGCCTGTCCGTGCTTGGGACTAATCGGGACTGGCCACAGGATGTCACTATTACTCCACAAACATATGGAGAGTGAGGTGTTTGTTTACAGAAGGCCAGGGTCTGAGCTTCAGCTGTCTGCAGCTCAGATTTCACCAGCCTGCTCAGCTCTGGGTTGGAACTTGAGGAGACACATCCCGATGCTCCTCAACAGAGCCACAATCCCGTGCAGAATTTGGCGAGGTGCATTAAGACACAACTGGCTTGTGCATGAGCATGTGCACACATCAGGTTCAGTTTGTCTTAACTTTACACAGCCCTTGGATTTCACCTTGGATATGGGATTCAAAAGCCTGAAGTGAGCCAAGAACTGCCTGTTTCAAGCCAAAATCACATTAAGCCTCTGAGTATCAAATGGTCCCCTGTAAAACCTTAAATCAGACCAGGTCCCCTCCAACTCAGACAAGGCTCGTAAAACTTGGGGTAAAATTCAGTTTCAAGTTCATAACAAAACCCAAAGGCAGGTTTCAGGTTTGCATTTGGATTTTGCTCTGAATGTTTGTGTAGCTCTGCTCAATGCAAGGTCACAGGCACAGGGTGGGGGAATGGCTTTTTAAATGTTTCCATTCTCCAAAACAGAGATAAACACATGGCTGTGAGCTGGTGCAACCATGGGGTGAAAATTAAAATGCAGCAGTAGATAGAAATGTCCATTCAGGAGAAGTAAACCTTGAGAAGTAGAGGCAGAAACCAGACTAAGTAAAATGGTCAAAAGAAAACATCCCTATCCTGGAAGCTGACTATCAGTGTGTCAGCATAAGGACTCTTACCTCTTCAACACCTTGTCCTTTCTTTCTTACTCCTTGAAATGTATGAGCTGCTGTACCTCAGATCTGATGTCTTGGGGAATCTCCAGCCAAATCCCTCCCAGGCCAGTAAATTTTCTATTCACATCTTGCTCACAAAGCACCCCAGTTCACAAAAATATGTCTTTTGATTATGTATTATCCTTGATTGGTTGGGTTCTGAGAACTTATTCCATGTTTACACCTCACTATATTGAATTTGAGTGGTTTGTGGTTAGTGGTACCATTTTTTTTTTCTGGGGAAGCATTTTATTATTTGCAAAAAAACCCCATATGTATGTACAAATGCTATTATGTTCTTAATTTGTGCCTTTTATTTGCTACCTTTTTGGTAGCAGTGGGCTTAATTTTTACCCTTTGGATAATGAGGTAGGTGAAATACCAGGGGTAGTCATATCCTATTCCTATATAAAACAGGATTGTTTTTCTCAGTATTGGTTCGGGAATGCCTGTTTTGCAGGGCTAGTGCCATCATGGGTAATAGGCAGCAGGTGACTCAGGTGGAAGAGAGACCTCAACAGAAGATCATTTTAGACAGACCTGTCTTAACATATCCTACCAGGGCAGATTTCATGAAGGTTAGGCACATTATTTTGGGAACCAAACTTCACTGGTTTGACCACAGTGGGCTAAGATAAGCTGGACAAAAACTATTAGAAAAATCTGGTAGAGGATTTCTTCAGGTTCTGTGGAACAGAAATATAAAAACCTATAAAATTGGAGAGTTTCTACCTTAGCAGAGGTGAAGAGTTTCCATATCTTATTTTGTGTTTTTCTGTAGTCTTAATGCCCCCTCTCCCTCACCAAGTCCCATGGGCTTTAACAATAAACCTCAGGCCTTGGCATTTGCTCCATCTCACTGTTTAACTTGAAATACTCTAGACTGGGACTTTGCTTGGTTATCTGGTGCTTCTTGTGCTGTCTCCTGCCACCAAAAGATAGAAGGAAACATCGTTCAACTAGAAGACTTCCCTTCCAATTCCAGCTTCCAGCAAAAAACCAATGGACCAGAAAGGTGACTGCTGCCTCTAGGGAGGAACTGCTACTGGCAGAATTACAGCTGTCCACCTGAAGTTGAGTGTGAGCAAGCTTCTGTTTTAACCTCCCCTCTCTGTGTTGCTTTCTGTGTCTGCTTAGGCACAGAAGTTGAGTTATCAAAACAGCTACAGCAGGTGAGAAACCTCTAGCTAGGTTGGTCCAAAGGTACACAGTTAATGAGTTGATGAAAGCAGCTGTTGATGCATTTAACAAGGTAGATAAGAGCTTTGTATTTTTCATGTTATTAAGTCTAGAAAAGAATTCGTAAAAAAGAACTGGCTGCCTGGCTAGTTTCATTTGCACAGAAACAGCAGAAGTGGCATACCTTGCCCTTAGAGCTGGGTAAAAAACTAGCTGCCAAATACCTGTGCTGAACTGCCATGGCTGCATTACTAACACCACTGGAGACAGACAGCTTAAAGCCAAATGGAATATGTCTCATGATCTGTCTTTTCATGTCCTCAGCATACCTTGTCCTCGCTCCCCAGAGGATGCAGTGCTACAGGTCCATACAAATGGTAGTTTCAGTACCCCCTGCTCTAGTACCAGTTTAGTGCTGACAGCAGGAGGGTTCCAGCTTCCACAGCATTTTTTCCAGCCCTCCCTTCAGCTGATGGCACATCCCTACAGGGAGGTAGGCACACAGCATGTGCTCATCCCACAGCACACATTCTCTGTGCAGATATGGAAGGTCAAGGCAGGCAGCACAAAGCCATTTGGGACACAGGCTAGCTCGTATTTCCACTGTTTAAGAAAATTAGTTGTAGACATACCTGTGATTCAGGTAGTAAGGCAGATCTATGTCATGTCTCATTGTTATCAGACAGTAATAAATTATTCTGAAGCTGCTATCATGGGGTGAGGAGTTACATCACCTGATCAGATCAGAGCACCATCGGTGTAATACACAAGCCCAGTTTTGTGTTTATCTCTCATTCTCTGATGCAAGTACTTCCTGTAACAAGGATGCTCATCTAAGATACGTGATACCCAGCTCTTTATCTATGTTTTGCATTTAATGCCACGTCCCTTGTAACAGAGTTGCAGCTCTCAGAGCAACAAAGACAAGTGGATGCATCCAACAACTCCATGCCCTTTCTGTCTGTCCAGTTGCACTGATGATTCTGCCAACCTGGATCAGACTCAGAAGTCATAATTTGCATTACTTACTTTTGTTATTCCTACCTACATCACACAAAGATCTCAGCGTACATCAGCATATCAAGTTGCTTCTGAGGCCTTATTCCTCCAGAGGCAAGCATGGCAGTTCAGAAATCACTGCACTGAAGCCAGCTGGGTAGAGCAGAGCTATAAAGAAAATTAGACTTGTATTCCTTCTGCAGTAATTGCTGATGTACACTAGGTATTTTATGTTGTGCCTTTAGACACGTGCCACAATATTTGAGTTAAATGTCTTCTTTCTTCTATTTTGTCTATTTTAGACCTCTCTCTGTGTTTTACACCTTCAAACTGCCATACAGATACTAATGTGCATTTGTTTGTTTGCATCCTAGAGGTCAATAAGGAATAAGGACACCTGACAAATATGGTACTCTCTGTCCTGTCTTTTTTGGCTTTGGGACAAGCAGAGCTGCTTTGAGGTACCAGAAGAAAGCACAGCAAGGTTTTTTTAAATCAGGCTGAATGCACAAATGGTTAGAGTGCTTTCGGGTGGCACTTCAGCATGTCAGAGTTGAATTGATTTTATTTAGTTTAGCCATTCAAATCACAAAATGGGTTAAATTCAAATGTAATAATTTTACGATGCATCCACTAGATGGTAGCCTATCCTTATCCTTGCCATTTCCTAATTCCATAAAGACATTTTATACAATGACCAATGATCCATTCCATCTCAAGAAATCTCATTGTGTATATTCCTGCTCTCAAGAAGATACTTGCCCAGTGGAACACAGCACATGAGCAGGGAAATGCACCTCATACAAATTCTTCCTTCTCAGAAATGCATTTGCCCACAGTCCCAGTTCAGATCTGGTGCAGGTTTTAGTGACTCTCAAGAAGTATCTAAGCAGTATAAAACTACATGATCCTGGCATCTGCAGTTACATTTTTATTATTTCAAATTCTGAGCAGACATTCACATTGGTCAAAAATGGTGTTCCTGCTTACACTGGCACCTAAAATTATTATATTTTCTAATCTTAAAAAGGCTTATCTATGGCATGATTAGCCTTTTACTAAAGGTCAGATTCTGTACAGACAGTCAAAGAGGTTTTTCTGCATAACATTTTGGAAGGAGGTAATCAATAGTGGGTCAATGTATAAGTCTTCCTCTGAACCTTCCTGAAAAAGATCAGGATAATCATGAATTTTTGTGCCTCCTAAGCAAAACACATTTCTTTGATCTATTTTTTGCCTAATACATATAAGAAAGGAGAGAGAGAAAGGGAGAAACATACATTATTACGAAGTATCATCCCTCTTCACAATGGTATCTGTGTACCAACAAAGATAAATACAATCACTGAGGACTTTAAAGGAGAATTGAAAACAAAAATTACAGTGTTTTGTGCTGTGTGTGGCATAAACTGGTTGAAATAAAAGCATGCCACACAGCAGCTTTTCTGCTGTGCATGCCTCTAATCTCAATCCTCGCAGTGCTGCCAGGTAGGAGGGCACAGAGAGCAGCAGGTGTTTGACAGATATTTCACTTTAATGGCATTATATCAACATGCCACAAAATGTCACACTTGCCTTTAATTAGCTGCATAAGCATTTTATGCTCATATACATATACACATATATACTATATATACTTATAAATATAAATATATTTCCAGCAATTCTACTCCAAGCTGGTTTCACCAGCCCCTGTAAGGGACTCCAGATGTGTCTGAAGATCAGCACTCACCAAGGCAGTTGACAGACTCAGAGGCTGAGGTTGAAGGCATTCAGG
Organism: Geospiza fortis; assembly: GCF_000277835.1. Classification (NCBI taxonomy): domain Eukaryota; kingdom Metazoa; phylum Chordata; class Aves; order Passeriformes; family Thraupidae; genus Geospiza; species Geospiza fortis. The sequence goes on along the minus strand of NW_005054305.1, from coordinate 2,985,675 downwards.
TGAAAACCTGGGACAGGAGACATCTCAGAGAGCCAGCGTGAGCCCTGACTTCTGTCCAGCACAGGGAGGTGACCATCAACCATTGCAGTGTGGCACAGATTGCAGGCTATTCTTAGCCTCAAAAACACCCTGACTCGATACAAGGATATTTCCAGTGCTTTTGTGTTGTGAACTTCTCTACTAAAACTTTTTAAAAAAATAATAAAATCAACACAAGCCTGGTTGGTAGGATTCCTGTGTGCAGATCTGGAAGTACATTTACACCCTAAATTGTTTTTACTCAGCAACTGAAAATGCTTCCCTAGTTTCTGCATCTCATTTGTATGATACACGGCAGTTAATAGAACACTTAGGAGAGTTATTAAAAATGCTCATTCCATACCATCTTTGCCATTTTTATATTATACCAAGGGGAGTGAAGCTCACTAATGCAATACTAAAGCCCTTCAGAGTTCTTACTACGGTACTTTTCCTGCTTGGTTCATGTACCATGAGTTCATATAATGTGGTCTGAAGGAAAAGGGAGGAAATATTAAAAGGAAAGTCTCCGCTGACTTACATTTGTGCTTGGTCATTCAGTCAAGACCAGGTAGAAAGGAAGCTGACCAGAAGCACATGGCATTTTTCAGCCTATTTTCAATCCATTATCACAGAGGAGCCACAAGCATTGCTGAGAGGCTCAGCTTTGGGCAGCCCTGGGTCTATGTTGGAGCTGGCTGGACCTGGGTCTGCCCCTCATGGCAGCAGCTCCTGGTCTCATCTCACAGAAACCAATCCTGCAGCTGCCCTGCTACCAAAACCTTGCTGCATAAACCAAATGCATTTATTTCTTCATCACATAAAAAAAACCCTCCACATACCTCTACATTTGGGATTATTATAGTGGCTCACCCTACCAGACTAAAAAGATGCCTCGTTCTTCTCCTCTGATGCAGGCCTTATTGCTATTGCTAGATAATTCACAGTCTGGAGGACTGTCTCCTTCATATCCTACATCCCCTGCCAGACATATCAAAATCCCAGAAGAAAATAAAACGGGGAAATGCAGCCAATTGCAAAATGTGCTCATCAGTTGTTAAATTTTAAGTGCTAATATCTGACACAAAAAAATGGAGGGCTGTGTAGTGTGATTTCAGGCATTTTGTACTGGCACAGGAAGAGTGCAAACACGCTGATGTTTAAGGAGAAGTCCCCAGGCAGCACTGTTGATCATTTAATGTAAAGAACTGCTCAGAATTTAATTGCCATTAAACGAAAAATAGGTGAGCACTATCCTGATTTTTAAAGAGAGAAAAAGAAAGTAGATATTACATAGTCCCACAATAAACATCAATAATGCTCATGCTGCAGCTACAGCATTTTACACACCCAGTTTTGGAAAGGATACAGCAGAGGCAGGAAACAAGATGAATAGGAGCCTGATATCATTTTGGTATGAAAGGAACCAAAGAGAATGGGACAATTTAGCACAGAGGGATGAATAGGAACAGGCGAACTGCTGTACTTAGTGTGTTATAAAGTAGGAAAATGAGATGCTCATAGTTATCACAGACTACATTAAATTATTCTGAAAGCCTGGTAAAAGTAAATCCCTTCTACATACCCTACAACTAGTCTTGTTGTATCAGATAATGTCAATCTTAAGCCCTAGTATGATCCAAAAGAACATGCTTCAGAAAGTCCAGCTCCTGATCTGAATCTGGATTTTATAGCTAGAATGAACTTGAATGTATCTGTTAAAAAGCATTGCCGTGTCAAAAAGAGAATATATGTTGCAGAAATAAGCATTCACAAATGACATCTGTATTTCATGTTTATCTGCTTCTCTGCACTATACATGAAGGTCACAGTTCCCACTTAACATGGCAACACTTATCAAAGTCTGGAGAGAGAATGCCATTTCAAAGGAAACATTTTCTCTTGACAGTTACAGTGGCTATAGAACAAGCTGCAAATAGTTCAAGACCTATTTGCCTAAGAAGGTCCTTAGGAGTAGAACCTGTTCTTTAAATTTATATCTTATTTAATCCAAAATACTGTAGAAGGGTCAGCAAGGCCAACCCTGATAAGTAGGAGCAGCAGTAGCAGCAGTGCAGGGTGGACAGCTGCATCCCCATGCTCAGTGGATGCCATTGGTCACACCCAGCAGAACCAACACCAACAAAAATGTTCGCCTTTCTAAGACAGAAGACCCTTCCTCGTGTGACCTTCCAGCCCAGTGCTGCTATGTTAGCAGGACTGCGCAGGAACATCCTCCCAGCAGAGTAAATTGCCAAAGGTGGAATGCAACCAGTGGCTTGGATTAGTGATCCACGCAGTGGGGCAAAAGCAAATCCCCAGGGCAGATGAGCTGAGATCTATGAGGCCTTCAAACTGGGTCAGGATGGTTTATTGGTAAGGCAGGTCAGTCAACTTGAAATTCAATTTGATTTGCGCTCTCTTAAACACTTTACATTCAGACAGTTGTTAGCTCCATAAGCAGAAGGTGAGTTTCATTTAATAAAAATAATTTACAAAATATTTTCCTGCAACATGAAAGCTTGAAAGAAACTAGTTTCTACCCTAGTCCTTAGATATAGAAGCTTTCACCAGTTGTTCATATAGTATGAAGGGTGAACATTCCAGCATCACGGGCAAGAGGATTTTTAAGGTAGCTTTTGATCCTTGGGGGGCTAATGATCATTAAATAATGACATATAAACCCAAACCACATTGTGCTGAATAATCTTTCTGCAACCAGGCAGTTACATTCACATAACACAGTGATGTGACTCATTGATTACATTATAGGCTAAGCCACAGCTATTTAATTAATTTCTGTTGAAGTCTACTGGGTAATGTGCTGAGGAGTGCTCTGCAGGAAGCACTCTGGCAGCTACTATATGTTGACTTCAGGGCCGATAACTCTGATAGTGACCAGCAGCAGTTCCCCAGGAGACTGGGATAATGTGAGAAGATACAGGACTTCTTCAGGACATCTCATGTCTTGGGGCAATCTGGGTGAGATTTACTCATGGCCCAAATCAAATTAGAAATCTGCTGTTGGGGTATCTCTGGTTTCAGCACTCACATCTTCTGCCTCCAGCGGTTCCTCACATTCCCTGCTTGTCTGTTTCTCTTCACATTCTTTCCTCACTTCCTGTTCCCACCAAAGTGTGGAAGTGCTACTCCATAGAGCACCTTGTTATATACATTCCCATGCTACAGGTGAGGAGGTGCTGCCCTGTAGTGAAGGTCCCTCAGCATGGGCAAGCACCTTGATTCAATCAATTACAGCAAGATTTATTAACCAAAGTTGTCCAAAAATCCATGCAGGGTTTTTGTGCTGCAGCTATTTGTGCCAAAATCCCACATTTGGATCATCCAGTCACAGCCTTCAAATCTTTCAGTAGTTTTCATTAGAATTGTCTACATCTTCAGTTTTAATTTCATTAAGAGCCTGGAAGGGCTGCCCTTGAGCTCTGTACTCCTGACAGAGCTGAGCAGCTTGGCACCAATTTCATACATCCACCTGGCTATTTCTCATGGAGCAGACACCCATTCCCACCTCACCTTTTTGTGTGACTCAACTTAAAAAGAGGTCTGAGTGCCAGTCAGCGAAGTGAACACTTCATAAAGGGCGCTGGAAGAGGAGTATGGTTAGTAAGGGTACCAGTGCTACCCTGTGCTACTTTTCCAAGATGTTATCAGAGGGAGATAGAGGAATAATATATCCCTTCCTCTGCTGAAGAAACCTGGGAAGCAGCCTGGAAACAACTATGTGATGGCCGAGGGATGGAGGATAGGAGAACTCTTTTCCTCCTGGGAAAATTGTCTCAGTGTGGGGTAACTATGTATGAAAGAGGTCTCAGAGAGACAGAAAAATCATAATTTTAGGTATCATTCAGTGAGGGATTGCTTCGAATTCAGGACATTCTTCCAGCAAAAAACCTCACCTGTTGAATGTTTGGATAAGATGCATCCTGTGCAAAAGGCAACATTCACTGCAGGATGGGGAAGGAACAGATATGCACACCACCATGCAGAGGGTACTGCACCAGGTGGTAAAAATCACCATTCAAACCATCTAAGGCAGCCAAGGAAATAGCAGGCAGATTGTCCCCAGGGATCTGAGCAGGACAGTGTCTGTGCTGCACAAGAGGGAGGAGGTTCTCACTGGTCTGTAGAGAGGTTCCAGTGCTCCATTGCAGGGGAAAGTTGAGGGTTTGGACCTGTTACTGTGTGAATTGGTTTTTGTGGCACAAAGTAGAGTTCCTACATCCTGGAGGGGGTTGGACACCACCCTGGCACCTCTTGAACAGTGAACAGCTCTGCTGGGCCACTGCTAACCCCATTCTGCCCCTGGGGAAGCGCAGGACACCAAACCCAGGGCTGCACACCTAATCCAGACCTAAGGACTGGGGGTGCCAAGGAAAAGCATGTTACTGGAGAGAGAGCCCTGCTGTGCTGGCCCACCAGGAGCTCAGCTGCTTTGGACCCTCCCTGGGAGATATTTGGATAGTAAAAAGACTTACCATCACAGGTTCTGAAAATTGGTGTTTGGGCTGAAAGCTGTGTGCATGAATCCTGAGGAGCTTCCCATGTCCTGGACATGTAGAAGCTCTGGGGTGGAGCTGGATCCTGAATCTCAAGCTGGAATGACTGAACCACTTTTCTTCTTTCTCAACTCACTGGAGACAAGAGTTTCAGACTCTTGTCATTTAAGTGTTTCAGACTCTTGTCATTGTCAAATGACTTTCAGACTTGTCATTTAGTGCTCAGGCAGCCCCTGAGTTGTCATAGATTTAATTCAGGTACACTGATAGTCCACAGAATAAATTGCATCAAACATCCAGGGCTACTGAGGGAAGGTAGCTGCCCTTTATTCACGTTTTTATACAAAAAAAAAAAGAATTTGTTTTTTTCCATTCTTTAGGAGCAAAAAAAAAAAGGTCAATTTTTATCTGTTAAGTTTTCCTTCTTGATTTTTAAAGTGATTTTAAATGGATTATGCGGGCTCCATCCCAGGCATGCCATAATTCCTCTGTCAATGACCAACTTACAGCCAGGGCATTTATTCAGGAACTTTTCACATACATTCATTTTTAAATACATAAATGAATAATCTCAGAAGCAGCAGAACTCAGTATTAGTAGCTGAAATACACTTGCATATTTCTGAAGTTCACAGTCCCATTGCCTGAGGAAAGAGCAAGAGAGTGTGAAACATTTTAAAATGGCTGAGAAATACTGAATTGGTTGGAAAAGCTCCCTCTCCCCCTTTGGTACCAGCTTGTGCTGTGACAGCATCCAGCAGAGCTTGGCTTTGGTACCAGAATGGCATTAAAAAGTGATTGCTACAAAGGTGACCAGCTTGACATATGGACTTACATTGTGGAGATTTTTTTCCTCCGGACACGAAAGAAAAGAGGAACCCTTAACTGAAGCAAACTGAAATGAAGAGGCCATGGTCCATGGTCTAGGCCAGTTTGGAAAAAAGAACATGACTAAAAGCCATGTGGTGTGAGAGGCCCCCTTTTATATTCACTTATCACCAGCTACATAATGACTAGTTAAATCCTCATGGGGGAAATGAACACATAGATTTTTTTTTCTGACAGCTGAAGTGAAATTTTATTGATTTGACAGCTTTTCAGATAAATCACATACAGGTCTAGAATGCAAGATTTCCGTGACAAAAACTACAGTTTGAAAGAAACCCAAACAACTCCATCAATAGCAACTGATAGAGCTGAATATCCAGAGGGAATGTATAAAGTGGTTAAAAGCTTTTGGGGTTTTGCGGGGAGCAGGTGGAGGCGGGGTCAGAAGATTGCATGATTGCCTGTAAGGAACATGTGATAAATGTAGATTTCAAAATGCCTCTAAATTTGATTGTACACAGAAGTCAGCTGGAAACAAAGAATTGGAGCATTTCTAAAATTTAAATATTTTATTTCAGCAACAAGTATTTGCTTGTCTGACCAAAAGGGAGAAGTGGAGTGGCGCAAGATTGCCTATAAATATTTGGAAGAGAGTCTGAAAATAAGTTCTGGGGGTGTCAGTATGGAGATTTGTAAGTTTTGTAGGACACTGTGGCAGGCCCAGCCCAGGCGAGGCACAGTGGAATGGAGAAGATAGGTCCTACATGGAAGAGCTTACACTGACCAGCTGGGTTTGAGACTCCTTTTTCTTTGCTATTTGGCCTCATAATGTCTAAAAATGCATAAACCAGTTCCACTGTTACTATTATCAGAATAGTACCATAATTTACTCTTTGATCTACAATTTTCACTTCATGACTGCTCCAAGAAGTGATGCTGAGGTGGAGTAGCAGGCAGAGTCTCTTGCAGAGTGCTTCTTCCCTGGAGCAGGACGTGTGTGACTGGAAGCCAGAGCCAGTTCCCCAGTCTGCTCCCCAGGGCAGACAGTTTAAACAGACCTTGTGTATGAAATCAAATAACAGTTTTAGGAAGCTGAAAGTAGATCATGTCTCTCGGTTCATTAGCTCTAGTCCACAGCTCTCTCAGATACTACTGCCTGAAAAGCCCTTCCAGAAGCTCATCAAGTGTCATCTTCCAGTCTGATAGGATTTTTTGCTTCATTGTTAAAGAGCTGATCCAGGACCTATTTTTCCTAAAACCCTTTTTTGTATATGTATATGCTTAACTCCCTCCCAGCTTTCATTTTCTGAGCATGAGAAAGTCAAAATCTTCCAGTATTTTCTATTGCAAAGAGCTCCCACACTCTTCATGCCATCATAGCATCAGTTCACAAGATGTTTTTTAAGCTAAGTTCATCCTTCTTGAATTGGGATGACCCAAAATGTGTGCAACATTGAAGTTTAAAACCTTTTCACTATTTATAAGAACTTGTTAATAAATAGCAGTTTACCCAACAGATGATTTGACAGGGAAGACAAGATATGCTGTCAGCTCCCAAAGGCTCTTAAGTCATTTCTTGCTCTAAAAAACACAACCAAGAATATGTGGCAAGACCATTGGTGTGTAAATAATTACAACACCTTCACTGCTGAGCCTTTGAGTTTGCATTTTTGGTTAGGCTGATTGCTCATTGAAAAGGGAATATATGGGCTTATTTCTGGAGAGGTAATGCATTCAATGACAGTTCTGAACTCATGGACACATTCCCTTGATCTCTTTTTAGTTTAACCCGTAAACAGATTAGTTTTCTATTACGATCACGTTTGATTATCTGTCAATATATGCATTTGATACTGATTTGATTCAACAGTATGCTGACCATGAAAAACTATTAATTATGACCATATTTTTTAGGATAACATTAATTAGCCTTCATGGTAAATCAAGACCTCCTGTCCAGTAGTGCCACAGTGGCACTGTCTCAAAGGTAGTATTAACTTACAAGTGATAACACAGAAATGCTGTCCATCTAGTATGTGGTCTCTAAGCAGGGAACCAAACAACAAACTATTCCAAGCTTGTTTGTGTATTATATAAATGATGATTTTACCCTTCAGTTGCTTTTTCATGTGTATTCCATCCTTGCTTTCTCTCCTTGCATTTTGAGATGCTTTGGGCACAACAAATGGCATCAGCGAGTAATTTGGCCCAACAGCTGTTTAACTGTAGAGCAAAACTGTCAATATGGGGATGCAAGAGCCACACTATTCATCTCTCATTTTATGTAGCATATTTTGTTCTGTTTGCATTTTGGTTTAGTCTGATTCAAAGCACAAAACCACTAAGATCTGGTATAAGCCACAATTTACCCTTTTCAATCAGCAACAAGTACCTTTTTCTCTAAAAATATGCAGCTGGATATTTTTATAATTTTCTGCCAAACTTTTTGTTATTTTGGATTGTGGTTTTTCATGAGCAAATAATTTGGGGCACATTGGTCTTCTCCTTCTTCCTTCTTGAAATACTGTGGAAGGTTGTTGGCATTTTGGAGCAAAGTAGAAAAAAGTATTGAGCAACAGTAGCTCATTCCACAGATTTTACTTAATTTACTTGAAATCTTCCCATGGATTTGTTCACCTAATTGGTAACATGTGAATCTATCTTATTAGACATTTTCTTATTGCCATTAGGTATGGAATACCTTTTGACAGTCACTGTCACACAGAGTAACATTTGTATACAGTAAATGGAGGCCTAGGAATTGCATATCATCCTCTACCCCAGAGAAACAAAAAAAGATGATTCCTGATGCACACAGATGCTTTTTATCTTCAGGGAAATACCAAGCAACTCTCTTTGCACCAGCCTCTGATGCTGTTAATGTTCATAATTACTATATGTTTTCATAATAGCATATTAAGTTTTTTTCTTCTTTATTAGCATTTTCATTAGCCTTTGTTTACTTCCTAGAATGAACCCAAGTTCATTTAGTTTGTTTCCTTGCTTTCTTAACTTTTTCTCATACTAGTAATTACCAAGAAGTTGCTTTATTTTAGGCTGGAATGTTAACAGCCTTGAGCTAAGTTCTCTTTAGGGCTGGAAAGTGTTTGAGCAGGTCCTGCACTTGACTCTCAACAGCCGCATGACACATTGCTACAAGCTGGGGGAAGAGTGGCTGGAAAGCTGGCAGACAAAAAGGACCTGGGAGTGCTGGTCAACAGCTGGCTGAACATGAGCCAGTGTGTGCCCAGGTGGCCAAGAAGGCCAGTGGTATCCTGGCCTGGATCAGCAATATTGTGGCCAGCAGGACCAGGGCAGGGATTGTCTCTCTGTACTCATCACAGGTGAGGCCACTTCAAATCCTGTGTTCAGTTTTGGACCCCTAACTACAAGAAAGGTCTTGAGATGCTGGAGTGTGTCCAGAGAAGGCAGTGGAGCTGGTGGAGAGTTTGATGTACAAGTCTCATGAGGAGAGGCTGAGGGAGCTGGGTTTGTGAGTGAGGACCTTATCACTCTCTACAACCACCTGTAAGGAGACTGCAGCCAGCTGGGAGAGGTCTCTTCTCCCAAGTCACAAGGGAAGAAGGAATGGTCTCAGGCTCTGCCAGGGAGGTTTGGATGGGATATTAGCAAAAATTTCTTCTCAGGAAGGTTTGTTGAGCATTGGAACAGGTTGTCCAGGGAGGTGGTTGAATCATCACCCCTGGATGTACTTAAAATGCATGTAGCACTTGGGAACATGGTTCAGAGGTGGACTTGGCAGTGCTTGATTAACAGTAGGACTTGATTATCTTAGAGGTCTTTTCCCAACCTAAATTATTCTATGATCCAAATTCTTGGCTGAGTGGTACCACCTCTCTGTGAATCTAGAGGGGCCAGAGGTTCAGAGGTTGTAAAGTATGTGTGTCATTTGCCAGGGTCAGGCACCCAGCAACAGGTAAAAGTTCCTGTACATGTTCCTGCATGTCCAAAGTTTATGCCTGCACAAAATGCTGTTTGGTCTCAGAAGATGTACCTGATCATGTCTAGACTTTGTTGTTTATAAAAAGAAAACTAAAGAGTGAGTACATGTTCCTGCATGTCCAAAGTTTATATCTGCACAAAATGCTGTTTGGTCTCACAAGATGTACCTGATCGTGTCTAGACTTTGTTGTTTATAAGAAAACTAAAGAGTGAAAATAACCTGTTTCTTCTGAGGCATCTAAATGTAGGATGAATTGAGGTCATTTTCTTTACATCACCAAGACTTATGCAGTGGTATATCAGATGTGCCATACACACACCTTGTGAAAGCCTCAAGAGTTAATGCAAACCCAGGAGCTTACACATGAAAGCAGTGGGAACATTCAGAAAGACAATGTTTCAGCCTATCAGTCTTGATAAAGGCCACGTCAGCTTTATGTGTGTTCCAGCCACTCTCAATCAATCTACTTTCGTATGTAGGTTACTGAGTGTGTCTTTCCCAAAGCCTTGAAGGCTTTAAATCTTGTGCCCAGAGTGATGCCATTATTTTCATGATAAAACTGATCCAGGCAGACATCAACTTTCATTTTCGTGGTACCAGACTGGTGGGATTGTACTTTTCAGCTCAATGATTCTAGAAATTCACATTGCAATGGTGATGTATTAAATTGATTCTCCTTTGCTTTATATATCACTAACACTGTACAGGGGAAGTGATTTTTTTTTCCTTTCTGCCCACATTTGGCATGATGTAACTGAATTGCTCAAAACTAGGGAAATTTAATAATCTTTCCACAAGGTCTTACAGTGAATGCAATTAGAGTGTTCTAATTCAACCATTGTATTATTAAATGTGCTGAAATGGATTCAGTGATGAAATTAAATGATAAAAAATGCATTTTAAGGCCTGATGTGTACTATGCCTTCCCTGTTTCCTTGTTTATTCCCACATTTGGTTCTGCCCCTTTTTTAGTCTTGGAAGTTCCACCACCTCCTCTGTAGCCTCTACTGCTATCATGTGCTGTATTTGTATCTCATCTCACGAATGCTTCTTTGTCTCCTCATCTTTTCCCACTCCTCTCTCAACACTTGCACCTCTTGTTCATCTCAAGCAGACTTCATCTGCAAGTTGTCCTGTCCTGGGCCTCTCCACCAGCAGTAATTTGCCAAATCCTCAAACAGTAGCACAGCCCTGGGCGTCACAAAAGTGAACTGCAGGACAAAATCACTAAATGTCTTCAGTGCACAAGAGAAAATGGAAGGAATCCTGCAAGCAGTTAAGAATACCTGTTGAAGGGAGCAGACACCAGGTTCAAGCACACTGTCGTGCAGTTTGGTGGTTACTTTTCACACCAAGCAGCATGCTGGAGTGGACAAGGCAGGAAGGAGCTCTCAACACTACCACAGGTCTCAAAACCCCCCAGGCACCTTCAGGCCATCAAATGTTTCTGATTTATATCCATCTTCCTGTTAGACATTGAAATAACCTTTCCTGTGACATACTCTGACCTTGAAGAATTTACCCACAGATTTAAACCTTCACAGATCCATAGGGAGGCGATCAATGAGTGCTGTCATGTGCAATTCCATTCTCTGTTACAGATTCCTTCTCAAAAAAGGTATTTAATTTAAATTAATTTTGTAAATTAGCAATTAATTCTGTTTTTAAAGTCTAATTTTTCAACTTTCCTGGAGTATTTTATAGACGTTAAATTAATTTTGTAAATTAGCAATTATGTTTTTAAAGTTTAATTTTTCAACTTTCCGGGAGTATTTTATAGACATTAACACCCACATCCATATTTATATGCTAGTGTCATAGCATCTTCATGCATCCATGATACCTAAAATTATTATCTTTGCTGCAAGGATAATAGCATTCACCTTAAATCCTTGAGGCATTGAGAACATTTCTAGGGGATGCCTTTCAGTTTCTGCAGAATCCTGCTGCTTCCATCTCTATCAAAGTCTGTGACAGTTCTCCTGAGGATTTGCTTCTGCAGAAACACAGGTGTTAATTCTCAGCAACTCTGCATGTCCAACCTGCTGTGAAAATTACAGAAACTCAGAGCTGTTCTGATTTCTTCTGTGCTTCCCACTGCCTCTGAGGGAGCAGCTCTCCAGCATTGTCCCGTTTCTCCTCCCTGTTTCTTTCCTGATGTCTCTTGGACTTTACAAGGGAAATAGAAGTCATAAGGATGAGCATCTACCAAAAGCAGGGAGTCTGAGTGCAACAGCCACATCCTACTGTGAAGATCCACTGCCAATAAAGTCCCTCAACCTAAGCAAGTTAATACAAAGATTCCCTAGAGTAACAGAGTCTCAAGTCCATTTTCTTCATAGAAATAATTGTTTAATCAGCACAGGAAAGTGTGAGTAAATGTTGATGTTCAATTCTGAAAGGGTAAGATGGAAAATTCCTTTCCTTATTGAACAATGGTTTGGCTATTCATTCAGATCTCTTATGCTTGTCTGAAACACAGAGGAAGATTAGAATGTTGTAAACAATTCCCATTTCACTAGCTGTGTACTGGGGTTTCATAGCTAAACTTCTCCAGACTAAGTCCATAATTTAAATAGCACTGGAATATCAAAACAAAACAAGCTTTCCTTCTCAGGACTACAGGCTGCCTGAAAGTCTAGATTCAAACTCATAGTTCCAAGAAGCTTAAATGCAGCCACATTATTGGTTAAAAGTGGAGTTCTTCTCATGTCACTCCCTAAGTCTGGTGGCTGCTTGAGTGCTATCTAATATACAGAAATATTTGAGTGGTAAGCCATTGCATCAGGGTTGCAGAGAGCATTATCTATTATACTTGAAGTCCATTGACACCTGAGGCTTTGCAAGGCCATTCCAAATTTATACTGTTCAAATTAAGAACTCTCTGCTAATTCATTGGTAGGAATATTCTGATCAGTCATATACCAGACTCCATGCTGATGCTTTCAACACCCACACCCTTCCCATTCTCTAGAATTTCCACCTGTTTTCCTTCAAAATTCTTTTTCCTTCCCTTAGTCTTTTCTTTCTTAACCTATTGAAACAGAAATTTAACTAACATGAGATTTACCTCTGCCATGGCATGTATCTTCATGGTGGTCCACATCCCTTCCCAATACTGTATCTGGATTTTTTTTATAGATTTATGGCATAGACTCTATTCCACTGTCTGGGCAGTGTAGCACAATAAGGCCTGATTTTAAAGTTGCTCCTTGTGATTATAGATAATGATTGCTCATAATTAAGCATATTGAAATTTCCAGGACATTCTTTCTTACTAAGCTCTCAATCCAAAGACCACTGAAGCTAGAGGAAGGACTTCTGCTGATGTGAATGGTCCTTACTTTAGATGTTGGCACACTGCTTGGTGTAGTTCAAAACGAGAACTCAACACTTGGGATGTTAATGTGTGCTAAATCAAATCTTTTGAGGATGAGTCATCACTATACTCAGCTCTGCTCAGTGACATTTAATAATAGTGTTACAGATTTCCCAAAGTAGCCTTTTATATCTGCATAAAAATGTAAAGAAGCAAATACTGAACCAGCTTGTTGCATAATGAAGAGGGCAGAAATTGTACAGCTTTTACCACTGTGATTCTTTTATCTCCTTTCAATTTAACATTCAGAGCTGGTGCTTCTGAAATAGAAAGAAGTTTTCTTAAGGGATAACAACACCGCAGGGCCTGGAATTACACAACTGAAGGAGAATATTGAGAAGGCTGCATACATCTCCCAGACAAACACTTCCAAGTAACCACCGCTGGTAACCCAACATAGTTCCCCAGCCCATCTCAATGTGAATATGGTTTACAGAAAGTACTGGCTCATGCAGCACTGTTGCAATAAAAATATTTATTTATAGACTTCTAATAGTTTCTCTGCCACAGTTGCAAATTCTGACTTCATTCTTGTGCCCCACTAGGGTATTATTTGCTTGTGGAGGAAGTACAGAAATACAAGGAAAAACAACCCATTAAATAAAAAAAAGTCTGTTGTATTTCATCATTGGTGTGTACTACTTTGTGGCTTTCCAAAAGATGATGTAAAGCATAAAACCACAGTTGTCTTATATATCCTGCAAATTCTGGGATTTCAGATGGTCTTGTAGGTGCTAACTTCTCCCAAAACCATGACCTGCTGTTGGAAGGTTAGTTTTGCTGAGTTCCCTGAAGTCAGCTCCACTGGGAGATGGAGCTCATTTGGCATTTTGTGGGTTTTGTGTTGGCTGCTGCACACAGAAGTCTCTCTGCCCAATCAAGCTCTGAGCAAAAAAACTTGGGAAAGGCTCTCAAACATTTGCTATATGAAAGAGCTCAAAAGCGAGATTTCTTTTTTTTTTTTTTGCCAGCACAGGGAAACAAACATGAGGTGGATGGGCACAATGTGAGGAAAGATGTTTTATAGTGCTGGAGTGCTGGAGTCAGAGCAACTCCACAATTTAGGAAAGCAGTAAAGACAAAAATCCACAATGAAGCACAATCTAACATGTTCATGTGAGACTGACTAGATCACTACAGACATAGTGATCACCAGACCACTGTAAGTATATTGGTGACTGTACACAAACATCAGGAGTCTTACAGCTAAGATGGACGAGCTGGAATGCCAGGTTTGAAATGGAAGTATGCCTATAGTCACACCTATTATTTAGGAGAACAAAGATGATCAGTGACCCATTGTAATGCTATGATACAAAGGGAACTCAGCCAGTTCATTCAGTTTTTAAAGTACTAGGGAATATAGGATTAAATAATCACCATAGAAATAATTTGTGATGTGGCTTGGAATTCCACACACATTAAGCTATGCAGATCTTTAGTCTTCCACGTCCCACTGAGGAAGGGAGATAAATCTGGGAAAGCACACAGTGATCACATGCTCCCACGTGCTGCATCTCTGTGTCAGCTGTAACACAAGGGCTGTTTTTCAGACATAGGGAAACAACTCCTTGGATTAGCTAGTCTGACCATTTGCAAGAAGAGGTGCAAACTGTAGTTTTACTTAGCTTTAAGTAGGATTTTTAAAAAAGGTTCAAGATGCAGCTGTGACCATATAATAGTGACTATATTGCATTCAGATTTAGTGTCTTTTCCTTTCAGAGGGAAAAATTTCTAAAGATCACACTAAGTAATACTTGATTTTTAAAAGTAGAGCTACAGAAACATCAGCAAATAATTTAAAGCAAAATAAAGAGGGCTTCTATTATGTAAAATGTGCTTTTGCTGTTGTGGGAGGTACCTAAGGACTACACATCAGAGGCTCAGGTTAAAGATACATTGCTCCAAAAGATTCAAACATGCCAGTATGGATAAATGTTAGAATAAAGGAGGCTATTAAAAGTAAAAAAGGCATTTTTCAAAAAAAAGGGAATTCATGCATAGGTGAAGAAACTGATAAGAATATGAACATTTAAATTTATAATATTCATCTAAATTTTATATATCTATGCATGCTAAGATATACTAATGAGAGCAAGAAAGACTGAGAAGCATCTGCCTCTACAAAGAGGTAAAAAGAAAGAAAGAGGAAAGAAGCAAAAAGACCTACAAGACAGTTAGTGGGATCAAAACTCATCAAAGGGAAACACATTGCAAAATCTACCCAACTTATTTGTATTAGCATGCACATCAGAAGCTAGGAAGTTTTCACACCTCACACATGGGAAATGAGCTTGAAAAATGTCTTACAAGAAGAGTATCAGTGATGATGTTTCAGGGAAAATTAGTAATTCAAATCATAAGAAATCAGGAGGTAGGATTTTTTTTTAACCCGAAAGCTCTGAAAGAAGTCAAATATGAAGTCGATCACCACAAAAGTTAGCTTGGATCTTAGTTTATCTGATGGTCCTGTTTCGTAACTCAGGACTGAAAAATGGCAGCCATGACACAGTCTTTAGGAAAGCTTAGCAAGGGTGGTTTTCAAAAACTACAGAGCAGTAAGCCTTACTCTGGCATCAGAAAAATGCCATAGTAAAGAGTGGACTTGACAGACATGAGGCTAAGCCAATTTTGGGGAAAGTCAGCACCTGCTTAGTCTTCCTGAATCTATTTTGGAGAAGGCAGTAAGCTCACCAGTAAGTGGTGTTCAGTTCACTCAGTAGGGTTTATTCATGACTACAAAGCGTTCTCAGACTTCCAGCTCACAAACCCACTAGGCTTTGATGGAAGATGGATGTCTTTTCTGCTTTCATAAGGCATCACATGAGGATTTCCCAAGGCTCTCAATGCTATCCCTGTCTCCACCAAAGCAAATGGGAGTTTTGTTAAAAGCAGGATGAGGCTGGCAGTTTTTCAGCATTTTCTGTTCTGTTTATGCATCTGCAGTGGCACATCTTTCCTCCTTCATTTATTATCTTTCTTGACTTCCTTTTAATGAGTTATTTTCATTTGAATTCTATTTTTCTGTTGCTTATCACCCCAAGTGCCTCTGCAGGAGAGTGAAGCATACTGTTTCCTTTGTAAATTAAGTATTAATTACATGATTAATTATTATTTTGTGCAGTTCCCTGGAAGGTCTTATACAAAGACAGTTAAAATGCATAAATTCTCCAAGGTATGTCTGCAGAGTGATTATGGACTTCACACTTACACAAAGCTATTGATTTTTCTCATGTACTCTAGTCTATAATACCATATTATGCTCCAAGTGCAGACTATTTTACTATGTCCTTCCTCTTTATGATCAAGTTTTGTATACAATTTTATGAAAATGGTAAAATAAGGAAGCTGCACAATTTCTCACATATAGACAGAAATTTGTTTCCTGAAAAAAAAACTGTTCCCTTGGGAAGCTGGGAAATTGTATTTAACCTTTGTTTTCATTAGTTGCCATATATTTCCATTTTGCTTGCACACAACACTGCAATGACATAAATGAACCTTGCAGGCAGTGAAAGGATTTGCACTCATTGATGAACTCATAAGAAACACTGCAAGTATTTTTAAGCAAGCTCTGCTTTGGCAGTGGTTACTCCACAACAGCAGCTTGGGTCCACGGGGAGCTTACATTCTAATTTATTTCAGAGGCACTTGTGACCCTTTTGGATTTTTGTGCCTCCCAGTTTTCCTTCAGAAGCTGAAGAGCAGCAGCTGCATGATGGAGGGTCAGCACAGCCCTCCCAGGGCTCAGGGATACCCTGCTCTCACCCCACTCACCCCGCTTCTGGGGGTTCACAGCACTCAAGAGGAACATCCCTCTGAACATTTTCTTCCATTCAGTAAAGATATGAAGGTAGAGGCTTCTGAAAACCCCAAAAAGACAGAGATGAAGCGATTGTCATGGAAATTCAGAGTGAAAGAGGGGTACAGACAACAAGGACTGGAGACCTTTCTCCATGGGGCTTCTCCAATATGGCAAGCCACAGTCCTGAAGACCACAGACAGAAAATGGGGCTTCCTGTGCCAGGGAGGGTTTGCCTGCATCTTCCTTCTGTCTGACTCAGGCACAGTTCTGTTCCTCCCCCTCCTGATCCTCACATGATGGTGGTAAGGGGGGTAGATCTTACTTAAAATGTTCAATTTGAGAGAGAAATTCACATTCTCAGCAGTACTGGAAGTTTATCTAATCCTATCAAACCTCGCTGCTACTGTCATAACAGATGTTCACCAGCAATAATCTAAACAATACAAAAACACACAACATCCCCTCTCTAGGGAGAGGAATGTTCTGATTTGTAGATTAGATTTTTTTTTAAGACAAATTGTCATCAATTTCTCTAAAAATTATCTTGTTTGACAGCACGAAAGTAGAAAATAGTCTCCTCCTCAGGCAAGAGAAAGGATGCCATTTGCCCTATCCATAACAATTGGGCCCCCATCCTAGAAGAAGTCCATCTGCTTCTTTGTCTGTCCTTTAAACCATCTGACACTGAATATTTTTCTAAACCACCTCAGTCCCATTTGTCAATTGGAGCCTTTGTGTGATTCTTGTAGGCATATCAGGAGCCATATTAAAACCTTCTTCTACCCCTCCTGTGGTCCAGGCTACGGACAAGTGACAACAAGGTGATGGACAAGCACATGCTTGTAAATGTTGGTACTGTAATTTTATTTTGTGTACAGCTTCTTTTATTAAGAAGCTTTTGTACAATCCTTGGTTGTGCAGTAACAACCTTTGATTAAGTTGATAATTTTATTGCAAATCGTGTAACTAATCTTCTCCAGTTATTTATGTATGGTTACGTGCAAAATAATGAATTACTATACTAATAGTGTGGTGAGACTATCTGAGTTGTCCTAGTGGCCCAGGGTTCAGTATCCATCTCTGATCAGGTTCAGATGTAGATTTTGTACAGGCATTAATACCTGTGTCATGTAAGCCTCAAGACTGTTTCTGTTTTGAATATGAGGCTGGAGAAAGTGGATGTCCGTGCCTACACCTGCACTCCCACTGAGACAAAGTAGAAGGAGAGAGCCAAGGTAGAAGGAGAGAGCCAAGGGTGCCCTTTCCTCCTGACAGATAGGATAACCACTGCCAGGCATCAGCCAGCGCTGAAATGTGGTACAACAGGCAAGTAAGAGCAACCCTCTCTAGAATGATGAAATAGCACAATACAGCTGCCACCACAGAGTTTGCAAGTCCCATTAGAGAGATGGAAAAACACTGGTAGAGAGGAACCAAGTAAGCCATGCTTTAGGTACTTGGCACACCAAGTAACCGTCACTTGGGGGAATCATCTCCAGTTGATATACTTGTGCAATGGGAACTAGAGTTCTGAACATGCAGGGAGCCAAAGCAAAAGCAAAACTTCTTCCTTCCAAGCAGCTTTGACATGTAAATGTGAGTGCTGCTGGAGTGGGACACCTTCAGTATGCATCTTACTCTGTCTGGCAGAGCTGGTGCAGGGAAGGAGGATGGCAAGAGAGGTGAGCACCAGGGCTCAAGTGTCAAACCAGCTGCCCTCACTTGCCTTCATCCCTAGATTTGAGGCACTGTCCTATTACACACCCTTCAGTAGCACATGAAGCCAAAACACCATCCCAAAACATGCAGGTGCACTGAACACAATTGCCAGAGGCGGAAAGTGGCAGGAGAGGGAAGGTACTGCAGGTATTGCAGAGAGGGAAGGTACTGCAGGCATTGCAGAGAGGGATGGTACTGCAGGCATTGCAAAGAGGGAGCAGGGTGTGAGCTAAGTGACAGCAGCGATACGTCCACTGCCCTTCCACGGGGCTGAAGAGATCATCCTCAGCTCCCAAAGCTGGCAGTGAGACAGCCCAGACCCCTGCCCCACCTCTGCCCCTCATGTCAGATGACCCCCCCACGCTGCAATGCCACCCAGCAGCTCGGCCATGTCCTGGCTCCCGCCACCGCCTCAGCCGTGCATCCAGGAACAGCCGCAGCCAGTGGTAAATAGCGGCTGTAAAGCAGGGATGTTCACGGACTCAAACTTTAAGTTCTGTCCCTAAAATGAATTGGGAGCATCTGGCTGTTTTGCTGTTGGTGGGTAATGATGCAGCCCCGTCGCAAGCCCAGATGTGATTCTACATTCCTGCAGCTGTTCTGGTGGGAGTTCCAACACCCGAAACATCTGCTATTGGGAATCAGAGGCACGATACTTACATGATCTTTTAGGGCTGTTATTTTTGTATGTTTGCAGTTTTGTTTTTTCCCTTCCTTTGGAAAATACATTCTATTTATGTAACATCACTTTCTGTTCGTCCAGTAGTGACCACTCCCCCCGTGAGGGTATCCCCCCATCCTATATATCTGCAGCATTGTGCATGAAAAGCAGGAGATTCACATGTCACAAATGAGGTTTATGGGGGCTGAAGCTGCAGAACACTATGGTCTGTCGTGTAAATATGTATGTAGGGAGCTGCTAAAATGAAATCATTACTGTCTGCTGCATAAATATGTATCTAGACCATCTTAATAATACAGAAATGTCCATCTATCAGGTAATTGCATACTTAGGCTGTGGGAGAAAATGCTGTTTTGACATCCAGTAGTTACTTAAATCCATTAAAAAAAAATCATCAAGGCAAAAGAGATGAGAAGCCCATACCATGACTTTACAAAGACAATAAAGGGAAGATTAAAGC
Source organism: Geospiza fortis (assembly GCF_000277835.1). Classification (NCBI taxonomy): domain Eukaryota; kingdom Metazoa; phylum Chordata; class Aves; order Passeriformes; family Thraupidae; genus Geospiza; species Geospiza fortis. The sequence goes on along the minus strand of NW_005054305.1, from coordinate 2,966,304 downwards.
CTTCAGGAGAAAGCAAATTCTGAGCTGTGGGAAGGCGGTGAAGCCTTATAATGCCCAGATTTATCTACTA